>NC_069501.1:208218686-208566186 GCF_027579735.1 Bombina bombina | reverse complement strand
TCAAATTTGTTAACAAAATAAAGAAACATGCTATCATTGAATTTAATTTGCTTAAAATATAGAATTTTGGGGAACTTCTGGGCGGCGGCCATGAAAGGTCGCAAATTCATCAGCTCCTACAACTCTTTGCACAAAGATGTATGAAATCCTTTTTCTTCCACTTTATCACCTATATCTCTTGGATTGATATTATATAGCAAAGCAAGCTCTTTCATACAATACTATTATTTCTGGAACAGATATAATATTTAGCATGCCGGAAGGATTTAGAGGTTGCGGCCTACCATCTCACTCTCCCCCTGGCAGGGCACTAGTTTGCCTCTGTCGTTAGACAGCAGTGAACTCCCACAAGACACTGTAAAGACACAGTATATGCTTAGAAAAATACAGTCGGTCTCATCCTTACCTATAGTGTACTATTAAACACCCACTATGGAGATCCCTTTAAGTTTCCTGGAGGAGCTGCGCGGCTTGCTTGTTGGTCACCATGCTGCCCTAGAAGATGAGCTTAACACAGCATTTGGTAACATAAGCACTAACTCGCTTTTAAAACCCACCCGACCTGAGACCTGCAAGATGGAAGGAGGGAGCGATGGCGCTTTGGGGCCCCAGCGTCTACACCCTACCTTTAGCTTATTAGTGGGAGACAAAGAGTCTAGAGCCGTGGAAAGAACAGTACAACCTGATTCAGTGCTGGTGAAAAGCGCAGTGACCGGCCTGAAGAGTTCTACAAATCTACCTCAAGTCTATGCCACCACATTAAGAGTGCTCAGATCAAAGGGGCCGCAGAACTGGGAGAAAATGGGGCACAATCTACAAGCGCTCCCAACGCAGAAACAGGATCGCATATCTATAAACCCTATGTTGCATACTCCAAACCTCTCTTTTGTGACGCAACTCAGCCCCTGCCGGCTCTGCTATGGCCGCATTCACATCTCCACACCTCTTGGGACCTAGGAGGCCTGCTTTTCCTCCATGCTCAGGAGGCAATCTGGTGACCAGCTCTTAGAGAACTGTTGAAGAATACACTACCTATTTTGGAACTTGAAATGGGGTAAATGTTTGGCCGCTAATTTTTACGGATGTACTATTCAACCCCTTATACTCAGTCTTTGGGACATGTATTAGCTGACTTTGAATATATAGTACACACTGCCTCTCATATTGCCTCTCTGTCTGAGAACAGGATTTATTTTTATTGCTGTCGGGGGCCCTATAACCTATAGACTCACAATATCTATAATTGGTTAATATCACAGATGTACAATAACTATATAATTCACTTCCAAGTTTACTCTTTATTTTTTTCATTTTAAACCTCCATAGCTTATGTAAGATATTCAGCATGTAGTCACTAGATGTGTACTTTTAGCCTGTTACCATCTGGACATTTACCATCTGGACATTTACGCTTCTAACCCTTCATATAAGACCTGCTGAGCATACATATATCGTCTTTAAGTTTTTATTATTTGCCTTACCCTGATGCCCCATTGATAGAGGGACTGATATGTTGTTACTGGTATGGTTATATACAACTCGCTAATCTACAATTCACTTAATAAAGGGACAGTCTACACCAAAATTTTTCTTATTTAAAAAGATAGATAATCCCTTTATTACCCATTCCCCGTTTTTGCAAAACCAACACAGTTATATTAATATAATTTTTACCTCTGTGATTACCTTGTATCTAAGCCTCTGCAAACTGCCCCCTTATTTCAGTTCTTTTGACAGACATTCATTTTAGCCAATCAGAGCTGGCCCACTGGAACTCCACCTAAGCCTTTGTAGACAGCCTCCTTATCTAAGTGCCTTTGACAGACATGCAGTGTAGTCAATCAGTGAAGACTCCTAAATAACTTCACGGGAGTGAGCACAATGTTATCTATATGACACATGTGAACTAGCACAGTCTAACTGAGAAAATTTTTCAAAATGCTCTGAGCTAGGAGGCGGTTTTCAACTGTTTAGAAATCAGTTTGAGCCTAGCTAGGTTTAGCTTTTCAAAAATACCACCAAGGGAACAAAGCAAATTTGATGATAAAAGCAAATAGGAAAGTTGTTTAAAATTGCATGCCCTATCTGAATCATGAAAGTTTAGTTTTGACTTTACTGTCCCTTTAAGATTATCTCTACCATCATAGCAGCTTCTTATTAACTATAATGTTCATCTCTGAGTTCAATAATAAATGGATACTTCTCAGGGCAAGCTTTATACTTTAATGTTGAAACCCTTTTCAAGCAGTGACCCATATATATACTTAAGACATACTAACATTAATATTTGTGCAGGCTGGACCTGCTTTGGTGTTGCTGTTGTTCAAATACTTAGGACCTTATTGCACGCAATATTCTTACTTTGCCATACCACACATACCATATTTGGGCAATATATCCTTATATTGTAGCTTATGATGTGCAGGCTAATCGGTTTTGATACCTATATTATATGAGTTTATTAGTCCTCTTTATAGTATAGATTTATATAGAACAGGTTCTTTCATCCATTATCTTCTCTAATATCTTATTATTAGAATGAGGACCCTAGATCTATATTGTATAATATGTCCTGATAGGTGTACACCTCATGTTGCTTGTCCTAGCTCGATGTTAAGCATTATGAGTGTTACCCAATTTACTGGAGTTGCTTATCCTATATTCCAACATACTATTTGCTCTTGCAAAAATATTCCCTTGTTACTGCCTACTAGATAATCTGGCCCTATGTTCTATCTCTAATACATCCTGTTTCATGCACAGCTTTATTTGTGGTCAGTGAACTAATTTTTTAAACTTTGAGATATTTAACCCCAGATATAAGGAGTATACCTTATTTTTCATAATATAGCAGTGAAGTGCCCTTCAATATATCTCATGAGGAATTGATCCATGAAGTCCATCCTTTCTGGTTAATACATTATTAGATCTGATCTTTGGGCATACTGTATGGGGAATCCTCCTGTATTGACACTAAGTTTTATGTCACTAACTATTCTTTGAACCAAAAGGCAGATGTTTGTGTTAAACTTTATTTGTGTCTTTATTAATCATTCTAGTTATTTACTTAAAAGAAAAAAAAAAAGAGGTTTACTAAATGAGGTCCAAGAGTGGCCTCTCTTATTTCTGAGTACCCTCCCTAACTTGTATTAGTCTCCTTAGGCCCAAGAGTGGTCTTCTGTGAAATTCGGAGGGTCAACATCCTAAGTGACATGCTATCCCATCATTGAGGTCTATTTATCATAGGTCTTGCGGACCTGATCCGTCACTGCGGATCAGGTCCGCAAGACTTTGCTGAATGCGGAGAGCAATACGATCTCCGTATTCAGCATTGCACCAGCAGCTCACAAGAGCTGCTGGTGCAACGCCGCCCCCTGCAGACTCGCGGCCAATGGGCCGCCAGCAGGGAGGTGTCAATCAACCCGATCGTACTCGATCGGGTTGAATTGTGGAGATTCCTGTCCGCCTGCTCAGAGCAGGCGGACAGGGTTATGGAGCAGCGGTCTTTTGACCGCTGCTTCATAACTGCGGTTTCTGGCGAGTCTGAAGACTCGCCAGAAACACGAGCCTACAAGCTCCATACGGAGCTTGATAAATGGGCCTCAGTGTCTATAGAAATTATTTGCATCAGCTTATTGTATTTTACATTTTTTCTATTGACATGTTGTATGTCATGACATTAAACCTCAATAAAAAATATAAAAATAAAATAAAAAATAGAATTTTATTGTTTAACCCCTGGACTGTCAGACATAAAATAACATTAATACACATTTCTAAAAAATATAGTTAAATATTCTGTATACTTTTTTTCAGCTATCAACCTTTTTTAAAGTGAAGCTTATACAATGAGAATGATCCAGAAAGCAGAACAATCTTTCAAACTTCGACCTGACTCATACAGTTCCATCAGTAATTACTTAGTTTAACCTTTCACTGTACAGTATTTTTCTACATTAAGCATGACTCTGCAAAACTCTACCACAACATGCACACTGCCCAATCCAGCGTAAGCAAAAAAAGCACAATGAACTTAAAGGATACTGTATGCAAATATTTTTTGTCTTGCTTATGAAAGAGTGAAAAACATTTTTAGTTATTAAATGAAAAAGGGTTACGTAAAAACATTATAACTTTAAAGAACATATAGCAGGAAACAGTTGTCTTATTACATATTTGCATAAAAATTATGCAATTAAAATGTAGTGACACCTGAATAGTAATGCTCACCCCCCACCTTCAAGCGTCTATGGACTTGATTTATCACTGTCAAATTGAATGTGCCTCGCTGTTCTCCTCCGTGTTCGTATGAGCGCTAGGGTTACCACCTTTAGTGCAGACTAAACACAAACACTCTAGTGCCATGCACAGGACCGTCTTTAACACAGGGCAAAAGGGGCAGCTGCCCTGGGCCCAGTCTTTGTTGAGGGGCCCTATAGTCCTAAAAAAAAAAAAATTTTTTTTTTTTTTAAGTTCATGCCAGACTGCTGATGTCATGTAACATGGGGGACACACACAGTCAGTCCTAATATTGTCACAGTCAAACGTTCTCTGCTTATATTTATTTGTGAGAAAAGGTGCCAGACCGTGCCAATGTCATGTGACATTCCAAGCTAGTGCCATGTGCTGTTTTAGATGTGCACTGTGCAGCACTGGATGCTAAGTCCTAACTAGGCATCCAGTCAATCCCACTGCATCAGACAAGGTCCTGCTGGGGTTACCACTGTTACCAGGTAACTGCTCTGGTGGTGGGGATTGTTTCTGGGTAGGGCTGACTATAGGCGCATGCAGCCGAAAGCTGGAGTGTCAGGCAAGTGAGGATTTGAGCATCTGTGCAGCTGCACACACTGCTCTCTTCAGTCTTGAGGCTGTGTGACTCGTCTGTATACATGCAGCCTTGGGCAGACAACATGCAGTCTGCTGGTCCCCTTATCCCTGCTCTTTCTGCTGTGGCTCTAAGGTCAACTAACTGAAGTTTGTTAGGAAAACAGTGCTTTGTAGAAAGGTGTCAGTGGGAAGAATAAGTGAGTGTACTCATGCCCCTCCCCCATGCAGCATTGTCTAGTGCAGGATGAGAGGGAACTTGTTCCTAGCAAAGTAGTGACATGTGCTGCTGTGGCTGATGTATAGTGTCATGCTGATACTTCACACATTAAGGTAAGGTTTATTTTTATAGTTTTTATTTCTCTCTGTTTCATATTTTACAGCTTCCCATAGTAGTTCTACTGTTCCAGTCAGTAAACTTATATCTGTCTACACCTCTATGCTTCCGCCTCAGTCTTTACCTTGCTTTGCTCCTGTTGGCTGCTCTAAATCTCTTTAACCAGCTAACCTCACACCAGAATCACATTCAAAAGCATATTAAATTAATCCAAAGTGGAGGAATTTATATATTTATTTACTTATTAGTACTGCTTAGGTCCAGTTTCACATATTGCAATTTTTTTTTAATGATTAGCCCAGCAGTGGATGATCCACTGCTGGGCTAATAATTTTAAAAAATAAATAAAAATAAATTGATTTAGTTGTTTTTTGGGATGTTGGGGTGGAGAGCGAAATTGCATGGGAGGGGGGGCCCAAGAAAATGTTTGCCCGGGGTTCAGTCAATATTAAAGACAGCCCTGGCCATGCACAGCACAGGAAATGCTATTTTGCACAAACTATGTATAATAGCAGAAAAACACAAACTCACACATTGATATTCAGTCTTTCCCACACACATTCTTTCTCACACACACTCTACCACACACACTTACATTCACACACAAACACACACACTCTTTCACACATACACTCAAAGAATGCTCTCACACACACACTTTCTCAAACACATTAACACACACACACACTTTCTCTTACACACACTCTCATGCACACACACTCAAAGAAACGCTCTCACACACACACTTTCTCTAACACACACACTCTCAAAGAAACACTCTCATACACTTTCTCTAACACACACACTCTCACACAAATTCTCTCTCAAACTCTCTCTTTCTCTCTCACACACGCACCCACACAAATACACTCACTCTTTCACATACAGACTCACACACACACACACACAGAAAAACACACACACACTCTTACACACAAGGACACTTACATACACAGACACACTCCCACACATAAGACACACACATGCAAGAGAGAAATAGCTGTAGGTATGTGCAGTATTTTGCAAAAAGCAGAATGTCACCTTTTTGACTGTGGCTATTTCCTACCAAACCTGGACATTTGCATGCCTGGGTCTGACTCAGCTTCAAATCCATACACAAATGTAAACCCGAAGTATGCGGGTCATTCCCAGACAAGTGGCAACCCTACTGAGCATGCCTGTCTCGAAGCACACCAGTGCGACAAAATTTCTTAAAAAACATAATTTATGCTTACCTGATCAATTTATTTCTCTTGTAGTGTATCCAGTCCACGGATCATCCATTACTTGTGGGATATTCTCCTTCCCAACAGGAAGTTGCAAGAGGATCACCCACAGCAGAGCTGCTATATAGCTCCTCCCCTAACTGCCATATCCAGTCATTCGACCCAAACAAGCCGAGAAAGGAGAAACCATAGGGTGCAGTGGTGACTGAAGTTTAATTAAAATTTAGACCTGCCTTAAAAGGACAGGGCAGGCCGTGGACTGGATACACTACAAGAGAAATAAATTTATCAGGTAAGCATAAATTATGTTTTCTCTTGTTAAGTGTATCCAGTCCACGGATCATCCATTACTTGTGGGATAACAATACCAAAGCTTAAGTACACGGATGATGGGAGGGACAAGGCAGGAACTTAAACGGAAGGAACCACTGCCTGTAGAACCTTTCTCCCAAAAACAGCCTCCGAAGAAGCAAAAGTATCAAATTTGTAAAATTTTGAAAAGGTATGAAGCGAAGACCAAGTCGCAGCCTTGCAAATCTGTTCAACAGAGGCCTCATTTTTAAAGGCCCAGGTGGAAGCCACAGCTCTAGTAGAATGAGCTGTAATTCTTTCAGGGGGCTGCTGTCCAGCAGTCTCATATGCTAAACGGATTATACTCCGAAGCCAAAAAGAAAGAGAGGTTGCCGAGGCCTTTTGACCTCTCCTCTGTCCAGAGTAAATAACAAACAGGTGAGATGTTAATAGCCTGCAAGTAAAACTTCAATGCACGGACTACGTCTAGATTATGCAAAAGACGTTCCTTCTTTGAAGAAGGATTAGGGCATAATGATGGAACAACAATCTCTTGATTGAAACCACCTTAGGTAAAAAACAGAATTTATGCTTACCTGATAAATTACTTTCTCCAACGGTGTGTCCGGTCCACGGCGTCATCCTTACTTGTGGGAATATCTCTTCCCCAACAGGAAATGGCAAAGAGTCCCAGCAAAGCTGGCCATATAGTCCATCCTAGGCTCCGCCCACCCCAGTCATTCGACCGACGGACAGGAGGAAAAAATAGGAGAAACCATATGGTGTCGTGGTGACTGTAGTTAGAGAAAATAATTCATCAGACCTGATTAAAAAACCAGGGCGGGCCGTGGACCGGACACACCGTTGGAGAAAGTAATTTATCAGGTAAGCATAAATTCTGTTTTCTCCAACATTGGTGTGTCCGGTCCACGGCGTCATCCTTACTTGTGGGAACCAATACCAAAGCTTTAGGACACGGATGAAGGGAGGGAGCAAATCAGGTCACCTAAACGGAAGGCACCACGGCTTGCAAAACCTTTCTCCCAAAAATAGCCTCCGAAGAAGCAAAAGTATCAAATTTGTAAAATTTGGCAAAAGTGTGCAGTGAAGACCAAGTCGCTGCCTTACATATCTGATCAACAGAAGCCTCGTTCTTGAAGGCCCATGTGGAAGCTACAGCCCTAGTGGAGTGAGCTGTGATTCTTTCAGGAGGCTGCCGTCCGGCAGTCTCATAAGCCAATCGGATGATGCTTTTAAGCCAAAAAGAAAGAGAGGTAGAAGTTGCTTTTTGACCTCTCCTTTTACCAGAATAGACGACAAACAGAGAAGAAGTTTGTCTGAAGTCTTTCGTAGCTTCTAAGTAGAATTTTAGAGCACGGACTACATCTAAATTGTGTAGCAAACGTTCCTTCTTTGAAACTGGATTCGGACACAAAGAAGGTACAACTATCTCCTGATTAATATTTTTGTTGGAAACAACCTTTGGTAGAAAACCAGGCTTAGTACGCAAAACAACCTTATCTGAATGGAACACCAGATAGGGTGGAATACATTGTAGAGCAGATAACTCAGAAACTCTTCTAGCAGAAGAAATAGCAACCAAAAACAAAACTTTCCAAGATAACAACTTAATATCTACGGAATGTAAAGGTTCAAACGGAACCCCTTGAAGAACTGAAAGAACTAGATTTAAACTCCAGGGAGGAGTCAAAGGTCTGTAAACAGGCTTGATCCGAACCAAAGCTCGAATAAATGCTTGAACATCTGGCACAACTGCCAGTCGTTTGTGCAGTAGGACAGATAAAGCAGAAATCTGTCCCTTTAGAGAACTTGCAGATAATCCTTTATCCAAACCTTCTTGTAGAAAGGAAAGAATCCTAGGAATCTTTATCTTATTCCATGGGAATCCCTTGGATTCACACCAGCAGATATATATTTTCCATATTTTATGGTAAATCTTTCTAGTTACTGGTTTTCTGGCTTGAAATATCTATCACGGAATCTGAAAACCCACGCTTTGATAGAATCAAGCGTTCAATCTCCAAGCCGTCAGCTGGAGGGAGACCAGATTTGGATGTTCGAATGGACCCTGAACAAGAAGGTCCTATCTCAAAGGTAGCTTCCATGGTGGAACCGATGACATATTCACCAGGTCTGCATACCAAGTCCTGCGTGGCCACGCAGGAGCTATCAAGATAGCCGAGGCCCTCTCCTGTTTGATCCTGGCTACCAGCCTGGGAATGAGAGGAAACGGTGGAAACACATAAGCTAGGTTGAAGGTCCAAGGCGCTACTAGTGCATCCACTAGAGTCGCCTTGGGATCCCTGGATCTGGACCCGTAGCAAGGAACCTTGAAGTTCTGACGGGACGCCATCAGATCCATATCTGGAATGCCCCATAGTTGCGTCAACTGGGCAAAGATCTCCGGGTGGAGTTCCCACTCCCCCGGATGGAATGTCTGACGACTCAAATAATCCGCTTCCCAGTTTTCCACACCTGGAATGTGGATCGCAGATAGATGGCAGGAGTGATTCTCCGCCCATTGTATTATTTTGGTCACTTCTTTCATCGCCAGGGAACTCCTTCTTCCCCCCTGATGATTGAGATACGCAACAGTCGTCATGTTGTCTGATTGGAATCTTATGAATCTGGCCTTTGCTAGCTGAGGCCAAGCCTTGAGAGCATTGAATATCGCTCTTAGTTCCAGAATGTTTATCGGGAGAAGAGACTCTTCCCGAGACCACAGTCCCTGAGCTTTCAGGGATTCCCAGATCGCGCCCCAGCCCACTAGGCTGGCGTCGGTCGTGACGATGACCCACTCTGGACTGCGGAAGCTCATTCCGTGGGATAGGTGATCCTGGGTTAGCCACCAACGGAGTGAGTCTCTGGTCTTCTGATCTACTTGAATCACTGGAGACAAGTCTGTATAATCCCCATTCCACTGTTTCAGCATGCACAGTTGTAATGGTCTTAGATGAATTCGCGCAAAAGGAACTATGTCCATTGCTGCAACCATCAATCCTACTACTTCCATGCACTGAGCTACGGAAGGACGAGGAATAGAATGAAGAACTTGACAAGCGTTTAGAAGTTTTGACTTTCTGACATATGTCAAGAAAATCCTCATTTCTAAGGAATCTATTATTTTATTAAGAGAAGGGAACTCTTGTCGACGGAGACAGGGAACTTTTTTCTATGTTCACCTTCCATCCGTGAGATCTGTGAAAGGCCAGAACGATGTCTGAATGAGCCTTTGCCTTTGAAAGAGACGACGCTTGTACTAGAATGTCGTCCAAGTACAGTACTACTGCAATGCCCCTTGGTCTTAGAACCGCTAGAAGGGATCCGAGTACCTTTGTGAAAATCCTTGGAGCAGTGGCTAACCCGAATGGGAGGGCCACAAACTGGTAATGTTTGTCCAGAAAGGCGAACCTTAGGAACTGATGATGTTCCTTGTGGATAGGGATATGTAGATACGCATCCTTTAGATCCACGGTAGTCATAAATTGACCTTCCTGAATTGTGGGTAGAATCGTTCGAATGGTTTCCATCTTGAACGATGGTACTCTGAGAAATTTGTTTATGATCTTTAGATCCAGGATTGGTCTGAAAGTTCCCTCTTTTTTGGGAACCACAAACAGATTTGAGTAAAATCCCATTCCTTGTTCCGCCGTTGGAACTGGGTGTATCACTCCCATCTTTAACAGGTCTTCTACACAATGTAAGAATGCCTGTCTCTTTATTTGGTTTGAGGATAAGTGAGACATGTGGAACCTTCCCCTTGGGGGTAGTTCCTTGAATTCCAGAAGATAACCCTGAGAAACTATTTCTAGCGTCCAGGGATCCTGAACATCTCTTGCCCAAGCCTGAGCAAAGAGAGAGAGTCTGCCCCCCACTAGATCCGGTCCCGATCGGGGGCTACTCCTTCATGCTGTTTTGTTAGCAGCGGCAGGCTTCTTGGCCTGCTTACCCTTGTTCCAGCCTTGCATCGGTTTCCAGGCTGGTTTGGTCTGTGAGGTATTACCCTCTTGTTTAGAGGATGCAGAATTAGAGCCCGGTCCGTTCCTGAAATTACGAAAGGAACGAAAATTAGACTTGTTCTTGGCTTTGAAAGGCCTATCTTGTGGGAGGGCGTGGCCCTTTCCCCCAGTGATGTCTGAGATAATCTCTTTCAATTCTGGCCCGAAGAGAGTTTTACCCTTGAAGGGGATATTAAGCAATTTTGTCTTGGATGATACATCCGCTGACCAAGACTTTAGCCAAAGCGCTCTGCGCGCCACAATTGCAAACCCTGAATTTTTCGCCGCTAATCTAGCTATTTGCAAAGCGGCATCTAAAATAAAAGAGTTAGCCAACTTAAGTGCGTGATCTCTGTCCATAACCTCCTCATATGGAGTCTCTCTACTGAGCGACTTTTCTAGTTCCTCGAACCAGAACCACGCTGCTGTAGTGACAGGAACAATGCACGAAATGGGTTGAAGAAGGTAACCTTGCTGTATAAAAATCTTTTTAAGCAAACCCTCCAATTTTTTATCCATAGGATCTTTGGAAGCACAGTTATCCTCGATAGGAATAGTAGTGTGCTTGTTTAGAGTAGAAACTGCCCTCTCGACCTTAGGGACTGTCTGCCATAAGTCCTTTCTGGGGTCGACCATAGGAAATAATTTCTTAAATATAGGAGGGGGAACAAAAGGTATGCCGGGCTTCTCCCATTCCTTATTCACTATGTCCGCCACCCGCTTGGGTATAGGAAAAGCGTCGGGGTGCACCGGAACCTCTAGGAACTTGTCCATCTTGCATAATTTTTCTGGAATGACCAGGTTGTCACAATCATCCAGAGTAGATAACACCTCCTTAAGCAGTGCGCGGAGATGTTCTAATTTAAATTTAAATGTCACAACATCAGGTTCAGCCTGTTGGGAAATTTTTCCTGAATCTGAAATTTCCCCATCTGACAAAACCTCCCTCATGGCCCCTTCAGATTGGTGTGAGGGTATGACAGAACAATTATCATTAGCGCCCTCCTGCTCTTCAGTGTTTAAAACAGAGCAATCACGCTTTCTCTGATATGCAGGCATTTTGGATAAAATATTTGCTATGGAGTTATCCATTACAGCCGTCAATTGTTGCATGGTAATAAGCATTGGCGCGCTAGAAGTACTAGGTGCCTCCTGCGTGGGCAAAACTGGTGTAGACACAGAAGGAGATGATGTAGAACCATGTCTACTCCCTTCATCTGATGAATCATCTTGGGCAACTTCATTATCTGTGACAGTACTGTCCTTACTTTGTTTGGACGCTTTAGCACAATTATCACATAATTTAGAAGGGGGAGACACATTGACTTTCATACATATAGAACATAGCTTATCTGAAGGCACAGACATGTTAAACAGGCTTAAACTTGTCAGTAAAACACAAAAACCGTTTTAAAACAAAACCGTTACTGTCTCTTTAAATTTTAAACAGAGCACACTTTATTACTGAATATGTGAAAAAATATGAAGGAATTGTTCAAAATTTACCAAAATTTCACCACAGTGTCTTAAAGCATTAAAAGTATTGCACACCAATTTTCAGAGCTTTAACCCTTAAAATAACGAAACCGGAGCCGGTTACAGTTTTAACCCCTCTACAGTCCCAGCTACAGCCTTTGCTGCGACTCTACCAAACCCAGAGGGGAATACGATACCAAATGACGCCTTCTAGGAACTTTTCCAACTATTTTCAGGTCCTCACACATGCATCTGCATGTCTTGCTCTCAAAAACAACTGCGCAGTAATGGCGCGAAAATGAGGCTCAGCCTACAACTGGGAAGGCCCTTCCTGACTGGAAAAGGTGTCTAACATAGTGCCTGACGTTAAAAAACGTTCCCCAAGTTTCTAAATGTGAAATACCAGCATAAACATGTATAAAATGCCCAAATAAAGCAATCAATTTTGCCCATAAAAGTGTCTACCAGTTTTATAGCCCATATTAAGCCCTTTATTCTGCTTGAGACTAAGAAAATGGCTTACCGGTCCCCATGAGGGGAAATGACAGCCTTCCAGCATTACACAGTCTTGTTAGAAATATGGCTAGTCATACCTTAAGCAGAAAAGTCTGCTAACTGTATCCCCCAACTGAAGTTACTTCATCTCAACAGTCCTATGTGGAAAACATAATTTATGCTTACCTGATAAATTCCTTTCTTCTGTAGTGTGATCAGTCCACGGGTCATCATTACTTCTGGGATATTACTCCTCCCCAACAGGAAGTGCAAGAGGATTCACCCAGCAGAGCTGCATATAGCTCCTCCCCTCTACGTCACTCCCAGTCATTCGACCAAGGACCAACGAGAAAGGAAAAGCCAAGGGTGAAGTGGTGACTGGAGTGTAAATTAAAAAATATTTACCTGCCTTAAAAACAGGGCGGGCCGTGGACTGATCACACTACAGAAGAAAGGAATTTATCAGGTAAGCATAAATTATGTTTTCTTCTGTTAAGTGTGATCAGTCCACGGGTCATCATTACTTCTGGGATACCAATACCAAAGCAAAAGTACACGGATGACGGGAGGGATAGGCAGGCTCTTTATACAGAAGGAACCACTGCCTGAAGAACCTTTCTCCCAAAAATAGCCTCCGATGAAGCAAAAGTGTCAAATTTGTAAAATTTGGAAAAAGTATGAAGCGAAGACCAAGTTGCAGCCTTGCAAATCTGTTCAACAGAGGCCTCATTCTTGAAGGCCCAAGTGGAAGCCACAGCTCTAGTAGAATGAGCTGTAATTCTTTCAGGAGGCTGCTGTCCAGCAGTCTCATAAGCTAAACGAATTATGCTACGAAGCCAAAAAGAAAGAGAGGTAGCGGAAGCTTTTTGACCTCTCCTCTGCCCAGAGTAAATGACAAACAGAGAAGACGTTTGTCGAAATTCCTTAGTTGCCTGTAAGTAAAATTTTAGAGCACGGACTACATCCAGGTTGTGCAGTAGACGTTCCTTCTTTGAAGAAGGATTTGGGCATAAAGAAGGAACAACAATCTCTTGATTGATATTCCTGTTAGTAACTACCTTAGGTAAGAACCCAGGTTTAGTACGCAGGACTACCTTATCCGAATGAAAAATCAAATAAGGAGAATCACAATGTAAGGCTGATAATTCTTGTTAGAAATATGGCTAGTCATACCTTAAGCAGAAAAGTCTGCTAACTGTATCCCCCAACTGAAGTTACTTCATCTCAACAGTCCTATGTGGAAAACATAATTTATGCTTACCTGATAAATTCCTTTCTTCTGTAGTGTGATCAGTCCACGGGTCATCATTACTTCTGGGATATTACTCCTCCCCAACAGGAAGTGCAAGAAGATTCACCCAGCAGAGCTGCATATAGCTCCTCCCCTCTACGTCACTCCCAGTCATTCGACCAAGGACCAACGAGAAAGGAAAAGCCAAGGGTGAAGTGGTGACTGGAGTGTAAATTAAAAAATATTTACCTGCCTTAAAAACAGGGCGGGCCGTGGACTGATCACACTACAGAAGAAAGGAATTTATCAGGTAAGCATAAATTATGTTTTCTTCTGTTAAGTGTGATCAGTCCACGGGTCATCATTACTTCTGGGATACCAATACCAAAGCAAAAGTACACGGATGACGGGAGGGATAGGCAGGCTCTTTATACAGAAGGAACCACTGCCTGAAGAACCTTTCTCCCAAAAATAGCCTCCGATGAAGCAAAAGTGTCAAATTTGTAAAATTTGGAAAAAGTATGAAGCGAAGACCAAGTTGCAGCCTTGCAAATCTGTTCAACAGAGGCCTCATTCTTGAAGGCCCAAGTGGAAGCCACAGCTCTAGTAGAATGAGCTGTAATTCTTTCAGGAGGCTGCTGTCCAGCAGTCTCATAAGCTAAACGAATTATGCTACGAAGCCAAAAAGAAAGAGAGGTAGCGGAAGCTTTTTGACCTCTCCTCTGCCCAGAGTAAATGACAAACAGAGAAGACGTTTGTCGAAATTCCTTAGTTGCCTGTAAGTAAAATTTTAGAGCACGGACTACATCCAGGTTGTGCAGTAGACGTTCCTTCTTTGAAGAAGGATTTGGGCATAAAGAAGGAACAACAATCTCTTGATTGATATTCCTGTTAGTAACTACCTTAGGTAAGAACCCAGGTTTAGTACGCAGGACTACCTTATCCGAATGAAAAATCAAATAAGGAGAATCACAATGTAAGGCTGATAATTCAGAGACTCTTCGAGCCGAGGAAATAGTCATTAAAAATAGAACTTTCCAAGATAACAACTTTATATCAATGGAATGAAGGGGTTCAAACGGAACGCCCTGAAAAACATTAAGAACAAGGTTTAAACTCCATGGTGGAGCAACAGTTTTAAACACAGGCTTAATCCTGGTCAAAGCCTGACAAAAAGCCTGGACGTCAGGAACTTCTGACAGACGTTTGTGTAACAGAATGGACAGAGCTGAGATCTGTCCCTTTAATGAACTAGCAGATAAACCCTTTTCTAAACCTTCTTGTAGAAAAGACAATATCCTAGGAATCCTAACCTTACTCCAAGAGTAACCTTTGGATTCACACCAATATAGGTATTTACGCCATATCTTATGGTAAATCTTTCTGGTAACAGGTTTCCTAGCCTGTATTAAGGTATCAATAACTGACTCAGAAAACCCACGTCTTGATAAAATCAAGCATTCAATTTCCAAGCAGTCAGCTTCAGAGAAGTTAGATTTTGATGTTTGAAGGGACCCTGTATCAGAAGGTCCTGTTTCAGAGGTAGAGACCAAGGTGGACAGGATGACATGTCCACCAGGTCTGCATACCAAGTCCTGCGTGGCCACGCAGGTGCTATTAGAATCACTGATGCTCTCTCTTGTTTGATTCTGGCAATCAATCGCGGAAGCAACGGGAAGGGTGGAAACACGTAAGCCATCCTGAAGTCCCAAGGTGCTGTCAGAGCATCTATCAGGACTGCTCCTGGATCCCTGGATCTGGACCCGTAACGAGGAAGCTTGGCGTTCTGTCGAGACGCCATGAGATCTATCTCTGGTTTGCCCCAACGTCGAAGTATTTGGGCAAAGACCTCCGGATGAAGTTCCCACTCCCCCGGATGAAAAGTCTGACGACTTAAGAAATCCGCCTCCCAGTTCTCCACTCCCGGGATGTGGATTGCTGACAGGTGGCAAGAGTGAGACTCTGCCCAGAGAATTATCTTTGATACTTCCATCATAGCTAGGGAGCTTCTTGTCCCTCCCTGATGGTTGATGTAAGCTACAGTCGTGATGTTGTCCGACTGAAACCTGATGAACCCCCGAGTTGTCAACTGGGGCCAAGCCAGGAGGGCATTGAGAACTGCTCTCAATTCCAGAATGTTTATTGGCAGGAGACTCTCCTCCTGACTCCATTGTCCCTGAGCCTTCAGAGAATTCCAGACGGCACCCCAACCTAGAAGGCTGGCGTCTGTTGTTACAATTGTCCAGTCTGGTCTGCTGAATGGCATCCCCCTGGACAGATGTGGCCGAGAAAGCCACCATAGAAGAGAATTTCTGGTCTCTTGATCCAGATTCAGAGAAGGGGATAAGTCTGAGTAATCCCCATTCCACTGACTTAGCATGCACAGTTGCAGTGGTCTGAGGTGTAAGCGTGCAAAGGGTACTATGTCCATTGCCGCTACCATTAAGCCGATTCCCTCCATGCATTGAGCCACTGACGGGTGTTGAATGGAATGAAGGGTGCGGCAAGCACTTTGAAGTCTTGTTAGCCTGTCCTCTGTCAGGTAAATCTTCATTTCTACAGAATCTATAAGAGTCCCCAGGAAGGGAACTCTTGTGAGTGGAACGAGTGAACTTTTCTTTTCGTTCACCTTCCATCCATGTGAACTTAGAAATGCCAGCACTAACTCTGTATGAGGCTTGGCAGTTTGAAAGCTTGAAGCTTGTATCAGAATGTCGTCTAGGTATGGAGCTACCGAGATTCCCCGCGGTCTTAGTACCACCAGAAGAGCACCCAGAACCTTTGTGAAGATTCTTGGAGCTGTAGCCAATCCGAATGGAAGAGCCACAAACTGGTAATGCCTGTCTAGAAAGGCAAACCTTAGGTACCGATAATGATCTTTGTGAATCGGTATGTGAAGGTAAGTATCTTTTAAATCTACAGTGGTCATGTACTGACCCTCTTGGATCATAGGTAAAATTGTCCGAATAGTCTCCATCTTGAACGATGGAACTCTTAGGAATTTGTTTAGGATCTTTAAGTCCAGGATTGGTCTGAAAGTTCCCTCTTTTTTGGGAACCACAAACAGATTTGAGTAAAACCCCTGTCCCTGTTCCGATCGTGGAACTGGATGGATTACTCCCATTAACAAGAGCTCTTGTACGCAGCGTAGAAACGCCTCTTTCTTTGTCTGGATTGTTGACAATCTTGACAGATGAAATCTCTCTCTTGGAGGAGAGTATTTGAAGTCCAGAAGGTATCCCTGAGATATTATCTCTAGCGCCCAGGGATCCTGAACATCTCTTGCCCAAGCCTGGGCGAAGAGAGAAAGTCTGCCCCCCACTAGATCCGATCCCGGATCGGGGGCCCTCAATTCATGCTGTCTTAGGGGCAGCAGCAGGTTTCCTAGTCTGCTTGCCCTTGTTCCAGGACTGGTTAGGTTTCCAGCCTTGTCTGTAGCGAGCAACAGCTCCTTCCTGTTTTGGTGCAGAGGAAGTTGATGCTGCTCCAGCTTTGAAATTACGAAAGGAACGAAAATTAGACTGTCTAGTCTTGGCTTTGGCTTTGTCCTGAGGCAGGGCATGGCCTTTACCTCCTGTAATGTCAGCGATAATCTCTTTCAACCCGGGCCCGAATAAGGTCTGCCCTTTGAAAGGTATATTAAGCAATTTAGACTTAGAAGTAACATCAGCTGACCAGGATTTTAGCCACAGCGCCCTGCGTGCCTGAATGGCGAATCCTGAATTCTTCGCCGTAAGTTTAGTAAGATGTACTACGGCCTCCGAAATGAATGAATTAGCTAGTTTAAGGACTCTAAGCCTGTCCGTAATGTCGTCCAGAGTAGCTGAACCAATGTTCTCTTCCAGAGACTCAATCCAGAATGCCGCTGCAGCCGTGATCGGCGCAATGCATGCAAGGGGTTGCAATATAAAACCTTGTTGAACAAACATTTTCTTAAGGTAACCCTCTAACTTTTTATCCATTGGATCTGAAAAAGCACAGCTATCCTCCACCGGGATAGTGGTACGCTTAGCTAAGGTAGAAACTGCTCCCTCCACCTTAGGGACCGTTTGCCATAAGTCCCTTGTGGTGGCGTCTATTGGAAACATTTTTCTAAATATCGGAGGGGGTGAGAACGGCACACCGGGTCTATCCCACTCCTTAGTAACAATTTCAGTAAGTCTCTTAGGTATAGGAAAAACCTCAGTACTCGTCGGTACCGCAAAATATTTATCCAACCTACACATTTTCTCTGGTATTGCAACTGTGTTACAATCATTCAGAGCCGCTAACACCTCCTCTAGTAATACACGGAGGTTTTCCAGTTTAAATTTAAAATTTGAAATATCTGAATCCAGTCTGTTTGGATCAGAACCGTCACCCACAGAATGAAGTTCTCCGTCCTCATGTTCTGCCACCTGTGACGCAGTGTCTGACATGGCCCTAATATTATCAGCGCACTCTGTTCTCACCCCAGAGTGATCACGCTTACCTCTTAGTTCTGGTAATTTAGCCAAAACCTCAGTCATAACAGTAGCCATATCCTGCAATGTGATTTGTAATGGCCGCCCAGATGTACTCGGCGCTACAATATCACGCACCTCCCTCTGAGCGGGAGATGTAGGTACTGACACGTGAGGCGAGTTAGTCGGCATAACTCTCCCCTCGTTGTTTGGTGAAATTTGTTCAATTTGTACAGATTGACTTTTATTAAGTAGCATCAATACAGTTAGTACATAAATTTCTATTGGGCTCCACTTTGGCATTGCAACAAATGACACAGGTATCATCCTCTGAATCAGACATGTTTAACACACTAGCAAATAAACTTGCAACTTGGAAATACAATTCAATTAGAATAATATTAAAACGTACTGTGCCTTTAAGAAGCACAGAAGATCTATGACAGTTGAAAATTAATAAATTGAAACAGTTATAGCCTCAATCCTTGTAAACAACACAACTTTAGCAAAGGTTTAATCCCATTAGCAAAGATAACAAATTCTGAAAGCAGGAAACAAATTACAGAATAAACGTTTTTTATCTCAGTCAAACTATAATTCTCACAGCTCTGCTGAGAGAAATTACCTCCCTCAAAATAAGTTTTGAAGACCCCTGAGCTCTGTAGAGATGAACCGGATCATGCAGGGAATACAATGAGTTGCTGACTGAAATATTTGATGCAGTAAAAGCGCCAAAAAAACGGCCCCTCCCCCTCACACACAGCAGTGAGGGAGAACAGAAACTGTCAGAAAAACAGATTAAGCAACTGCCAAGTGGAAAAATAGTGCCCAAACATTTATTCACTCAGTACCTCAGTAAATGAAAACGATTTTACATTCCAGCAAAAACGTTAAACATAATCTCTAGTTATTAAACAGCTTTATGTATTTCTTACAGTGTAATTCTAGTGAAGTACCATTCCCCAGAATACTGAAGTGTAAAGTATACATACATGACATTATATCGGTATGGCAGGATTTTCTCATCAATTCCATTGTCAGAAAATAAAAACTGCTACATACCTCTATGCAGATTCATCTGCCCGCTGTCCCCTGATCTGAAGTTTACCTCACTCCTCAGATGGCCGAGAACAGCAATATGATATTAACTACTCCGGCTAAAATCATAACAAAAACTCTGGTAGATTCTTCCTCAAACTCTGCCAGAGAGATAATAACACACTCCGGTGCTATTTTAAAATAACAAACTTTTGATTGAAGATATAAAACTAAGTATAATCACCATAGTCCTCTCACACATCCTATCTAGTCGTTGGGTGCAAGAGAATGACTGGGAGTGACGTAGAGGGGAGGAGCTATATGCAGCTCTGCTGGGTGAATCCTCTTGCACTTCCTGTTGGGGAGGAGTAATATCCCAGAAGTAATGATGACCCGTGGACTGATCACACTTAACAGAAGAAACAGCAAAAGGATTTTAGTTACTGTCTGCTAAAATCATCTTCCTCTCACAAACAGAATTCTTCATCTCTTTCTGTTTCAGAGTAAATAGTACATACCAGCACTATTTTAAAATAACAAACTCTTGATAGTAGAATAAAAAAAACTACAACTAAACACCACATACTCTTAACCATCTCCGTGGAGATGTTGCCTGTGCAACGGCAAAGAGAATGACTGGGGTGGGCGGAGCCTAGGAGGGACTATATGGCCAGCTTTGCTGGGACTCTTTGCCATTTCCTGTTGGGGAAGAGATATTCCCACAAGTAAGGATGACGCTGTGGACCGGACACACCAATGTTGGAGAAACCAAGGTTTTGTACGCAGAACTACTTTATCTGAATGAAAGATCAGATAAGGAGAATCACAATGTAAGGCAGATAACTCGGAGACTCTTCGAGCCGAGGAAATAGCCATCAGAAAAAGAACTTTCCATGATAGAAGTTTGATATCAATAGAATGAAGGGGTTCAAACGGAACCCCTTGAAGAACTTTAAGAACCAAGTTTAAGCTCCATGGGGGAGCAACAGGTTTAAACACAGGCTTAATTCTAACTAAAGCCTGACAAAATGCCTGAACGTCTGGAACTTCTGCCAGACGCTTGTGTAAAAGAATAGACAGAGCAGAAATCTGTCCCTTTCACCAATGAAGATATTTACGCCAAATCTTGTGGTAAATTTTGCTGGTGACAGGCTTTCGTGCCTGTATTAAGGTATCAATTACTGACTCGGAGAAGCCACGCTTTGATAGGATCAAGCGTTCAATCTCCATGCAGTCAGTCTCAGAGAAAGTAGATTCGGATGATTGAAAGGACCTTGTATTAGAAGGTCTTGTCTCAGAGGCAGTGTCCATGGTGGAAAGGATGACATGTCCACTAGGTCTGCATACCAGGTCCTGCATGGCCACGCAGGCGCTATCAATATCACCGATGCTCTTTCCTGTTTGATTTAGGCAATCAGACGAGGGAGCAGAAGAAACGGTGGCCAGGTTGAAGAACCAAGGCGCTGCTAGAGCATCTATCAGTGCCGCTTCTGGGTCCCTGGACCTGGATCAGTAACAAGGAAGCTTGGCGTTCTGGCGAGACGCCATGAGATCCAGTTCTGGTTTGCCCCAACGGAGAACCAATTGAGCAAACACCTCCGGATGGAGTTCCCACTCCCCCGGATGAAAAGTCTGACGACTTAGAAAATCCGCCTCCCAGTTCTCTACCCCTGGGAGATGGATCACTGATAGGTGGCAAGAGTGAGTCTCTGCCCAACGAATTATCTTGGAGACTTCTGACATCGCTAGGGAACTCCTGGTCCCCCCTTGATGGATGATGTAAGCCACAGTCGTGATGTTGTCCGACTGAAATCTGATGAACCTCAGTGTTGCTGAGGCCAAGCTAGAAGAGCATTGAATATTGCTCTCAACTCCAGAATATTTATTGGGAGGAGTTTCTCCTCCTGAGTCCATGAACCCTGAGCCTTCAGGGAGTTCCAGACTGCACCCCAACCTAGAAGGCTGGCGTCTGTTGTTACAATGGTCCAATCTGGCCTGCGAAAGGTCATACCTTTGGACAGATGGACCCGAGATAACCACCAGAGAAGAGAATCTCTGGTTTCCTGATCCAGATTTAGTAGAGGGGACAAATCTGTGTAATCCCCATTCCACTGACTGAGCATGCATAATTGCAGCGGTCTGAGATGCAGGCGCGCAAATGGCACTATGTCCATCGCCGCTACCATTAAGCCGATTACTTCCATGCACTGAGCCACCGTGGGGCGCAGAATGGAGTGAAGAACACGGCAAGCATTTAGAAGTTTTGATAACCTGGACTCCGTCAGGTAAATTTTCATTTCTATAGAATCTATCAGAGTCCCTAGGAAGGAAACCCTTGTGAGAGGAGATAGAGAACTCTTTTCTTCGTTCACTTTCCACCCATGCGACCTCAGAAATGCCAGAACTATCTCTGTATGAGACTTGGCAATTTGAAAGCTTGATGCCTGTATCAGGATATCGTCTAGGTAAGGAGCCACCGCTATGCCTCGCGGTCTTAGAACTGCCAGAAGTGAGCCCAGAACCTTTGTAAAAATTCTAGGGGCTGTAGCCAACCCGAATGGAAGAGCTACAAACTGGTAATGCCTGTCTAGAAAGGCAAACCTCAGGAACCGATGATGATTCTTGTGGATTGGAATGTGAAGGTAGGCATCCTTTAAGTCCACTGTGGTCATGTACTGACCCTCTTGGATCATGGGTAAAATGGTTCGAATAGTTTCCATCTTGAATGATGGAACTCTGAGGAATTTGTTTAGGATCTTTAGATCCAAAATTGGTCTGAAGGTTCCCTCTTTTTTGGGAACCACAAACAGATTTGAATAAAACCCCTGTCCTTGTTCCGTCCGCGGAACTGGATGGATCACTCCCATTACAAGGAGGTCTTGCATGCAGCTTAGGAATGCCTCTTTCTTTATCTGGTTTGCAGATAATCTTGAAAGGTCAAATCTCCCTTGTGGGGGAGAAGCTTTGAAGTCCAGAAGATATCCCTGAGATATGATCTCCAACGCCCAGGGATCCTGAACATCTCTTGCCCACGCCTGGGCGAAGAGAGAGAGTCTGCCCCCTACTAGATCCGTTGTCGGATAGGGGGCCGCTCCTTCATGCTGTCTTGGAGGCAGCAGCAGGCTTTCGGCCTGCTTGCCCTTGTTCCAGGACTGGGTAGGTTTCCAGGCCTGCTTAGATTGAGGAAAAGTTCCCTCTTGTTTTGAAGTAGAGGGAGCTGATCCTGCACCTGCCTTGAAATTTCGAAAGGCACAAAAATTAGACTGTTTGGCCCTTGATTTGGCCCTGTCCTGAGGAAGGGTATGACCCTTACCTCCAGTAATGTCAGCAATAATTTCTTTCAAACCAGGCCCGAATAAGGTCTGCCCCTTGAAAGGAATGTTAAGTAATTTAGACTTTGAAGTCACATCAGCTGACCAGGATTTAAGCCATAGCGCCCTACGTGCCTGGATGGCGAATCCGGAATTCTTAGCCGTTAGTTTAGTCAAATGAACAATGGCATCAGGAACAAATGAGTTAGCTAGCTTAAGTGTTCTAAGCTTGTCAATAATTTCAGTCAATGGAGCTGTATGGATGGCCTCTTCCAGGGCCTCAAACCAGAACGCCGCCGCAGCAGTGACAGGCGCAATGCATGCAAGGGGCTGTAAAATAAAAACCTTGTTGAATAAACATTTTCTTAAGGTAACCCTCTAATTTTTTATCCATTGGATCTGAAAAAGCACAACTGTCCTCAACCGGGATAGTGGTACGCTTTGCTAAAGTAGAAACTGCTCCCTCCACCTTAGGGACTGTCTGCCATAAGTCCCGTGTACTGGCATCTATTGGAAACATTTTTCTAAATATAGGAGGTGGGGAAAAGGGCACACCGGGTCTATCCCACTCCTTACTAATTATTTCTGTAAGCCTTTTAGGTATTGGAAAAACATCAGTACTCACCGGCACTGCATAGTATTTATCCAGCCTACACAATTTCTCTGGCACTGCAATTGTGTCACAGTCATTCAGAGCAGCTAATACCTCCCCAAGTAACACATGGAGGTTCTCAAGCTTAAATTTAAAATTAGAAATCTCTGAATCAGGTCTCCCCGATTCAGAGACGTCACCCACAGACTGAAGCTCTCCGTCCTCAGGTTCTGCATATTGTGACGCATTATCAGACATGGCTCTTACAGCATCTACGCGCTCTGTATCTCGTCTAACCCCAGAGCTATCGCGCTTGCCTCTCAATTCAGGCAATCTGGCTAATACCTGTGACAGGGTATTATTCATGATTGCAGCCATGTCCTGCAAAGTAATCGCTATGGGCATCCCTGATGTACTTGGCGCCATATTAGCGTGCGTCCCTCGAGCGGGAGGTGAAGGGTCCGACACGTGGGGAGAGTTAGTCGGCATAACTTCCCCCTCGACAGACCCCTCTGGTGACAATTCTTTTATAGATAAAGACTGATCTTTACTGTTTAAGGTGAAATCAATACATTTAGTACACATTCTCCTATGGGGCTCCACCATGGCTTTTAAACATAATGAACAAGTAGTTTCCTCTGTGTCCAACATGTTTGTACAGACTAGCAATGAGACTAGCAAGCTTGGAAAACACTTTAAACAAAGTTAACAAGCAATATAAAAAACGTTACTGTGCCTTTAAGAGAAAAAATTTTGGCAAAATTTGAAATAACAGTGAAAAAAGGCAGTTACACTAACAAAGTTTTTACAGTGTATGTAACAAGTTAGCAGAGCATTGCACCCACTTGCAAATGGATGATTAACCCCTTAATACAAAAAACAGATTAACAAAACGAAAAATATGTTTTTTAAACAGTCATAACAACTGCCACAGCTCCTACTTTTGAAGCCTTTTGAGCCCATCAGAGATGTCCTATAGCATGCAGGGGACTGCTGAGGGAAGCTGAATGTCACAGTTTGTAATTTTAACTGCACCAACTGTAACTTTTATACTATAACAGTGGAAAGCCTCTGTTTCTAGGCAAAAATAAAGCCAGCCATGTGGAAAAAACTAGGCCCCAATAAGTTTTATCACCAAAGCATATATAAAAACGATTAAACATGCCAGCAAACGTTTTATATTACACTTTTATAAGAGTATGTATCTCTGTTAATAAGCCTGATACCAGTCGCTATTAAATCACTGCATTTAGGCTTAACTTAAATTAATCCGGTATCAGCAGCATTTTTCTAGCAAGTTCCATCCCTAGAAATATGTTTACTGCACATACCTTATTGCAGGAAAACCTGCACGCCATTCCCTCTCTGAAGTTACCTCACTCCTCAGAATATGTGAGAACGGCAATGGATCTTAGTTACTTCTGCTAAGATCATAGAAATCACAGGCAGATTCTTCTTCTAATGCTGCCTTTGATAAAACAGTACACTCCGGTACCATTTAAAAATAACAAACTTTTGATTGAAGTTAAGAAACTAACTATAATACACCACTCTCCTCTTACTACGTCCATCTTTGTTGAGAGTTGCAAGAGAATGACTGGGTATGGCAGTTAGGGGAGGAGCTATATAGCAGCTCTGCTGTGGGTGATCCTCTTGCAACTTCCTGTTGGGAAGGAGAATATCCCACAAGTAATGGATGATCCGTGGATTGGATACACTTAACAAGAGAAAAAGCACCAAAGTTTAGGTGAAGTAAAGATAAATATCTCCTGTCACCTTACACTCTGCACCTTATTTATCATCTTATATTTTACAGTGTCTGTTTACAGACTCAAGGGAAATAGTTGTATATACAGTATATATATACTGTATATAAAAATACATTTATATTGATTTCTATCAAAATAGGGCCTTTTATGTAACATACATCCCCCCCAATATTTACGCCTGTTTTTGTGTTATTGTTAAAAACTTGCTATATTTGTTTTAGGCTAATGGGAAACAGTTCAATTATGTTTTCCACTCAGATTCTATTGAAAAAAAAAAACAAAAGTAAAGAGATTGTGCCTATATAAATACAAACCCACATATACAGGGAGTGCAGAATTATTAGGCAAATTAGTATTTTGACCACATCATCCTCTTTATGCATGTTGTCTTACTCCAAGCTGTATAGGCTCGAAAGCCTACTACCAATTAAGCATATTAGGTGATGTGCATCTCTGTAATGAGAACGGGTGTGGTCTAATGACATCAACACCCTATATCAGGTGTGCATAATTATTAGGCAACTTCCTTTCCTTTGGCAAAATGGGTCAAAAGAAGGACTTGACAGGCTCAGAAAAGTCAAAAATAGTGAGATGCCACTTGCCACCAGTTTGGCCATATTTCAGAGCTGCAACATCACTGGAGTGCCCAAAAGCACAAGGTGTGCAATACTCAGAGACATGGCCAAGGTAAGAAAGGCTGAAAGACGATCACCACTGAACAAGACACACAAGCTGAAACGTCAAGACTGGGCCAAGAAATATCTCAAGACTGATTTTTCTAAGGTTTTATGGACTGATGAAATGAGAGTGAGTCTTGATGGGCCAGATGGATGGGCCCGTGGCTGGATTGGTAAAGGGCAGAGAGCTCCAGTCCGACTCAGACGCCAGCAAGGTGGAGGTGGAGTACTGGTTTGGGCTGGTATCATCAAAGATGAGCTTGTGGGGCCTTTTCGGGTTGAGGATGGAGTCAAGCTCAACTCCCAGTCCTACTGCCAGTTTCTGGAAGACACCTTCTTCAAGCAGTGGTACAGGAAGAAGTCTGCATCCTTCAAGAAAAACATGATTTTCATGCAGGACAATGCTCCATCACACGCGTCCAAGTACTCCACAGCGTGGCTGGCAAGAAAGGGTATAAAAGAAGAAAATCTAATGACATGGCCTCCTTGTTCACCTGATCTGAACCCCATTGAGAACCTGTGGTCCATCATCAAATGTGAGATTTACAAGGAGGGAAAACAGTACACCTCTCTGAACAGTGTCTGGGAGGCTGTGGTTGCTGCTGCACGCAATGTTGATGGTGAACAGATCAAAACACTGACAGAATCCATGGATGGCAGGCTTTTGAGTGTCCTTGCAAATAAAGGTGGCTATATTGGTCACTGATTTGTTTTTGTTTTGTTTTTGAATGTCAGAAATGTATATTTGTGAATGCTGAGATGTTATATTGGTTTCACTGGTAAAAATAAATAATTGAAATGGGTATATATTTGTTTTTTGTTAAGTTGCCTAATAATTATGCACAGTAATAGTCACCTGCACACACAGATATCCCCCTAAAATAGCTATAACTAAAAACAAACTAAAAACTACTTCCAAAACTATTCAGCTTTGATATTAACGAGTTTTTTGGGTTCATTGAGAACATGGTTGTTGTTCAATAATAAAATTAATCCTCAAAAATACAACTTGCCTAATAATTCTGCACTCCCTGTATATATATATATATATATATATATATATATATATATATACTGTATTATACTAGCCTAATAGATGATGCTAGTAATATATATGGGATGGCATCTGCCAGCTATTAATACCACTCTTAGTTGGTTATGCGCTGTATGGATAGTACATTAGGTTGGGAGCATTTGTTAATGCATACTGAGACTAAGGCCTCTAGTTATCAAGCCGTCAACCGCAAATACGCTGGAATTCCGCAGCGTATTTGTGGCAAGGCTGATTCGCCATAGTTATCAAGCCCTACAGACCGGCAAAAGTAGAATCTAGTGACGTAACATACGATCCACCGGACTCAGTCCGACACAGATTGATGGTTACGTCACTCCAGATGTCCCGAACGCAAGTTTGGCACTATCTGACTACTTTTGGAAGTTATCAAAGAACAACCAGGTATGCTTGGCACCATTCCGGCCCAGCGTACCTGGTGTTCAATCTGTCGCCCTGGAGGCGGCGGATCCCATAGGAATCAATGGGAGTCTGACAGCAGCGAGAGCTCATGTTCGCTGCTGCCCGATATCCCATTGATTCCTATGGGAAGTGTCTGCACACCCTAACATATACCCCGAGTCTAAACACCCCTAATCTGTCCCCCTTACACCGCTGCCACCTACTTTATACATATTAACCCCTAAACTGCCGCTCCCGGACCCCGCTGCAACTATAATAAATTTATTAACCCCTAAACCGCCACTCCCAGACCCCGCCGCCACCTACATTATACCTATTAACCCCTAATCTTCCGCCCCCTATACTGCCGCCACCTACATAAAGTTATTAACCCCTATCCTGCCGATCCCGGACCCCGCCGCAAATAAATTCATTGCTTAACCCCTAAACCGCCACACCCGGAGCCCGCCGCCACCTACATTACATTTATTAACCCCTATCCTGCCCCCCCCTACACCGCCGCCACCTACAGTACATTGATTAACCCCTAATCTACCCCCCTACACCGCCGCCACTATATTAAATGAATTAAACCCTAAATATAAGTCTAACCCTAACCCTAACATCCCCCTAACTTAAATATTATTTAAATTAATCTAAATAAATATTCCTATAATTAAATAAATTAATCCTATTTAAAACGAAATACTTACCTATAAAATAAACCATAAGATAGCTACAATATAACTATTAGTTACATTGTAACTATTTTAGGGTTTATTTTTATTTTACTGGCAACTTTGTATTTATTTTAACTAGGTACAATAGCTATTAAATAGTTATTAACTATTTAATAGCTACCTAGCTAAAATAAATACAAAATTACATGTAAAATAAATCCTAACCTAAGTTACAATTACACCTAACACTACACTATCATTAAATAAATTAAATTAATTAACTACAATTACCTAACAGCTGGTTGATGTATCATGGGATTTTGCTTTGAGGATGTTGTTTAAAGGGACATGAAACCCAATTTTTTTCTTTCATGATTTAGAAGGAGCATGCAATTTTAAACAACTTTCTAATTTACTTCTATTATCTAACTTGCTTCATTCTTTTTATATACTTTGCTGAAAAGCATATCTAGATAGGCTCAGTAGCTGCTGATTGGTTGCTGCACATAGATGCCTCATGTGATTGGCTCACCCATGTGCTTTGCAATTTCTTTAACAAAGGATATCTAAAGACTGAAGCAAATTAGATAATAGAAGTAAATTGGAATGTTGTTTATAATTGTATTCTCTACTTCAATCATTTAATAATTTTTTGGGGTTTAGTGTCCCTTTAACAATAGTGGGTCTGTTATTCCTTTATTGAACTGGGGTTTTGTCCTTTGCCTTCTCATATCATTACGCCACTGCAATGGTTTGTGTCTTATTTTGGTCGTTATAGCACACCATGAGAACCGTTATGCCCATAAGATCGTGCTACCTCTCTAAGCTGGCTGAAATAAATTTCTCTAAATTGTTTTTGTAGGGTAGTACTGATATGGAAAATTTTGGGAGCTGTGTGGTATGAGGCAGTTTCTATATAACAATTTTATGTGTCAGAGTATGTATTCTGTGAGCACATTTACGCTCCGGTATTCACCTAACTCCTTTAGGACTACTATGCTGTGATCACCTGTCCAGGGGGCGGGTACGAGGTGTGCTCATACAAGACTTTATGTTATATGTGTGTGTGCTCATGCGCCCGGATGATTGTCTGCTGTTCACATTGGTTTCTCGATTTATATGCCGCATTGGTCACTTACGGTATCACTGATATCGCTGCTCTGTTGGGAGTTTGTTTGAGAGTGATGCATACTGCATCACAATAGTAAGTGCTAGCTTGTCTTGTGGTTATCGCTCCTTGTTAACTAGTATTCTGCATATTAGTACAGTTATTCTGCATTGTACCTATTTCAATGTCACTGTTATGTGCACGAGGGGTGCTTACATGTAGCTACTTGTTTGATGTATGGGGTTTCATGCGCCCTGATTACTGGTTGTTGTAGACATTGGTTAGTTAATAAGCATGTAGCATTTGTCTTTTTTTCGGCATTAGTGACACCGCTGTTTGATAAGGAGCCCAGTTTGCACGCTGCTTTAAATAATACATGTTACATCATAGGTCTCAGGATTATGGTGGTTTATTTGGTTTACCCCATCCGGTTAGTAATTGAGGTGCTTATCAGTTTCGATGGCCTATACAAATTTGTCTGTTATTCTATGATTAGGTTTAGTGAATATATGTGTTGATTATGGGCATTCGCTCAGAGACCACTATGTTGCCGACATATATGGGTTTACAATTATTTTTTACTTATGTGTTCCGCCTAGCGAGACTGTTAGCTCTCTATTAAAAATATTCTACCAGATTGGTGGCTGTCCATACAGGGATCATATGTGGGGGCAGTATTTGTGTGATCTATCACATTGTGCTCATATCACTGGTGATCTGAAATCAGATAGTTATGTTGTAGTTGTGAGACTCTATGAATAGGGCATATTAGGTGTCCATTCAGTATAGCACATTGATATAGGTAATTTCTTTACTCTGGTGTGATGTATGACATGAAATATTTCTGCGGACTGATGATTATGTTGTGATTTAGATATAGGGTTATGCACACATATGTGCTGCTTCAGTTTTTTGACTGGTGAAGTTAGCCGTATAATTTGATTTTGTACTGATCTAGCAGGAGTAGGTATTTATTCCTCTATTCTGCCAACACAGTGTGAGTTGTGTCTCACATATGATGTGCTCAATTGGTAGTGGTTATTAGGTCTTATAGGGTGAGTGAGAGCTAACCCTTTCTTTCTTTCTTCCTTGGTTTTTAATAAGATGAGCTCAGATATGAGCTAGTGTGTCTCTTTTCTGTGGTGAAGGGTTGTCACTGTTATATTTAATTTTTAATATGTGTTTTTTACATGTTGTACTGTTCACTTAGACTACAATGATATATTTTGTATTTTTTCAGATTAAATATTGTCTTGAAGAAGGCCCATAAATGGGTCAAAACGTCGACATCTACAATTAATGTGAAATTAACTTGGAAATTACATTATACTGTTCTTTGTTTCAATTCAAGCCCTGTGAGTGCCCTCCCACATTTAGACATTTCTATACAATTACACGAGGACAGCACCCGGGCCAGAAGGAGTGCTGGGCTACCGGCTATGTATTATATATATATATATATATATATATATATATATATATATATATATATATGTAAATATATATATAATTTATACGATCCTACATTCAGAAGTCTGTTTTTCCTTCTCAGACATTTAGGGCTACATTGGAGCACAAAATATCGCTTTCGCTACTTGCGCTTAGAGCATACTCAGCTTAGTGCACCATCAGCGTAGCTGTCGAGAGATATCCAACATGAATTGCACTGTGCACCCCCTTAGAAGTCTATCATATGAGGGATTTAGTGTTTTCTGACATGCGGTCTACTGTTCACACAATAACAGTTACTTTGGACTTCACTGAGTTTTGAACTCTCATTGTCAAGAACAAACATCCACAAGTCTGTAGAGAAAACAAATAGGTTTATTTAGTATAGTTTTCATTATCTAGGTAACATATTTTAAAAGTCTACTTAAAGATGGATCAAATAAATAGGTGTTTACAATGTTACTTTAAATGTCATAATGCAGGTTGGGCTTTTGACACAATAAGATATGGTGCTTAATCCTTTGTGGTAAAGGCATTGTTGCATTGTGCAATGAACTGAGTACATAAGAAATTAACATCTATCTAAAATAAGGGACACTAAAGTAAAAAATGAATTCAATGATTCAGCATGCAATTGTAAGAAACTTTCTAATTTACTTCCATTATGAAATCTTTTTATATGCACTCTTTCTGAGGAACCAGCTCCTACTGAGTATGTGCAAGAGTCCACAGTACATAAGTGTATAGGTCTGTGATTAGCTGATGTCACTTCTCCAGCTCACTTCCTTTATGGTCTGTCACAATGGATTTCCTCTTTCTGACCATCATCTCATCACTTTCATTTTTACAGCACTCCCTAGTACTCTTCCTCCATGTAGCCCTCACACCAAATTCCACAGAAGCATGGTCACTAGATCTGCAACATCTCTCAAACCTCTGTTCTCTTCCATCTCCTCCTTTTCCTTCCCTGACTAATCTATATGTCACATTAACTCCATTCTAACATTGGTCCCTGACAATTTGGCCCCTCCTACCATAACCCGGAAATAGCACACTCATCCTCAGTCCTGGCATACTCCTCTGATGCTCTACCTGCACAAATGTTGCCGCACTGCTGAGCAACATTGGAGAAAGTCTTGTTGTACAGCTGACTTTCTTTTTTAAGATACAATGAGTCCACGGATTTCATCCTTACTTGTGGGATATCACCTCCTGGTCAGCAGGAGGAGGCAAAAAGCACCACAGCAGAGCTGTATAAATAGCTCCTCCCTTCCCTCCCAGTCCAGTCATTCTCTTTGCCTGTGTTAGTGATAGGAAGAGGTAAAGTGAGGTGTTAGTTTAGATTCTTCTATCAAGAGTTTGTTATTTTTTTAAATGGTGCATGTGAGTACTATTTTTCTACAGGGTGTAGCCGTATTCCTTGTCAGCCTCTGGAGTAGAGCTACAGGTGGCTTTAAAGCATTGGGAACTAGTGGAATTTCATTTTCACTGCGCCTCCCATATTGTGTGCTGCCCTTCAGATAAATGGTTTTAGTAAATATTATCTAAGACCCAGAATGTCTCCACAGATACTGCAGGAGGAAGAAGACCTCTTGATCCTGTGGGACCTTTCATGCTGTCGCTCAGCATTGAGGTATGTGCAGCATTTTTTATTTTCTGGGACAGTTTTTTACTCAGAGATTGCTGTAAACATTGTCTTTTCCTCTTATTTATTAGCACTTCCTACTTTTCTATTTTAATAAGGGGGAAGATGCGGTGGGGGAATGTCATGATAAGGGAGTCCGGTGTATAGGCTCCTATTGGGACACTTTATGGCTGTGGACTGAATGCTGGGGATACGGTGTTCTGTGAATGAGACTCCGGTGTACAGACTGATGTTTATTAATACAGACTTTTTGTCCGGTTAAGTAATAGGCATCAGTTTTCTGTTGGGGATACAGTTTGTTCAGCCCTTAACGCTTGGGCTGCGGATGTCGGGTTTTTTCTTACGTATCTCCAGTACTGTTACGCTCTGTTTAGAGCTTGCGTGTGTCTTACGCCTACGATGGACGGGGTTATCTTTCGCGCGCTCAATAAGGAGACTATTTTCCAAGTGTTGGCTTCTGTTTTCTCTGAAAACGATACATTGACACTCAGTAGGCAGTGGTCGAGTGACGGTAGGTGCTTCAGCAGAGCTGTGAGGCGAATAAGGTGTTATTTTTTCAGGGCATTGTTTTATTATTTGCAGAATGCCTTGTATCTATGTGTCTTATTTTTTTAATGTTATAAATGCAGTAAAATTGTGCATTTTTATTATTTAAAGGCACAGTTACACTGTTTTTTCAAGTGTTTTATTAGTCTGTGCTCATATTTTGTTTTTGTTGTGTTTCAAATATAACAGTTACATTTATTTTCAACCTTTGACCATTTTTGCCTTTGCATTAATTTGTTTAATTTTATTTTTGCTATCATGGAAGACCTTCAGAATATTCCATGTTCCATGTGTTTGAATGCCAATGTGGAACCTCCTGTTACTTTTTGTCCATCTTGCACTGAGAGGGCATTACAATTTAGAGAGCAAATTTTCTTTGATAAAGATTTGATATGATAAAGATATGATATGATATTTCTCATGGTTCTACTGATGAGATATTATGTATGCCGCAACTTTCTCCCCAAGTGTCACAGCCCTTAACGCCTGCTGAGGCGCAGCCTGGTACCTCTGCAGCTTCTGCTGTGATAACATTAAAGGACATAACTGCTGTTATGTCATCTACTCTTTCAGATGCATTGTCTGCCTTTCCTGTATTTCAAGGCAAACGCAAGAGGAAGGATAAACACAGGGTCAATTTAGCTTCAGATTCTTTGATGGCGACATCAGATGTATCTTCTCAGGGCGCTGATTTGGAGGTCCTATCTGAAGGCGAACTGTCTAACTCAGACAGTGTCTTACCACTGACAGATTCAGAAGTGGTTTCCTTCAGGTTTAAGCTGGAACACCTCCGCTTGTTATTGAGGGAGGTTTAAGTGACTCTGGATGACTGTGATTCTATTGTGGTTCCTCCAGAAAAATTGAGTAAATTGGACAGATATCTTGAAGTCTCTTCTTATTCTGATGTTTTTCCAGTTCCCAAGAGAACTTCAAATATTATTGCTAAGGAATGGGAGAGACCAGGTATTCCATTTTCTCCTTCTCCCATTTTTAAGAAGATGTATCCTATAGCAAATGCTATCAGGGATTCTTGGCAGACGGGTCCTAAGGTGGAAGGAGCAATTTCCACCTTGGCTAAACGAACTACTATTCCTATTGAGGATAGTTGTGCTTTCAAAGACCCTATGGATAAGAAGTTGGAGGGTCTTCTTAAGAGGATATATGTTCATCAGGGGTTGTTATTACAGCCAGCGGCCTGCATTGTTACTGTTACAAGTGCGGCTGCTTATTGGTTTGATGCTCTGGAGGAATCTCTTAAAACTGAGACTTCTTTGGAGGAGATACAGGATAGAATTAATGCTCTTAAATTAGCTAATTCATTTATTATGGATGCTTCTTTACAGATGACTAAATTAGCGGCTAAGAGTTCAGGTTTTTCAATCTTAGCACGCAGGGCTTTATGGTTGAAATCTTGGTCTGCGGATGTGTCATCCAAATCTAAGCTTCTGGCTATTCCTTACAAGGGAAAGACCCTGTTCGGTTCGGACTTGAAGGTAATTATTTCTGACATTACGGGAGGTAAGGGTCATCTCCTCCCACAGGATAAAAGATCCAAACAGAGAGGTCGACAGAGTAATTTTTGTTCCTTTCAAAATTTCAAGGGAACCCCCCCTTCCTCTAAACAGGAAGGGAACTATCCTCATGCCAAGCCTACCTGGAGACCCAACTAGTCTTGGAACAAGGGTAAACAATCTAAGAAGCCTGCAGCTGCTCCCAAGTCAGCATGAAGGGCTGGCCCCCGATCCGGGACCGGATCTAGTAGGGAACAGACTTTATTTTTTCATCCAGGCTTGGATAAGAGATGTTCAGGATCCCTGGGCATTAGAGATTGTGTCTCAGGGATACCAGATGGAATTCAGAAATTCTTCCCCAGAGGAAGGTTTCTTCTTTCTCAATTGTCTGGGTTTCTTCTTTCTCAATTGTCTGTAGACCAGATAAAAAGAGAGGCGTTCTTACACTGTGTAAAAGACCTCTCCTCCTTGGGAGTAATTTGTCCCGTTCCAATTCAGGAGCAGGGACAGGGGTTTTATTCAAATCTATTTGTAGTTCCCAAAAAGGAGGGAACTTTCAGACCTATATTAGACCTCAAGAGTCTAAACAAGTGTCTCAGGGTTCCATCTTTCAAGATGGAAACTATTCATACCATTCTTCCATTGATCCAGGAGGGTGAATTTATGACAACAGTGGATCTAAATGATGCATATCTTCATGTTCCTATCCATCATTACAAGTTTCTGAGGTTTGCCTTTCTGGACAAACATTTTCAGTTCGTGGCTCTTCCTTTCGGTCTGGCCACAGCACCCAGAATTTTCACAAAGGTTCTGGGGTCTTTATTGGCAGTTCTAAGGCCACGGGGGATAGCGGTGGCGCCTTATCTGGACGATATACTGATCCAGGCGTCATCATTTCAACTGGCAAGGTCTCATACCAACATTGTCCTTTCCTTCCTAAGGACCCACAGGTGGAAGGTAAACATGGAAAAGAGTTCTTTAGTTCCTCGGACAAGAGTATCTTTTCTGGGAACTCTAATCGACTCTATTTCAATGAAGATTTTCCTGACAGAGTTCAGAAAGTCAAAAATTCTGAATGCATGTTGGCTCATTCAGTCCAATCCTCGTCCGTCAGTGGCTCAATGCATGGAGGTAATCGGATTGATGGTAGCGGCAATGGACATCGTTCCGTTTGCTCATTTTCATCTCAGGCCTCTGCAATTAAGCATGCTCAGGCAGTGGAATGGGGATTATACAGATTTGTCTCCTCAAATAAATCTGGCTCAGGAGACAAGGGACTCTCTTCTATGGTGGTTGTCGCTGGATCATCTGTCCCAGGGGACATGCTTCCGCAGACCCTCATGAGTGATAGTGACAACAGATGCCAGCCTGTTAGGATGGGGAGCAGTCTGGAACTCCCTAAGGGCTCAGGGTGTATGGACTCGGGCAGAGTCTCTTCTTCCCATCAATATCCTAGAGTTGAGAGCAATTTTCAATACTCTTCAGGCTTGGCATCAGCTAGCATTGGCCCAATTCATCAGATCCCAATCGGACAACATAACGACAGTAGCCTACATCAATCATCAGGGAGGAACAAGGAGTTCCTTAGCGATGACAGAAGTAGCCAAAATAATACAGTGGGCAGAGTCTCACTTCTGCCATCTGTCAGCGATCTACATCCCAGGGGTGGAAAATTGGGAAGCAGATTTTCTGAGCAGACAGACATTTCATCCGGGAGAGTGGGAACTCCATCCGGAGGTTTTTTCCAACCTGATTCTCAGATGGGGCTGGCCAGAGTTGGATCTCATGGCATCTCACCAGAATGCCAAGCTTCCGAGATATGGGTCCAGGTATCCTCAGGCGGAGCTGATAGATGCCTTGGCAGTGCCTTGGTCTTTCAGCCTAGCTTATGCATTTCCTCCGTTTGCTCTCCTTCCACGGGTGATTGCTCGAATCAAACAGGAGAGAGCATCAGTAATTCTTATTGCCCCTGCGTGGCCTTGCAGGATTTGGTATTCCGATCTGGTGGACATATCATCTCAGCCACCGTGGAAGCTTCCATTGAGGAAGGACCTTCTCATTCAGAGTCCCTTCCATCATCCAAATCTAGTTTCTCTGCAGCTGACTGCTTGGAGATTGAACGCTTAGTTTTGTCTAAGCGAGTTTTGTCTAAGCTGAGACACTTAACAAGTGTCTCAGGGTTCCATCTTTCAAGATGGAAACTATTCATACCATTCTTCCATTGATCCAGGAGGGTGAATTTATGACAACAGTGGATCTAAAGGATGCATATCTTCATGTTCCTATCCATCATTACAAGTTTCTGAGGTTTGCCTTTCTGGACAAACATTTTCAGTTCGTGGCTCTTCCTTTCGGTCTGGCCACAGCACCCAGAATTTTCACAAAGGTTCTGGGGTCTTTATTGGCAGTTCTAAGGCCACGGGGGATAGCGGTGGCGCCTTATCTGGACGATATACTGATCCAGGCGTCATCATTTGAACTGGCAAGGTCTCATACCAACATTGTCCTTTCCTTCCTAAGGACCCACAGGTGGAAGGTAAACATGGAAAAGAGTTCTTTAGTTCCTCGGACAAGAGTATCTTTTCTGGGAACTCTAATCGACTCTATTTCAATGAAGATTTTCCTGACAGAGTTCAGAAAGTCAAAAATTCTGAATGCATGTCGGCTCATTCAGTCCAATCCTCGTCCGTCAGTGGCTCAATGCATGGAGGTAATCGGATTGATGGTAGCGGCATTGAACATCGTTCCGTTTGCTCATTTTCATCTCAGGCCTCTGCAATTAAGCATGCTCAGGCAGTGGAATGGGGATTATACAGATTTGTCTCCTCAAATAAATCTGGCTCAGGAGACAAGGGACTCTCTTCTATGGTGGTTGTCGCTGGATCATCTGTCCCAGGGGACATGCTTCCGCAGACCCTCATGAGTGATAGTGACAACAGATGCCAGCCTGTTAGGATGGGGAGCAGTCTGGAACTCCCTAAGGGCTCAGGGTGTATGGACTCGGGCAGAGTCTCTCCTTCCCATCAATATCCTAGAGTTGAGAGCAATTTTCAATACTCTTCAGGCTTGGCATCAGCTAGCATTGGCCCAATTCATCAGATCCCAATCGGACAACATAACGACAGTAGCCTACATCAATCATCAGGGAGGAACAAGGAGTTCCTTAGCGATGACAGAAGTAGCCAAAATAATACAGTGGGCAGAGTCTCACTTCTGCCATCTGTCAGCGATCTACATCCCAGGGGTGGAAAATTGGGAAGCAGATTTTCTGAGCAGACAGACATTTCATCCGGGAGAGTGGGAACTCCATCCGGAGGTTTTTTCCAACCTGATTCTCAGATGGGGCTGGCCAGAGTTGGATCTCATGGCATCTCGCCAGAATGCCAAGCTTCCGAGATATGGGTCCAGGTATCCTCAGGCGGAGCTGATAGATGCCTTGGCAATGCCTTGGTCTTTCAGCCTAGCTTATGCATTTCCTCCGTTTGCTCTCCTTCCACGGGTGATTGCTCGAATCAAACAGGAGAGAGCATCAGTAATTCTTATTGCCCCTGCGTGGCCTTGCAGGATTTGGTATTCCGATCTGGTGGACATATCATCTCAGCCACTGTGGAAGCTTCCATTGAGGAAGGACCTTCTCATTCAGAGTCCCTTCCATCATCCAAATCTAGTTTCTCTGCAGCTGACTGCTTGGAGATTGAACGCTTAGTTTTGTCTAAGCGAGGTTTTTCTGATTCGGTTATAGATACTTTAATTCAGGCACGTAAGCTTGTTACGAGGAAAATTTACCATAAGATATGGCGTAAATACCTTTTTTGGTGTAAGTCTAAGGGTTACTCATGGAGTAAGGTTAGGATTCCCAGGATTTTGTCTTTTCTCCAAGATGGATTGGAGAAGGGGTTATCAGCGAGTTCCTTAAGGGGACAGATTTCTGCTCTATTTTGTTACACAAGCGTCTAGCAGATATCTCAGATATACGATCTTTTTGTCAGGCTCTGACTAGAATCAGACCTGTATTTAGGTCAATTGCTCCTCCTTGGAGTTTAAATTTAGTTCTTAGTGTTCTTCAAGGGGTTCCGTTTGAATCTATGCATTCCATTGATATTAAGCTATTATCTTGGAAAGTGTTATTTCTGGTTGCTATTTCTTCTGCACGAAGAGTATCTGAGCTGTCGGCATTACTATTTGATTCTACTTATCTTATTTTTCATGCGGATAAGGTGGTGTTACGTACTAAACCGGGGTTTTTTCCTAAAGTTGTTTCAACAAAGAATATTAATCAGGAGATTGTTCTCCCTTCTTTGTGTCCTAATCCTTCTTCTAAGAAGGAACGTCTGTTACATAATTTGGTTGTAGTCCGTGCTTTAAAATGTTATTTACAAGCAACTAAGGATTTTCGTCAAACATCTTCTTTGTTTGTTGTTTTTTCAGGGACACGTAGGGGTCAGAAAGCTACGGCTACTTCTCTTTCTTTTTGGTTGAAGAGTATCATCCGTTTTGCATATGAGACTGCTGGACGGCAGCCTCCTGAACGAGTTACGGCTCATTCCACTATGTCTGTGGCTTCCTCATGGGCATTCAAAAATGATGCTTCTGTTGAGAAGATTTGCAAAGCTGCAACTTGGTCGTCTCTTCACACTTTTTCCAAATTTTATAAATTTGATACTTTTGCCTCTGCGGAAGCTGCTTTTGGGAGGAAAGTTCTTCAAGCAGTAGTGCCTTCCGTTTAGGTTACCTATCTTGTCCCTCCCTTTTCATCCATGTACTATAGCTTTGGTATTGTATCCCACAAGTAAGGATGAAATCCGTGGACTCATCGTATCTTAAAAAAGAAAACAAAATTTATGCTTACCTGATAAATTTATTTATTTTTGGATACGATGAGTCCACGGCCCGCCCTGTTTTTTTATGAGACAGGTCTTTATTTTTGTTAAACTTCAGTCACCTCTGCACCTTAGCTTTTCCATTCTCTTCCTAACTTCGGTCGAATGACTGAAGTGGGAGGGAAGGGAGGAGCTATTTATACAGCTCTGTTGTGGTGCTCTTTGCCTCCTCCTGCTGACCAGGAGGTGATATCCCACAAGGATGAAATCCGTGGACTCATCGTATCCAAAAAGAAATACATTTATCAGGTAAGCATACATTTTGTTTTCTTTATTACAAGTTCATCTTCTACTATTCTGCCCCCCTTAACCTCTCCAAGCAGGATTACTTTTATACACTTACTTCTACTCCTTCTTCAGACCCAAAAACAGAATTTATGCTTACCTGATAAATTACTTTCTCCAACGGTGTGTCCGGTCCACGGCGTCATCCATAACTTGTGGGAATATTCTCTTCCCCAACAGGAAATGGCAAAGAGCACAGCAAAAGCTGTCCATATAGCCCCTCCCAGGCTTCGCCCCCCCAGTCATTCGACCGACGGTTAGGAGAAAAAAAGTAGAAACTATAGGGTGCCGTGGTGACTGTAGTGTATAGAGAAAGAAATTTTTCAAACCTGATTAAAAAACCAGGGCGGGCCGTGGACCGGACACACCTTTGGAGAAAGTAATTTATCAGGTAAGCATAAATTCTGTTTTCTCCAACATTGGTGTGTCCGGTCCACGGCGCCATCCATAACTTGTGGGAACCAATACCAAAGCTTTAGGACACGGATGAAGGGAGGGAGCAAATCAGGTTACCTAAACAGAAGGCACCACTGCTTGCAAAACCTTTCTCCCAAAAATAGCCTCCGAAGAAGCATAAGTATCAAATTTGTAGAATTTGGCAAAAGTGTGCAGAGAAGACAAGTCGCTGCTTACATATCTGATCAACAGAAGCCTCGTTCTTGAAGGCCCATGTGGAAGCCACAGCCCTAGTAGAGTGAGCTGTGATTCGTTCAGGAGGCTGCCGTCCGGCAGTCTCATAAGCCAATCGGATGATGCTTTTCAGCCAGAAAGAAAGAGAGGTAGCAGTAGCTTTTTGTCCTCTCCTCTTACCAGAATAAACGACAAACAAAGAAGAAGTTTGTCTGAAATCCTTTGTTGCTTCTAAATAGAACTTTAAAGCACGGACTACATCTAAATTGTGTAACAAACGTTCCTTCTTTGAAACTAGATTCGGACACAAAGAAGGAACAACTATTTCCTGGTTAATATTCTTGTTGGAAACAACTTTTGGAAGAAAACCAGGCTTGGTACGCAAAACAACCTTATCTGAATGGAACACCAGATAGGGTGGATTACACTGCAAAGCAGATAATTCAGAAACTCTTCTAGCAGAAGAAATAGCAACCAAAAACAAAACTTTCCAAGATAGTAACTTGATATCTATGGAATGTAAGGGTTCAAACGGAACCCCTTGAAGAACTGAAAGAACTAAATTTAGACTCCAGGGAGGAGTCAAGGGTCTGTAAACAGGCTTGATTCTGACCAAAGCCTGTACAAAAGCTTGTACATCTGGCACAGCTGCCAGTCGTTTGTGTAACAAGACAGATAAAGCAGAAATCTGTCCTTTTAGAGAACTCGCTGACAATCCCTTATCCAAACCTTCTTGGAGAAAGGAGAGGGAGAAGAGACTCTTCCCGAGACCATAAACCCTGAGCTTTCAGGGAATCCCAGACCGCGCCCCAGCCTAATAGACTGGCGTCGGTCGTGACAATGACCCACTCTGGTCTGCGGAAACTCATTCCCTGAGACAGGCGATTCTGGGACAACCACCAACGGAGTGAGTCTCTGGTCATCTGGTCTACTTGAATCTTTGGAGACAAGTCTGTATAGTCCCCATTCCACTGCTTGAGCATGCACAGTTGTAATGGTCTTAGATGAATTCGAGCAAAAGGAACTATGTCCATTGCTGCAACCATCAACCCTACTACTTCCATGCACTGAGCTATGGAAGGCTGCAGAATAGAGTGAAGAACTTGACAAGCGTTTAGAAGCTTTGACTTTCTGACTTCTGTCAGGAAGATCTTCATTTCTAAAGAATCTATTATTATTCCCAAAAAGGGAACTCTTGTCGACAGAGACAGGGAACTCTTTTCTACGTTCACCTTCCACTCGTGAGATCTGAGAAAGGCTAGAACAATGTCTGTATGAGCCTTTGCTTTGGAAAGAGACGACGCTTGGATTAGAATGTCGTCCAGATAAGGTGCCACTGCAATACCCCTTGGTCTTAGAACCGCTAGAAGGGACCTGAGCACCTTTGTGAAAATTCTTGGAGCAGTGGCTAGCCCGAATGGGAGAGCCACGAACTGATAATGTTTATCCAGAAAGGCGAACCTTAGGAACTGATGATGATCTTTGTGGATAGGAATATATAGATACGCATCCTTTAAATGCACGGTAGTCATAAATTGACCCTCCTGGTTTGTAGGTAAAATTGTTCGAATGGTTTCCATTTTGAACGATGGAACTCTGAGAAATTTGTTTAGAATTTTTAAATCCAGAATTGGTCTGAAAGTTCCCTCTTTTTTGGGAACTACAAACAGATTTGAGTAAAACCCCTGAACTTGTTCCACAGTTGGAACTGGGTGTATCACTCCCATCTTTAACAGGTCTTCTACACAATGTAAGAATGCCTGTCTCTATTTGGTTTGAAGATAAGTGAGACATGTGGAACCTTCCCCTTGGGGGTAGTTCCTTGAATTCTAGAAGATAACCCTGAGAGACTATTTCTAGCGCCCAGGGATCCTGAACATCTCTTGCCCAAGCCTGAGCAAAGAGAGAGAGTCTGCCCCCTACTAGATCCGGTCCCGGATCGGGGGCTACCCCTTCATGCTGTTTTGGTAGCAGCAGCAGGCTTCTTGGCCTGTTTACCCTTGTTCCAGCCTTGCATTGGTTTCCAAGCTGGTTTAGTCTTGTCTAGAGGCTGCAGAGTTGGAAGCCGGTCCGTTCCTGAAATTGCGAAAGGAACGAAAATTGGACTTATTCTTAGCCTTGAAAGGTCTATCTTGTGGGAGGGCATGGCCCTTTCCCCCAGTGATCCTGGCTTCTCTCACTCCTTATTCACTATGTCCGCCACCCGTTTAGGTATCGGAAAGGCATCAGGGTGCACCGGGACCTCTAGGAACTTGTCCATCTTGCACAATTTTTCTGGGATGACCAGATTGTCACAATCATACAGAGTAGATAGCACCTCCTTTAGTAATGCGCGGAGATGCTCTAATTTAAATTTAAATGTCACAACATCAGGTTCTACCTGCTGAGAAATTCTTCCTGTATCAGAAATTTCTCCATCTGACAAACCCTCCCTCAATGCCACTTCAGACTGGTGTGAGGGTATGACAGAAAAATTATCATCAGCGCCCTCCTGCTCTACAGTGTTTAAAACAGAGCAATCGCGCTTTCTCTGAAATGCTGGCATTTTGGATAAAATATTAGACTGCCGTCAATTGTTGCATAGTAACAAGCATTGGCGCGCTAGAAGTACTAGGGGTCGCCTGCGCGGGCATAACTGGTATAGACACAGAAGGAGATGATGTAGAACTATCTCTACTTCCTTCATCTGAGGAATCATCCTGGGCAACCTTACTATTTGTGACAGTACTGTCCTTACTATGTTTGGACGCTATGGCACAATTATCACATATATTTGAAGGGGGAACCACATTGGCTTCCATACATACAGAACATGATCTATCTGAAGGTACAGACATGTTAAACAGGCTTAAACTGGTTAATAAAGCACAAAAACCGTTTTAAAACAAAACCGTTACTGTCTCTTTAAATGTTAAACAGGGCACACTTTATTACTGAATATGTGAAAAACTATGAAGGAATTATCCAATCTTTACCAAACTTTCACCACAGTGTCTTAATGCATTCAAAGTATTGCACCCCAATTTTCAAGCTGTTAACCCTTAAAATGTGGAAACCGGAGCCGTTTGCACATTTAACCCCACTACAGTCCCAGCCACAGCCTTTGTTGCGACTTCACCAATCCCAGGGGGGTATACGATACCAATTCAAGCCTTCTAGGAACGTTTTCAGTGGATACCAGACCCTCACACATGCAGCTGCATGCACTGTACTCAAAAGTAACTGCGCAATAATGGCACGAAAATGAGGCTCTGCCTACTATAGTAAAAGGCCCTTCCTGACTGGGAAGGTGTCTAAACTAGTGCCTGGCGATAAAAATGTTCCCCAAACAATAAAAGTGTGAAAATTACTTCAAACTTTCAAAAATAACTTAAATAAACAATCGATTTAGCCCTTAAGAGTGTCCACCAGTTAATAGCCTATAATAAGCCCTTTATTCTTTCTAAGTCTAAGAAAATGGCTTACCGATCCCCATGAGGGAAAAATGACAGCCTTCCAGCATTACACAGTCTTGTTAGAAAAATGGCTAGTCATACCTTGAGCAGAAAAGTCTGCAAACTGTTCCCCCCAACTGAAGTTCTCTCAGCTCAACAGTCCTGCGTGGGAACAGCAATTGATTTTAGTTACTGCTGCTAAAATCATACTCCTCTTTTAAACAGAACTCTTCATCTCTTTCTGTTTCAGAGTAAATAGTACATACCAGCACTATTTTAAAATAACAAACTCTTGATAGAAGAATAAAAAACTAAACACCACATACTCTTCACCATCTCCGTGGAGATGCTACTTGTTCAGAGCGGCAAAAAATTAAATTTTATCTTATATGAATCAAATAGACCATACATTTTTTTTTTTTTTATAGTCTTTATTTTCAACCAACAATATGTACATACAAAAAAAAAAAGAAAGAAAAGGTTTTTAGCCTTGTACATGGAACCACCAAACAAGAGTAAAGGAAGTACATAGCATATATAAAGAATCCACATACATATTTAGTTAATCAGAGGCACATGTGTTTCCCATTTTGACTACTCCTTGTTGGGTTTTTATATTTTATAAAGGAAAAGAAAGAGAAAAAAAAAAAAAAGGGGGGGGGGGGAAGGGAGGGAGGGGAGCAGGGGGAAAGAAAAAGGAAGGGAAGGGGAATACTGGATCGCCCTCTGCCTTTCCTCACAACTACCAAATGCCAAGCAGAACTATCTCGGAATTCTTGAACGGGAAGATCAAATAATCAATTTCCCTCTCTGGGAGTGTTTTAATAAGAGCTGCCCATTTCTTAAAAAAATTCCTTATATCGGAGTCGTTATCTATGTTTGTATCTCTCTGTTCCAAAACACATTGTTTCTTTAGATGATTCCTAATTTCAGAGATGGTTGGCAGGGTTCGAAGTTTCCATTTCTTGCAGATCAAGTATCTGGTGGCTAATATAGATAAGATCACTAGTTTTTCATTAGGCTGATGGCCACCTTCAGGGTTTAGACATAATATAATTTGGAATAATGAGAAAGCTAAAGATTCAATTTTCAATTTATTTTTAAGCCAGAATTCTAGCTTATTCCAGAAGTTTCTTATCCTAGGGCAGAGCCAAAACATGTGGATCAAATCCGCTGCAGGATAAGAACACTTAGGACATTTATTAAATTCTTGATTCCGAACTCTGAGACCTCTTTCCGGGGTAAAGTATGCCCTATGCAAAAGTTTTAAGTGTGCGTCACGCCAGGTAGTCGACAGTGTGGTCCTTGCAACTTTACTCATCGATAGCTGAAGGGTTTTTAACTCAATGTTATTATGTGGAATAAGGGCGTTCCAAACTGAGGCCGTCTTCTCCAAGTTGGGGATACCCTTATCGGTGCCAAGAATATGATAACATGGGGCAATTGACATAGAGTTGTTCTTGGTTATTGCTAACCAACTTTCCAATTTACCAAGTGTCCAGCTCCAGCCAGCTGTTTTGGTTAGGTTAGAGATAAAATGCCTTATCTGCAGATATGCAAAGAAGTCTTTATTTGGAAGGTTAAATTCGTTTTTCAGCTCCTCAAAAGACTTTACACATTTCCTGTCTTGGTCAATTAATAGTATTACCCTGTCTAGGCCAATGTTGTGCCATCTACTAAAGATCACTGAGTTTAGGCCTGCTTGGAAGTTGGGGTTTCCTACCAGGGGAAGGTATTTTGAAGCTGAGTTATTTATAGAGAGAGATTTAGATCATTTCCACCATGCTTTAAGAGGGTTCAATATGGTTTTAAGTTTTTTAATACCTATTGGGATATCTTTAAGTGCAGAGTGGATCGGGGCTACTTGGAGAAATGGTTCACATATATTCAATTCCAGTTCATTATTTACAACATAGTTTTTAGAGAAGATCCAATCTGCCACTATGCGGGCTAAGAAACAGAGATTATAGGATCTCAAATTTGGCAATGCTAATCCTCCAAACTCTCTCGGCACCGCCAATTTAAAAAAAGAGATCTTAGATCTCTTCCCCTGCCAGATAAATTGTCTAATTGATGTGTTAGTAGAGCGGACATCCTTTTCTAGTAAGATTATTGGAATGTTCTGGAGGACATAAAGCAGCTTTGGGAGCAAGACCATCTTGAATAAAGCTGACCGTCCAGATATTGATAGAGGTAAATTGTGCCAGGTTCTAAGTTTTTCTTTAATAAGGTTAAGCATTGGAGTTATATTTAATTTGTATAGATCACCCAAATCGATCGAAATGTGGATCCCAAGATATTTAAGAGTTCCCGTGACCTCCCTAAAGGGGAAATTTGAGATATGGTTGGTGCTTTTCCTGAGCCACAGCAACTCTGATTTTGATGAATTTACTTTGTAGCCTGAAAAAGAGCTAAAATTATTAGTTATTTGTATCAATTTTGGTATATTTACCTCAGTGTTGGACATGTAAATAAATAAATCGTCTGCATATAGTCCAACTTTCATTTCATGTTTTCGGATCTTTATGCCTTCTAGATATTTTCTTATCATAATTGCCAGTGGTTCGATGGCTACATCAAAAAGAAGCGGGGAAGAGAGGACACCCCTGGCGCGTACCCCTGTTCAATACAATCGCGGGAGTAACAATGTTGTTTATTATCAAACTTGTGTACGACTGGTTATATATGTTTTCTATAAATTTAGGAAAATTACCCTTAATCCCAAAATTCATTAGGGAAGTTATTATATGTTTATGGGTTACTGAATCAAATGCTTTTTCTGCATCAATTGATAGGACGGCTAGGTCCGGGAGGTCCTCTCTCCCCGCCAGTGCCCCTGTCTGTCTCTGGATAAAGTCCATTGTGACCAGTAATTCCCTAATTTTTGCCGCCGAGTTGCGCCCATTAAGAAAACCTGCTTGGTCCGGATGAATTATTTTTGCTAAAATAATCTGGAGCCTAGTTGCCAAGATTGAGGACATTATTTTGTAATCCGAATTTAATAGGGCAATTGGTCTATATGACTCTTTACAAGTAGGGTCTTTCCCCTCTTTCAAGATCAAGGTAGTAAGTGAAGCGGAGAAAGAAGGCGTGGGCACTTTATCATTAATAAAGATATCATTATAGAGATTGCTCAAATAGGGAGATACTTCTGTTGCTAAGATTTTATATAGCTCGTTGGGTAGACCATCTGGGCCAGCCGCTTTGTTGAGAGAAAGTTTAAAAATAGTTTTCTCGATCTCTATCTTTGTAATGGGGGTGTTAAGACTGACAATGTCTTCAGGAGTCAATGTTGGGTAGGTAATTTTACTCCAAAATTCAGTAGCTTTTTCTGTGTCATATCCTTTACATGTATAAAGATCCTGAAAATAGTGTAAAAAAAGATCCGAAATTTCTTCGGGTTTCACTAGTTGATTCCCATTATACTGAATTTTTTCTATGGTAGGTTTTTTATTCTCATTTTTGATCAGTTTAGCTAACATTTTCCCTGATTTGTTGCCAAATCTATACAGCTTTGCTTGAAATCTAAGCTCTTTATGTGTTTCAAGAGTTATAAAAAAAGTATCTCTGGCACTTTTGGCGCGGACATATCGTGCCCAATTTTGAGGGTTTTTTTCAAGTAAGAAAAGGTTATAAGAGTTGATCAGTGAGTTGAGTGTTTCCTTCTCTCTAGCCCTTATCTTCTTATTTTGCATAGCGTTGTATGCCGTGATTTCCCCTCTAAGAACTGCTTTAGCAGTTTCCCAAAAAATATCTGGGCGTTGGATATAATCACGATTAAAATGGGCAAAATCGTTAAACTTGTTCCTAAGCCAGTTTTTAAATTTTGCGTCGGGCATAAGATGGTAGGGAAAAAAGAAACGTAGCAGTTTGGGTTTTGATTGGCCCAGACAAAGCTCCAGAAAAATAGGGCCGTGATCGGATAAGAATATTGGCGTTATTCCTGACTTCACCTTTGTGATACAGAGGCGTTCATCAGTCAAGAATAAGTCGATCCTGGAGAGCGTTTTATGAGCGTTAAGAGAGACACGTAAATTCCTGAATATCGGGGTTCTGGAGTCTCCAGATATCCCGTATTGCGAGATTCTGGTTGATTTTATTAAAGAGTTTAGTATCAAGACTATCTTTCTTCTGCTTTAAGGACTTAGTATTATTTCTGAGTCTGTCTAAGGGGCATTGTGGGGCCATGTTAAAGTCCCCTCCTAAGATCAGTTAGCCCTCGCTAATTAGTAAGAGTTTAGATTGTAATAGGTCCCAAAACACAGGATCAATTGCATTGGGGCCGTATACATTACAGAGTGTATAGGTCACTTGGTCTACTTTCAATTTCACCAGGACAAATCTCCCCCCGGAGTCGATCTCAGAGTGCAAAATCTCTACTTGGGCTCTTTTCCCTATTAATATAGCCACTCCCCTTTTTTCCCAATACTTGGGGCTACAAAGATTTCTCTTACCCATGATGTCTTTAATTTTAAAGATTCCTCTAGATTTAAATGGGTTTCCTGTATGAACCCGATATCTGCATGGAGTTTCCGTAGGTGTGTAAGGATTGCCTTCCGCTTAATGGGGGTTGAGATTCCCCCTACGTTCCAAGATACTATCTTCAGACTATCCAACATTTACATGATTAATATGTGGGGGGTAGAGCGGGGAGGGCAGAGAGCAGGGAGGGGGAGAGGGGAAAGAAAGAGAGAAAAAAAAAAAAAAAAGAAAAGAAAAAGAAAGGAAAGAAAAAAAAAAGAAAGAAAAAAAAAAAAAGAAAAAAAAAAAAAAAGGGGAAAAAAGAACCAAAAAAGGGGGGACATTCCAATCCCCTATCCCAGGGGCTATTTTAGCCATGGGGTCCACCATCTAACTAATTAATAAACTAATTGGTCGTACAGTTATATGTCTAATGTCTTAAGGAACTTTTCCGCCGTTGGACTCTCTTCAAATATATGTGTTATCTCCCTCACAACCACTCTCAGTTTAGAGGGGTAAATTATGCTGGCTCTATACCCCTGCTGGATGAACTTGGAACAGATCGGAGCCAGTTCTCTTCTCTTGGAAGCTGTATTGGCCGAGAAATCTTGGAACATTAAAATCTTATTATTTTCTATGAAAATTGGCTGATTTTTACGGTAGTGTTGCATTAACATAAGCTTATCCTGATAATTCAATAACTTGGCAATAACAGGTCTGGGCCTGCTTCCTCTCCTATTGTCTAGTCGGGGGGGGGGGCCTATTCTATGGGCTCGTTCCACTAGGATCGGGTGATAAGTAGGTGGGATCTTTAGAGCTTTAGGGAGAGTGTCTGATATGAAAAGACCAAGATTTTCAAGTTGTTTATCCTCTGGGAGGCCTATTATTCTTATGTTGTTTCGTCTAGCACGGTTTTCCAAATCCTCCAGCCTGTCAGTTAATTTTTGCCAATTTTTAGTTGAGGTCTCTAGCTTAGCATTTTGTAGTGTTGCTAAGTCTTCCAGGTCAGACACCCTCTGCTCCACTTCCTGTAGTCTATTTGAGAATTGTCTAACCTCTTGGGTTAAGGAGGTAATATCTTGCTTAATTTCTGATTTAAGTGCATCGAATTTAGGTGTGAGTGCGTCTGAAATACTTGTTACCAAGGATTGTAAATTAGTAGTTTCGGAGGTTATTAGATTGCCAGCAGAGGTTAATTGGGATTCAGAGGCTGGGTCCTGAGTATTTTTAAGTTTCCTGTCCCTGTGCCTGGCTGCCATATTTAGTGAAGGTGTCTTAGAAGGGTTAGAGAGAAATTTGTCCATGTGCTTCGTGCTTAATTATGATAGTGAGAAGGGAGACGTTTAAGAGAAACGTTTCCAGCAAGGGGAAAAAAAAAAAAAGGGGGGGGAGGGGGGTGGTGTGAGATTGAGTGCTAGTGGGGGGGAGTGAAAGAAAAACCAACCAAGTGCGATTTTAAAGTGACAAATTATTGTTGATTACAAGTGAGGGAGTGCTGGTGTGGAAAGTGAAGAACATATGTGATAAGACATAAGCAGTTGAGAAAAAAAAAAAAATTAGAGAGATTCTAACTTTGAAAAAGTGATAAGTTGCAGACAGGCACAAGCACCTAATACACAGCTAGACCTATAAGGTTTTGTTTCCTTTTTCTTCCCCTCTTATCTAGCTTCTCTTCTCACTGGGGAAGAGCTAAAAGGGGGTCGCTAGTATGTGTTCTGATCTTACTACCCACACTCAATGTTTAGTGTGGGTTGAGAAAGGGACAAAAGAAGGAAATGGGGGGAGAGGGAAGACAGGAGTTATTAAGTTTGTAATGCAAAGTCTGGGATATGCAATATGCAGTTACCAATTCTTACAGGCTGTTAAATGCTAGCAATTTAACTTTCATAAATGACAAGTTATCTGCCTCTATGTCCAGAGGGAAAATTTAACAAAGCTTCCTAAACACAGAGGGTTGCAGAATATAACATTTCTAATATCATAAAATGATGTTAAGAAAATTTCCTAAGTAACAGCTAATAGCTTGGCTATTTCACACTTGAAATAAAGGAATCTATGGCCTGTTATACTCTCTTCCTTCAGTAAATTCTCTGCTATCTCATCCAATTTATGTAGCGTAAATACTATTAAAGGGAGGTTAAATGGTCAAAGATTACTTCTCTCTTAGGAACAGATCTTTAACCCTTTATCCCTCCTTTTCCCCTTCTCTGCTATAAAGTTAAACAATAAGGTAGCAATTCATACTTAGATATACATTAAAGGTTCAGTTAGGTTAAATCAAATGTTCCCCACCCCAGCACCTAAGCGTGGGGAGCAAGATCTACAAACTGACAGGTATTACTAGGGAAGAAGGTAAAATTTCACGTCAGGAATCAAAATGCAGTACATATCAGTAAAGAGAAACGCTGAGTTCAATTAACTCTTAGTAATTATTAAGTGAGCCCAGTTAGACCCTCTAACTCTGGATTAATAAGCAAAAAATTAAATATGTGCACACAGAGTCAAGTTATGCTAATCTGCATCCCAGTTTAGCCAGCATGGATACACTTGAGAAGTTAAATGTCTTCTGGGGAGATACCGGTATGAGAAAAGGCAAGCTCAGCAAAGTTGCAAGCCGCCGGACAGCATAGAGTCTTTGAGCAAAGTTCCAAGACATAGACTGCCACGTGTTTCCTGTGTGGGCCTGGGTGCCAAGTGAGCCTATATCCCCTTTGGTTCCCCTTCCTCTTCTCCCAAGCTAGCTCCTTCCCCTTACCTCTAACAGCAGAAATTTGTCCGTGGGGAGGAGGAGAGAGGGACACAGAGACTGACTTTCAGACAGCGTTGCCCACCAACGAGATCCAGGTGCAGGCAGCAGAGTGACGAATTCCTCTCTTGGTACAGCCCCCCTCACGCAGCACCGGTGGGAGGGGGGTGCGTCCGCCCGCAGCCTCAAGCAGCAGGAGACAAGCTGCAGCCAGATCAGCAGAGGAAATCACGGAGGGCAGGGGGGGGCAGCCCCAATCCAGCAAAAGAAGTGGCCCAGGAAAAGACAGCAGCCCGCAGCCCTCTCGCAGCACCGGTGGGAGGGAACAGCGGGCCAAAACCAGAAACGGATCCAGCCTGGTCTCTACCAGGAGAGAGGGAGGTCAAAATGAGTCAACCACAATGCAGATCGTCCAGGGACAGCAAATCTGAGACGGAGCAGCGCGACCCAGAGCAGGAGCAGATGCAGGTAGGTAAAGGGCTCCAGTATTCAGTGCCTATGAGAACAGGCAAGTCATTTTTTCCAGGCTCGAAAAAACAAGCCAAGATAGGTCTTAGTAAAGGCTCTGGACCAGGAGACCACCCATACAAAAATAGAAAATGTCCTTGTTTCCTATTCAGGTGTGCAGGGAGCCATTCACATATATCACAGCGTGAGTTCTCTTCTCTCTCAGTGGGAGAGATTACAGTACCTCTAAGGCAGGTGATAGGCTCCTATGGCCACTATAGCTTGCAGTTCAGTGCGTTATTCTGGCACTACATAGGTTCCAGCAGCGTTGGAGTAGCTTAGCAAGCCACCCCGGTCTGAGGGTTTAGGCACGAAGAGATCGCCAATAGCTTGCAGTGGAGGTGCTTCTGAACAGGTGTCTCACCTGACCACACACCTGAGCTCCTCCTCCGGAACCTCCCTCTCCTAGACCATACATTTTTAAACAACTTTCCAATTTACTTAGATTATCTAATTTGCTTTTTTCTCTTGGCAACATTTATTTAAAAGTATATCTAGGTAGGATCGAGAGCTGGGAGCTGGCTGCTGATTGGTGGCTGCACATATACACCTCTAGCCATTGGCTTACCATTGTGTTCAGCTAGCTCCCAGTAATTAATTGCTGCTTCTTCAATAAAGGTGTGCCCCAAAGGAGATAAACCAGTAGATTGCTAAGCCCTGACCATTACATTCAGATTAATTTATATTTCTTATTAACTTTCTAGCCAGAAATCATATTGGCTGATTTGAACAGTCAATATGATTTCAGTAGCTCTCATCCTATTGGCTGATTTGAATTTAAAGAATCAAATCAGCCAAAAGGAATGCAAGGGATGCCATATTTAAACGCGTACCTTGAATTCACTATTCAGTGTACGGTGGCGATCGTACGAAGATCCTCCACGCTCCATGGCTCCGCGGTCACCGGTCCTGCCCCGCGCTCATCTCCCCTCCGGCTTGGTCCTGGATGAAGAAGGAAGAGGATCTTCTCCGCCGGACTTCAGGAACGTTGAGTACCTATTTGGGGGTTAGATTTAGGCTTTTTCTTTTTTTAGATTAGGGATTTGGGGGTTAGCAGTAAAAAAGCTGAATGCCCTTTAAGGGCAATGGGTAGTTTAGGATTTTTTAGTGTTAGGTTTTTTATTTTGGGGGGGTTTGGAGAGTGAGGAGTTTTACTGTTAGAGGGGGGACTTAGTATTTTTTAAAGGTAAAAACAGAATTTATGCTTACCTGATAAATTACTTTCTCCAACGGTGTGTCCGGTCCACGGCGTCATCCTTACTTGTGGGGATATTCTCTTCCCCAACAGGAAATGGCAAAGAGTCCCAGCAAAGCTGGTCACATGATCCCTCCTAGGCTCCGCCCACCCCAGTCATTCGACCGACGGACAGGAGGAAATATATATAGGAGAAACCATATGATACCGTGGTGACTGTAGTTAGAGAAAATAATTCATCAGACCTGATTAAAAAACCAGGGCGGGCCGTGGACCGGACACACCGTTGGAGAAAGTAATTTATCAGGTAAGCATAAATTCTGTTTTCTCCAACATTGGTGTGTCCGGTCCACGGCGTCATCCTTACTTGTGGGAACCAATACCAAAGCTTTAGGACACGGATGAAGGGAGGGAGCAAATCAGGTCACCTAAATGGAAGGCACCACGGCTTGCAAAACCTTTCTCCCAAAAATAGCCTCCGAAGAAGCAAAAGTATCAAATTTGTAAAATTTGGCAAAAGTGTGCAGTGAAGACCAAGTCGCTGCCTTACATATCTGGTCAACAGAAGCCTCGTTCTTGAAGGCCCATGTGGAAGCCACAGCCCTAGTGGAGTGAGCTGTGATTCTTTGAGGAGGCTGCCGTCCGGCAGTCTCATAAGCCAATCGGATAATGCTTTTAAGCCAAAAGGAAAGAGAGGTAGAAGTCGCTTTTTGACCTCTCCTTTTACCAGAATAAACAACAAACAAGGAAGATGTTTGTCTGAAATCTTTAGTAGCCTCTAAATAGAATTTTAGAGCACGGACTACGTCCAAATTGTGTAACAAATGTTCCTTCTTTGAAACTGTATTCGGACACAAAGAAGGTACAACTATCTCCTGGTTAATATTTTTGTTGGAAACAACTTTCGGAAGAAAACCAGGCTTAGTACGCAAAACCACCTTATCTGCATGGAACACCAGATAGGGCGGAGAACACTGCAGAGCAGATAACTCTGAAACTCTTCTAGCAGAAGAAATTGCAACCAAAAACAAAACTTTCCAAGATAATAACTTAATATCTACGGAATGTAAGGGTTCAAACGGAACCCCTTGAAGAACTGAAAGAACTAGATTTAGACTCCAGGGAGGAGTCAAAGGTCTGTAAACAGGCTTGATCCTAACCAGAGCCTGAACAAATGCTTGAACATCTGGTACAGCTGTCAGTCTTTTGTGAAGTAAAACAGATAAAGCAGAGATCTGTCCCTTCAGAGAACTTGCAGATAATCCTTTCTCCAAACCTTCTTGTAGAAAGGATAGAATCTTAGGAATTTTTATCTTGTTCCATGGGAATCCTTTAGATTCACACCAACAGATATATTTTTTCCATATTTTATGGTAAATTTTTCTAGTTACAGGCTTTCTAGCCTGAATCAGAGTATCTATTACAGAATCTGAAAACCCACGCTTTGATAAAATCAAGCGTTCAATCTCCAAGCCGTCAGTTGGAGGGAAACCAGATTCGGATGTTCGAATGGACCCTGAACAAGAAGGTCCTGTCTCAAAGGTAGCTTCCATGGTGGAGCCGGTGACATATTCACCAGGTCTGCATACCAAGTCCTGCGTGGCCACGCAGGAGCTATCAAGATCACAGAGGCCCTCTCCTGATTGATCCTGGCTACCAGCCTGGGGATGAGAGGAAACGGTGGGAATACATAAGCTAGGTTGAAGGTCCAAGGTGCTACTAGTGCATCTACTAGGGTCGCCTTGGGATCCCTGGATCTGGACCCGTAGCAAGGAACCTTGAAGTTCTGACGAGACGCCATCAGATCCATGTCTGGAATGCCCCATAATTGAGTTATTTGGGCAAAGATTTCCGGATGGAGTTCCCACTCCCCCGGATGGAATGTCTGACGACTCAGAAAATCCGCTTCCCAATTTTCCACTCCTGGGATGTGGATCGCAGACAAGTGGCAGGAGTGATCCTCCGCCCATTGAATTATCTTGGTCACTTCTTTCATCGCCAGGGAAGTCCTTGTTCCCCCCTGATGATTGATATATGCAACGGTCGTCATGTTGTCTGACTGAAACCTTATGAATTTGGCCTTTGCTAGTTGAGGCCAAGCTCTGAGAGCATTGAATATCGCTCTCAGTTCCAGAATGTTTATCGGGAGAAGAGACTCTTCCCGAGACCATAGACCCTGAGCTTTCAGGGATTCCCAGACCGCGCCCCAGCCCACTAGGCTGGCGTCGGTCGTGACAATGACCCACTCTGGTCTGCGGAAGCTCATTCCCTGTGACAGATTGTCCAGGGTCAGCCACCAATGGAGTGAATCTCTGGTCTTTTGATCTACTTGAATCGTCGGAGACAAGTCTGTATAATCCCCATTCCACTGTCTGAGCATGCACAGTTGTAATGGTCTTAGATGAATTCGTGCAAAAGGAACTATGTCCATTGTTGCAACCATCAATCCTATTACTTCCATGCACTGCGCTATGGAAGGACGAGGAACAGAATTAAGTACTTGACAAGAGCTTAGAAGTTTTGATTTTCTGACCTCTGTCAGAAAAATCCTCATTTCTAAGGAATCTATTATTGTTCCCAAGAAGGGAACTCTTGTTGACGGGGACAGAGAACTTTTTTCTTTGTTCACCTTCCATCCGTGAGATCTGAGAAAGGCTAGGACGATGTCCGTATGAGCCTTTGCTTTTGACAGGGACGACGCTTGAATCAGGATGTCGTCCAAGTAAGGTACTACTGCAATGCCCCTTTGTCTTAGAACCGCTAGAAGGGACCCTAGTACCTTTGTGAAAATCCTTGGAGCAGTGGCTAATCCAAATTGAAGTGCCACAAACTGGTAATGCTTGTCCAGAAAAGCGAACCTTAGGAACTGATGATGTTCCTTGTGGATAGGAATATGTAGGTACGCATCCTTTAAATCCACGGTAGTCATAAATTGATTTTCCTGGATAGTAGGTAGGATCGTTCGAATAGTTTCCATTTTGAACGATGGTACCCTGAGAAATTTGTTTAGGATCTTTAGATCCAAAATTGGTCTGAATGTTCCCTCTTTTTTGGGAACTATGAACAGATTGGAATAAAATCCCATTCCTTGTTCTCTTATTGGAACTGGATGTATCACTCCCATCTTTAACAGGTCTTCTACACAATGTAAGAATGCCTGTCTCTTTATTTGGTTTGAAGATAATTGAGACCTGTGGAACCTTCCCCTTGGGGGTAGTTCCTTGAATTCCAGGAGATAACCTTGAGAAACTATTTCTAGCGCCCAAGGATCCTGAACATCTCTTGCCCAAGCCTGAGCAAAGAGAGAAAGTCTGCCCCCCACTAGATCCGGTCCCGGATCGGGGGCTATCCCTTCATGCTGTTTTGGTAGCAGTGGTAGGCTTCTTGGCCTGCTTACCCTTGTTCCAGCCTTGCATTGGTTTCCAGGCTGGTTTGGGTTGTGAAGTATTACCCTCTTGCTTAGAGGATACAGAATTAGAGACTGGTCCGTTTCTGCGAAAGGGACGAAAATTAGGCTTATTATTAGCCTTAAAAGACCTATCCTGTGGGAGGGCGTGGCCCTTTCCCCCAGTGATGTCTGAAATAATCTCTTTCAAATCAGGTCCAAATAATGTTTTACCTTTGAAAGGAATGTTAAGCAATTTTGTCTTGGAAGACACATCCGCTGACCAAGACTTTAGCCAAAGCACTCTGCGCGCCACGACAGCAAACCCTGAATTTTTTGCCGCTAATCTAGCTAATTGCAAAGCGGCATCTAAAACAAAAGAGTTAGCCAATTTAAGTGCTTGAACTCTGTCCATAACCTCCTCATACGAAGATTCTTTACTGAGCGATTTTTCTAGTTCCTCGAACCAGAAACACGCTGCTGTAGTGACAGGAACAATGCATGAAATTGGTTGTAGAAGGTAACCTTGCTGTACAAAAATCTTTTTAAGCAAACCCTCTAATTTCTTATCCATAGGATCTTTGAAAGCACAACTATCTTCGATAGGAATAGTAGTGCGTTTGTTTAGAGTAGAAACCGCCCCCTCGACCTTGGGGACTGTCTGCCATAAGTCCTTTCTGGGGTCGACTATAGGAAATAATTTCTTAAATATAGGGGGGGGGAACAAAAGGTATGCCGGGCCTTTCCCACTCTTTATTTACTATGTCCGCCACCCGCTTGGGTATAGGAAAAGCGTCGGGGGGCACCGGAACCTCTAGGAACTTGTCCATCTTACATAATTTCTCTGGAATGACCAAATTGTCACAATCATCCAGAGTAGATAACACCTCCTTAAGCAGTGCACGGAGATGTTCTCATTTAAATTTAAATGTCACAACATCAGGTTCAGCTTGATGAGAAATTTTTCCTGAATCTGAAATTTCTCCATCAGACAAAACCTCCCTCATGGCCCCTTGAGATTGGTGTGAGGGTATGTCAGAACAGTTATCATCAGCGTCCTCTTGCTCTTCAGTGTTTAAAACAGAGCAATCGCGCTTTCTCTGATAAGTAGGCATTTTGGATAAAAGATTTGCTATGGAGTTATCCATTACAGCCGTTAATTGTTGCATGGTAATAAGTATTGGAGCACTAGATGTACTAGGGGCCTCCTGTGTGGGCATAACTGGTGTAGACACAGTAGGGGATGATGTAGTATCATGTTGTCATGCTTTCACCTATCCTTGCTTTCCCTTTAATAGGAGGTGTCTATCATCAGGTATAAAAGTTCCTCCCACAGTCTAATAGTTGCTTGATTATTTTGTTCTACTAGCTCAGAATTATCCAGCTCCTGCATATTCTGGTATCTCTGTTCTGCAGACCTCACCTCTCTCACCAGCTAACACCTTTTGAGCATCCGCTCTTACTTACCATCTCATTGGAGTAATTTCTAAGGATCAATCTGTCTCCCTGAAACTCCTGCTCTCCCAGAGCTGACAGTTTCACACTTCCGGTTTCGGTAACACTGCAGGTGTGACGTCACACGCCGGAGCTGCACACAGACTGTCTCAACTCCAAAGGATCTCCTCCTGTTACAGAGTATCTGGACTTCCACTAAATAGTAAGAATTCTTACCTAAATACTCCTCTCTAATGTTAATAATTACCTGGTACCTAAACTATAACTTGTTAACAATCTTTACTAATATTGTGCTGCATTTCTCTGTATCTTTTATATTGGTGTCCTACACTTAGTATCTCTGTCATAAGCTGCCATCCTCCTGACTATAGATTTACTTGTGTAGATTTCCACCATATATCAATGCAAGGTTTATTTCTAATTATGAACAAGTTTTCATATGTTGCCACCTATTATTTAGGAATAAATCTTCTACACACCTATTAAACAAAACTCATAGAAATCCTTATTAGTTAATTTATATTCTACTACAGTTGGATTCAACTAAAGGATAAATATTTCTTCCTACAGGAATTAGGAAATTCAGCAATTCAGGTGAATATCCTGACATAATAATCAAGCCCAATAATGAATCCAGTAGACTTAGTTACTCATGTGCAGACCTTAACAGACAAGGTAGAAAACATTACTCAAGCCTTAAACTCACTCCAGCAAGAGAACACCACTTTAAAAAATTATATTAAAGAGATTGCTGAAAAACAAAAGGTATCCCATACCATTGAACCTAATGTAAACCCACCTGATGTCTTTTCAGGGGATAGAAAAACATTCAGGGAATTCAGAAATGCCTGTTATCTGCTCTTTACTCTTAAGCCTCACACTTATCCTACAGAGCAGGTAAAAGTCCTTACAACAATCTCATATCTTAAGGGTGAACCCCGCAGTTGGGCTAACAGTTTCTTTGAAACTAACGACCCCATTCTACAGTCCTTGGACACCTTCTTTCAAACCATGTCTCAGCTATATGATGATCCTTATCTCCAGTTAACTGCTGAGAATTCAATGAGAGCCCTGAGACAGCATAAGAAACCTGTGGAGGACTATATAGCTGAGTTTAAGAGGTGGTCCAAGGATAGTGGATGGAACGAGTTATCCTTAAGAAACCAATTTAGGTTAGGTTTGTCTGACTCACTCAAAGACGAGTTAGCGAGAGTTGAGTTACCCCACACATTAGATGCATTAATTAATCTAAGTATTAGCTTAGATAGGCGTCTTCGTGAACGAAGGCATGAACGAGGCTCAGTTGAATTCACTACAAAACGTCCCATCACGTCTGGAGCCTCACATTCTTACAATAGACCAGTACCACAGTCTACTCCTGAAGCTATGGACATTGGCGTAATAAGAGGTCCCTTGAACCCACAAGAAAAGCAAAGAAGAAAAAATAACAACCTCTGCTTGTACTGTGGTGCCGCTCAACACACTGTCAAGGACTGTCCTCTTCTGATTCGTCAAAGGAAGGGTAAGAACATAGACATTACCTACTGTTGTAGTTCAGAACAATCTTCAACCACTCATTTCCTCTTACCCCTTGTTTTACAGTGGGAGAACCATCGGCTAACCAGTCAAGCGATTATTGATTCTGGAGCAAGCGCTAATTATATTGATTCACATTTTGTCACTGTAAATAAAATTCCACTAATTAAAAAGCAGAATCCTGTTTTAGCTCGTGTTATTGACGGAAACCCTATTTCCTCTGGTCCAATTCTTTTTCAAACCATTCCACTGTTGTTAGCCATACAATCCTCACACATAGAATATGTTTCTTATGATGTAATCGACTCCCCGCTTTATCCAGTAGTTCTGGGATTCTCCTGGTTAAAATTGCATGATCCTGTAATATCTTGGTCTAATTCTACTATTCATTTCACATCACCTTATTGCACTACAACCTGTAACACTAGCCATCATATATTACATACTCAAGAAAACAAAATACCCACAGAGTATTCAGATTTCAAGGATGTATTCTGTAAAAAGGAATCTGAAAATCTTCCCCCACATAGGAAGTATGACTGCCCGATAGAGTTAATTCCAGGTGCAGACATCCCTTGTGGGCACATTTTCCCTTTATCCAAAGTTGAACTTGATTATTTAAAAAGTTATCTTGAAGACAATTTGAGAAAGGGCTTTATCAGACCCTCCTCCTCTCCTGCGGGGGCTGGTATGTTCTTTGTAAAGAACAAGGATGGAACTATCCGTCCCATAGTGGATTATAGGGAGTTAAATAAACGCACAGTAAAAAATCGCTACCCCCTTCCACTTATACCAGAGCTTATTGAACGTCTAGAGGGAGCTACTTGTTTCACTAAGTTGGATCTAAGAGGTGCATACAACCTCATTAGAGTTAGAAAAGGGGATGAATGGCTCACGGCATTCCGTACTCGTTATGGTTTATATGAGTATGTCGTGATGCCATTCGGCCTCTGTAATGCTCCACAACGTTTCAATATTTAATTAACGACATATTTAAAGACCTATTAGATGTATTTGTCGTCATCTATCTAGACGATATCCTTATATATTCAAAAAATCAGACCGATCATATTAAACATGTAAGAACAGTACTCTCTAGATTAAGACAACATCACTTATACGCTAAGCCTGAAAAGTGTATATTTAATTCTAAAACCATCACATTCTTGGGTTATGTAATTTCAGCAGAAGGTATTAACATGGAAAATTCTAAGATAAAAACTATCCTTGACTGGCCCGTACCCACTACCAAGAGACAAATACAACGCTTCATGGGTTTTGCGAACTTTTACAGAAAGTTCATCAAGAACTTTGCTCAGTTAGCAAAACCTCTCACTAATCTAACAAAAAATAACGTTAAATTCCTTTGGACTGAATCAACTCAGGAGGTATTTGATATATTGAAAGAGAAATTCACAACAGCTCCCATATTGTCCTACCCTGATCCATCACTCCAGTTTGTCTTGGAAGTAGACGCCTCAGACCATGCTGTAGGAGCGGTACTTTCCCAACGTAAAACCTTAAAGCATCCTCTCCATCCAATTGCCTATTTCTCCAGAGTTATGAATAATGCAGAGCTTAACTATGCAATTGGGGAAAAAGAACTCCTGGCGATAAAATCAGCATTTGAACACTGGCGACACTTATTGGAGGGAACTGAAATTCCTATATTGATCTATACAGATCACAGGAATTTAGAGTTCCTGAAAACCAATCGCACCTTAACATCCAGACAGGTGCGCTGGAATCTTTACTTTAGTAGATTTAATTATGTCATCACTTATAGGCCGTGTAATAAAAATCAAAAGGCAGATGCCTTATCTAGAATTTATGAAAAGCCAATGGAAATTCAAGGTCCCCAAACTATCATACCAGCTGAACATATTATAGGTCTCACGGATGACTCCGTAACACTCTTTAAAAGACACCAACTAAGTGATAATGAAATACCATCATCTCAGGTATCTCTATCCAATGATGGCCTTCTTTATCATGGACAATTAGTTTATGTTCCAAAAACATTAAGGTCTCAAATTCTTAAAACCAACCATGACAACCCCTTGGCTGGACACCCAGGAATAAAAAAGACCTCCGAAATGATAGGCAGATACTTTTGGTGGCCTAATATTAACAAGGACATCAAAGAATACGTCCTATCCTGTAGAATTTGTACTGTGTCAAAACCCAGACACCAAAAACCAGATGGTGAGTTACAACCTCTACCCACTCCTAAACGTCCTTGGACGGATATAGCTCTCGACTATATAGTGGATTTGCCTAAATCATCAAGTTATACTACTATTATAGTTGTCGTTGATTTGTTCAGCAAGATGGCTCATTTTATTCCATCAACCAAACTACCCACAGCTTCTGAAACAGTTCATCATTTGATTCAACATGTCATAAAACTTCATGGAGTTCCTCTCAGTATAACCTCTGATAGAGGCTCCCAATTCACTAGTAGATTCTGGAACCAACTCTGTAAAGCACTTAATATACAAAAACGCCTAAGTACCTCATTCCATCCTCAGTCGAACGGACAGACGGAACGAACCAATCAATGGTTAGAACAATTTCTACGCTGTTTTACTAACGAACACCAGGATGATTGGTCGTCTTTACTTCCATATGCAGAATTCTCTTACAATAACTCCGTACATTCCACAACTAAACATTCTCCTTTCTATATCAACTATGGATTCCACCCCCACTTCCACTATGACGCTCTCAAGAATGGTTCAAGTCCTCTAGTCAACCAATTTGTCAACACCATTGCTGACACCTTTCTTTCTATTGAAAATAATATCAGACAGACAAAAGAATATCAAAAGTTTTATTATGACCTCAAACATTCACCTTCTCCTTCCTATGCCATAGGTGACAAAGTATGGTTGTCAACAAGGAATCTTCGACTTCCTTACCCATCACGTAAGTTGACTCCTCTGTTTATTGGACCGTACGAAATTGAGTCAATAATCAATCCAAATGCTGTTAAGCTTTCCTTACCGGAAAACTTCAGGATACACCCGACATTTCATGTCTCTCTTTTGAAACCATTTATACCTATAAGGGAGCAGGAAACCCCCTCTGTATCAGTCCCTTCACCTCAGTCCACGGAACAGGAATATGAAGTAGGGTCTATTAAGGATTCTAGATGGATGAATGGCACTCTCCAATATCTGGTCCATTGGAAAGGTTTCCCAGCTGAAGATGATACTTGGGAGCCTGCCTCTAATTTATCTGCCAGACGTCTGGTTTCTCGTTTCCATCGTTCTCATCCTGATCGTCCTGGACCTTGATCCTCGGTGTGGATCCTTGGGGGGGGAGTACTGTCATGCTTTCACCTATCCTTGCTTTCCCTTTAATAGGAGGTGTCTATCATCAGGTATAAAAGTTCCTCCCACAGTCTAATAGTTGCTTGATTATTTTGTTCTACTAGCTCAGAATTATCCAGCTCCTGCATATTCTGGTATCTCTGTTCTGCAGACCTCACCTCTCTCACCAGCTAACACCTTTTGAGCATCCGCTCTTACTTACCATCTCATTGGAGTAATTTCTAAGGATCAATCTGTCTCCCTGAAACTCCTGCTCTCCCAGAGCTGACAGTTTCACACTTCCGGTTTCGGTAACACTGCAGGTGTGACGTCACACGCCGGAGCTGCACACAGACTGTCTCAACTCCAAAGGATCTCCTCCTGTTACAGAGTATCTGGACTTCCACTAAATAGTAAGAATTCTTACCTAAATACTCCTCTCTAATGTTAATAATTACCTGGTACCTAAACTATAACTTGTTAACAATCTTTACTAATATTGTGCTGCATTTCTCTGTATCTTTTATATTGGTGTCCTACACTTAGTATCTCTGTCATAAGCTGCCATCCTCCTGACTATAGATTTACTTGTGTAGATTTCCACCATATATCAATGCAAGGTTTATTTCTAATTATGAACAAGTTTTCATATGTTGCCACCTATTATTTAGGAATAAATCTTCTACACACCTATTAAACAAAACTCATAGAAATCCTTATTAGTTAATTTATATTCTACTACAGTTGGATTCAACTAAAGGATAAATATTTCTTCCTACAGGAATTAGGAAATTCAGCAATTCAGGTGAATATCCTGACACATGTTTACTCCCCTCATTTGAGGAATCATCTTGGGCAATATCATTATCTGTTGCATTACTGTCCTTACTTTGTTTGGACACTATGGCACAATTATCACATAAATTTAAATGGGGAGACACATTGGCTTTCATACATATAGAACATAGCTTATCTGATGGTACAGACATGTTAAACAGGCTTAAACTTGTCAACAAAGCACAAAAAACGTTTTAAAATAAAACCGTTACTGTCACTTTAAATTTCAAACTGAAAACACTTTATTACTGAATATGTGAAAAAGTATGAAGGAATTGTTCAAAATTCACCAAAATTTCACCACAGTGTCTTAAAGCATTAAAAGTATTGCACACCAAATTTCAGAGCTTTAACCCTTAAATTAACGGAACCGGAGCCGTTTTTACATTTAACCCCTATACAGTCCCAGAATGAGGCTCTGTCTATAACTAGAAAGGCCCCCATCTGAAAAAGGTGTCCAACACAGTGCCTGCCGTTTTTCTAAACATTCCCCAAGATTATAATACCAATAATTAGTTAGAATCTGCATAATATGCCTAGTAAAGCAATTGTTTTAGCCCAGAAAAATGTCTACCAGTTTTTAAGCCCTTTTTGAAGCCCTTTATTCTTTTATGTTTAACTAAGAAAATGGCTTACCGGTCCCCATGAGGGGAAATGACAGCCTTCCAGCATTACATGGTCTTGTTAGAAATATGGCTAGTCATACCTTAAGCAGAAAAGACTGCTAACTGTTTCCCCCAACTGAAGTTACTTCATCTCAACAGTCCTGTGTGGAAACAGCAATCGATTTTAGTTACTGTGCTAAAATCATCTTCCTCTTACAAACAGAAATCTTCATCCTTTTCTGTTTCAGAGTAAATAGTACATACCAGCACTATTTTAAAATAACAAACACTTGATAGAAGAATAAAACTACATTTAAACACCAAAAAACTCTTAACCATCTCCGTGGAGATGTTGCCTGTGCAACGGCAAAGAGAATGACTGGGGTGGGCGGAGCCTAGGAGGGATCATGTGACCAGCTTTGCTGGGACTCTTTGCCATTTCCTGTTGGGGAAGAGAATATCCCCACAAGTAAGGATGACGCCGTGGACCGGACACACCAATGTTGGAGAAAGAGCTGTTTAACTTTTCCCTACAAAAGGCCCTTTTAAGGGCTATTGGTAGTTCAGTATTAGAATAGGGGGTGTTTTTATTTTGGGGGGCTTTTTTCATAAGGATTAGGTTTCATTTTTTTATTTTTATAATTTGGTTTATTATTTTATGTAATGTTAGACTTTTTTTTTATTTTTTTTTAATGTTAGCTTTTTTATTTTAATTGTAACAGTATTTTTTAATTTAGGTAATTGGGATTAATTTAGGGGGTGGTAGGTTAGGGGGTTTAGTAATTTAATTTAGTTTTTAGTTATTTGCGTTGTGGGGGTTTGGAGGATTAGGGGTTAATAGTTTTATTAGGTTTATTGCATTGTGGGTTAATGGCGAATTAGGGGTTAACACATTTATTAGGTTTATTGCGATGTGGGTTAATGGCAGATTAAGGGGTTAATACATTTATTAGGTTTATTCCGATGTGGGTTAATGGCAGATTAGGGGTTAATAGTTTTATTAGTTATTGTGGTGGGGGTTGGTGGTTGACAGGTAGATAGATATTGCGCATGTGTTAGGTGTTAGTTAATATTTTCAGGCAGTTACGTGAGTTACGGTGATCACATTTTCAGCGCAAGGCTTGCTGCGCCTGCCTATCACCTAGATTACGAGTTTTGCGTTAACAGGGGTGCGGTGCTAACGAGCAGTTTATGCTCACCGCTCACCTACAGACAGCGCTGGTATTACGGGTTTTTACAAAAAAAGAAAAGTGAGCGAAGAAAAGTGAAGCGAAGAGCAAAATTTAGCTCCTCATCTCACCTCAATACCAGCGCTGCTTACGGTAGCGGTGAGCTGGCTAAACGTGCTTGTGCACGATTTCCCCATAGGAATCAATGGGGGAGAGCCGGCTGAAAAAAAAACCTAACACCTGCAAAAAAGCAGCGTAAAGCTCCTAACGCAGCCCCATTGATTCCTATGGGGAAATACTTTTTATGTCTACACCTAACACCCTTACATGAACCCTGAGTCTAAACACCCCTAATCTTACACTTATTAACCCCTAATCTGCCGCTCCGACATCGCCGCCACCTACATTATATGTGTTAACCCCTAATCTGCTGCCCCCAACATCGCCGAACCCTACATTTTATTTATTAACCCCTACTCTGCCGCCCCCAATGTCGCCGCCACCTACCTACACTTCTTACCCCTAATCTGCCGCCCCCAACATCGCCGCCACTATATTAAAGTCCTTAACCCCTAAACCTAAGTCTAACCCTAACCTCCCCTAACTTAAATATAATTTAAATAAATCTAAATAAAATTACTACAATTTACTAAATTATTCCTATTTAAAACTAAATACTTACTTATAAAATAAACCCTAAGATAGCTACAATATAACTAATAGTTACATTGTAGCTAGCTTATGATTTATTTTTATTTTACAGGCAACTTTGTATATATTTTAACTAGGTAGAATAGTTATTAAATAGTTATTAACTATTTAATAGCTACCTAGTTAAAATAAAGACAAATTTACCTGTAAAATAAAACCTAACCTACGAAGCCAGGCGAAGTTGTCCTCCAGACGGGCAGAAGTCTTCATCCAAGCCGGGAAGAAGAGGTCCTCCAGATGGGCAGAAGTCTTCATCCAGTCATCGATCTCGCTGCTCATCGGTTTCTTCGCAGCTTTCTTGCTAGCCTGTCACTAAGCACCCACACTAAACTATACTGTTTTACCCCTAAACCGCCGCTCCCGGAGCCCCCCGCACCTAAATAAAGTTATTACCCCCTAAATCACCGCTCACGTACCCCGCCGCCACCTACATTATACCTATTAACCCCTAATCTGCCGCCCCCTATACCGCCGCAACCTATATTAAAGTTATTAACCCCTATCCTGCGGATCCCGGACCCCGCCGCAAACTAAATAAATTGTATAACCCTTAAACCACCGCTCCCGGACCCCGCTGCAACTAAATTAAATGTTTAACCCCTAAACCGCCTCTCCTGGACCCCGCCACAACTAAATTAAATGTTTAACCCCTAAACCGCCGCTCCCGGACCCCGCCGCCACCTATATTAAACTTATTAACCCCTAAACCTACATATTACAATTATTAACTAAATTATTCCAATTTAAAAATAAATACTTACCTGTAAAATAAACCCTAAAATAGCTACATTATAACTAATAATTATATTGTAACTATTTTAGAATTTATTTTTATTTTACAGGTAATTTTGTAGTTATTTTAACTAGGTAGCAATTAAATAGTTAATAACTATTTAATAACTATTGTACCTAGTTAAAATAAATACAAAGTTGCTTGTAAAATAAAAATAAATGCCTGGTCCTTTAAATGACGTCATCCAAGATGGCGTCCCTCGAATTCCGATCGAATTGGATCAGCCAATAGAATTGACCTCACATTCTATTGACTGATCCAATCAGCCAATCGGATTGAACTTCAATCCGATTGGCTGATTAAATCAACCAATCAGATTTTTCCTATCTTAATTCCGATTGGCTGATAGAATCCTATCAGCCAATCGGAATTTGAGGGACGCCACCTTGGATGACGTCATTTAAAGGACCAGGCATTCTGTGTTAGGACGTTGTTGGAAGAAGATGGATCCACGTCTGCTGGATGGAAAATGGCTCCGCTCCGGATGATTGAAGATAGAAGACACCGCTTATATGAAGACTTCGGCCAGATGGAGGACCTCTTCTGCCCCGCATGGATGAAGAATTCGGCCCGGCTGGGTGAACATGGCTCAAGGTAGGGTGATCTTCAGGGGGTTAGTGTTAGGTTTTTTTAAGGGGGGTTTGAGAGTAGGGGTGTTTGGGTGGTGGGTTGTAATGTTGGGGGGGGGGGTTGTATTTTTTTTACAGGTAAAAGAGTTGATTACTTTGGGGCAATGCCCCGCAAAAAGCCCTTTTAAGGGCTGTTAAAAGAGCTGATTACTTTGTAATTTAGTATAGGGTAGGGCATTTTATTATTTTGGGGGGCTTTTTTATTTTATTAGGGGGCTTAGATTAGGTGTAATTAGTTTAAAGTTCTTGTGATTTTTTTTATTTTCTGTAATTTAGTGGGGGGGTTTTGTACTATAGTTTAGTTTATTTAATTGTATTAAATTGTAGGTAATTGTAGTTAATTTTTTTAAATTAATTTAATGATAGTGTAGTGTTAGGTGTATTTGTAACTTAGGTTAGGTTTTATTTTACAGGTAATTTTGTAGTTATTTTAACTAGGTAGCTATTAAATAGTTAATAACTATTTAATAGCTATTGTACCTAGTTAAAATAAATACAAAGTTGCCTGTAAAATAAAAATAAATCCTAAAATAGCTACAATATAATTATTAGTTATATTGTAGTTATTTTAGGGTTTATTTTACAGGTAAGTATTTAGTTTTAAATAGGAATAATTTAGTTAATAATTGTAATATGTATTTAGATTTATTTAAATAATATTTAAGTTAGGGGGGTGTTAGTGTTAGACTTAGGTTTAGGGGTTAATAAGTTTAATATAGGTGGCGGCGGGGTCCGGGAGCGGCGGTTTAGGGGTTAAACATTTAATTTAGTTGCGGTGGGGTCCGGGAGCGGTGGTTTAGGGGTTAAACATTTAATTTAGTTGCGGGGGGGTCCGGGAGCGGCGGTTTAGGGGTTAAACATTTAATTTCGTTGCGGCGGGTTCCGCAGAATAGGGGTTAATAACTTTAATATAGGTGGCGGCGGTTTAGGGGGCGGCAGATTAGGGGTTAATAGGTATAATGTAGGTGGCGGCGGGGTCCAGGAGCAGCAGTTTAGAGGTTAATAGCTATAATGTAGGTGGCGGTGGTGTAGGGGGGGCAGATTAGGGGTGTTTAGACTGGGGGTACATGTTAGGGTGTTAGGTGCAGACATCTCCCATAGAAATGAATGGGATATCGGGCAGCAGCGAATATGAGCTTTCACTGCTTTCAGACTCCCATTGATTCCTATGGGATCAGCCGCCTCCAGGGCGGCGGATTGAAAACCAGGTACGCTGGGCCGGAATAGTGGCGAGCATACCTGCTAGTTATTTGATAACTAGCAAAAGTAGTCAGATTGTGCCGAACTTGCGTTCGGCACATCTGGAGTGACGTAAGAATCAATCTGTGTCAGACTGAGACCAGCAGATCGTAGCTTACGTCACTATATTCTACTTTTGCCGGTCTCTAGTCTTTGATAACTATGGCGAATCAGCCTCGCCACAAATGCGCTACGGAATTCCAGTGTATTTGCGGTTGACGGCTTGATAACTAGAGGCCTTTGAGTCTTTAACTCCTATGGATTCCCTGCTTTTCTCTTATAGTATACCCTTATATTAGGTAGAATTTCCTCCTGTATCTCATATAAATATGTTCCTAATCTTACTTCTATACTTTCTCTGTGTGAATTGGTCATTTTATTTATGATCTGACCCAGTAGTTCTTACTATCATGTTGGTTCTTTCTTATAGCACGGATTAGCTTCCATGTTTTACTCTTTGTGTGTTTTTAAAATATGCGTTAATATGTATTGGGTGTACTTTATTTCCGCTATGTTCCTTGTACCCTATAACTGGATATGTTCATTATCACTATGATTGTCAGGTAATTTGATCTTATTGACTTCCTTATTTTCTTTAGTCTCTTTACTAACAGACGGGTAAATTAAGGGTTTTGCGCTAAACAGGGTGCGAAATCAACACCAAAAAAGTTGCGTCATTTCACTCTCTATAGCGCTGCCATTACAAGTTACTGAAAAGCCTCCTTGTGCTGTGCAATATGGTGGCATTAAGCTCCATACCGCACAAAAGCCAGGGGGTGCTTTGACGTGCTCATGCACGCTTTCCCTCAAATACATCAATAGGGAGAAGGTGTTAGAAAAAAAACACCTGAAGTGCAGAATGAAAAATCTCCGTAATGCAACCCCATTGATATCTATGGGGAAAAAAAAGTTACAATTAAAAATTAAACCTAACACCCTAAGATAAACCCCAAGTCTAAACACCCCTAGTCTGCTGCCTCGACATCGCCGACACCTAAATAACATAATTTATGCTTACCTGATAAATGTATTTATCTTGTGGTGTATCCAGTCCACGAATCATCCATTACTTGTGGGATATTCTCATTCCCAACAGGAAGTTGCAAGAAGACACCCACAGCAGAGCTGTCTATATAGCTCCTCCCCTAACTGCCATATCCAGTCATTTGACCGAAAACAAGCAGAGAAAGGAGAAACCATAGGGTGCAGTGGTGACTGTAGTTTAAAATTGAAAAATACCTGCCTTAAAATGACAGGGCGGGCCGTGGACTGGATACACCACAAGAGAAATAAATTTATCAGGTAAGCATAAATTATCTTTTCTCTTGTAAGGTGTATCCAGTCCACGGATCATCCATTACTTGTGGGATACCAATACCAAAGCTAAAGTACACGGATGAAGGGAGGGACAAGGCAGGTACTTAAATGGAAGGTACCACTGCCTGTAAAACCTTTCTCCCAAAAATAGCCTCCGAAGAAGCAAAAGTATCAAATTTGTAGAATTTTTAAAAAGTATGAAGCGAAGACCAAGTCGCCGCCTTGCAAATCTGTTCAACAGAAGCCTCATTCTTAAAGGCCCATGTGGAAGCCACAGCTCTAGTAGAATGAGCTGTAATCCTTTCTGGAGGCTGCTGGCTAGCAGTCTCATAGGCTAAGCGGATTATGCTTCTTAGCCAAAAAGAAAGAGAGGTAGCCGAAGCCTTTTGACCTCTCCTCTGTCCAGAGTAGACAACAAACAAAGCAGATGTTTGACGAAAATCTTTAGTAGCTTGTAAGTAAAACTTTAAAGCACAAACCACGTCCAGATTGTGTAATAGACGTTCCTTCTTTGAAGAAGGATTAGGACACAAAAATGGAACAACAATCTCTTGATTGATATTCTTATTAGATACCCCCTTAGGTAAAAACCCAGGTTTGGTACGCAGGACTACCTTATCCGCATGGAAGATCAGATAAGGAGAATCACATTGTAAAGCAGATAACTCGGAGACTCTACGAGCCGAGGAAATAGCTACCAAAAACAGAACTTTCCAAGATAAAAGTTTGATATCTATGGAATGAAGAGGTTCAAACGGAACTCCTTGAAGAACCTTAAGAACCAGATTTAAGCTCCATGGCGGAGCAACAGGTTTAAACAAAGGCTTGATTCTAACTAAAGCCTGACAGAATGCCTGAATGTCTGGAACATCTGCCAGACGCTTGTGCAAAAGAATAGACAGGGCAGAAATCTGTCCCTTTAAGGAACTAGCTGACAATACTTTTTCCAAACCTTCTTGGAGAAAGGATAATATCGTGGGAATCCTGACCTTACTCCATGAGTAACCCTTGGATTCCCACCAATAAAGATATTTACGCCATATCTTATGGTACATTTTCCTGGTGACAGGCTTTAGTGCCTGTATTAAGGTATCAATGACTGACTCGGAGAAGCCACGCTTTGATAACATCAAGCGTTCAATCTCCAGGCAGTCAGTCTCAGAGAAATTAGATTTGGATGATTGAAAGGACCTTGTATAGAAGTTCTTGTCTTAACGGCAGAGTCCAAGGTGGAAAGGATGACATGTCCACTAGATCTGCATACCAGGTCCTGCGTGGCCACGCAGGCGCTATCAAGATCACCGATGCTCTCTCCTGCTTGATCTTGGCAATCAGATGAGGGAGCAGAGGAAACGGTGGAAACACATAAGCCAGGTTGAAAGACCAGGGTGCTGCTAGAGCATCTATCAGCGTCGCCTTGGGATCCCTGGACCTGGATCCGTAACAAGGAAGCTTGGCGTTCTGGCAAGACGCCATGAGATCACGTTCTGGTTTGCCCCAACAATGAATCAATTGTACAAACACCTCCGGATGGAGTTCCCACTCCCCGGATGAAAAGTCTGACGACTTAGAAAATCCGCCTCCCAGTTCTCTACACCCGGGATATGGATAGCTGATAGGTGGCAAGAGTGAATCTCTGCCCAGCGAATTATCTTTGAGACTTCTAACATCGCTAGGGAACTCCTTGTTCCCCCTTGATGGTTGATGTAAGCCACAGTCGTGATGTTGTCCGAATGAAATCTGATGAACCTCAGAGTTGCTAACTGAGGCCAAGCCTGAAGAGCATTTAATATCGCTCTCAGTTCCAGAATATTTATTGGAAGGAGTGACTCCTCCTGAGTCCACGATCCCTGAGCCTTCAGGGAGTTCCAGACTGCACCCCAACCTAGAAGGCTGGCATCTGTCGTTACAATTGTCCAATCTGGCCTGCAAAAGGTCATACCTTTGGACAGATGGACCCGAGATAGCCACCAGAGAAGAGAATCCCTGGTCTCTTGATCCAGATTTAGTAGAGGGGACAAATCTGTGTAATCCCCATTCCACTGACTGAGCATGCAGAGTTGCAGCGGTCTGAGATGTATGCGTGCAAACGGCACTATGTCATTTGCCGCTACCATTAAGCCGATTACTTCCATGCACTGAGCCACCGAAGGGCGAGGAATGGAATAAAGAACACGGCAGGAATTTAGAAGTTTTGATAACCTGGACTCCGCCAGGTAAATTTTAATTTCTACAGAATCTATCAGAGTCCCTAGGAAGGAAACTCTTGTGAGGGGGGATAGAGAACTCTTTTCCTCGTTCACCTTCCACCCATGCGACCTCAGAAATGCCAACACTATGTCCGTATGAGACTTGGCAATTTGGAAGTTTGACGCCTGAATCAGGATGTCGTCTAAATAAGGGACCACTGCTATGCCCCGCGGCCTTAGAACTGCCAGAAGCGACCCCAGAACCTTCGTAAAAATTCTTGGGGCTGTAGCTAACCCAAAGGGAAGAGCTACAAACTGGTAATGCCTGTCTAGGAAGGCTGTAAGGGTTAAACTTCTGCTCACCTAGTAACTCCACCCTTTTTACCTATATCAGTACCAGCACACCTGCAGACAAGTGCTTGGTAATTTGTTTTATTCCTGAACTGCACGCTGTGCATATGGATTAACTTTGTTTGCCTTCTCTCCTAACTTGGAATATAAGTATAGGACGTCCTATTTCTCAAATTACTCTGAGCCTCAGATTCTAAGGAATCCTCTTCTACAATTCCCTTTGCAAAGAGAACTTTTATAATTACCCTCTGAACAGCTTCCAACTACGGATTCAGCTGTTCCACCTCTCCCTTGCATAAACTGAACTCTGCTACAATTCTGCTGTCAGCATATCCTGTGCTGACAGGCAGATTCACAGTCTTTTCAGAGGTAGGAGCTGTGCACGCAGCCATCAGCATATCCTGTGCTGACAGGCAGATTCACACAGTCTACTCAGAGGTAGGAGCTGCGCACACAGCCATCACGCTACCTAGTGCTGACAGGCAGATACACACTGGGTATTCAGAGGTAGGAGCTGCGCAGTGTATCATCACTCTCTCCAGTAACCCCTACTGTGCTGGACTGGTACTAACTTGGCATTTACACTTCTACCTATTACTCCTCTGTACTTATCTGACATCCAATCTGCTCAGACCAAAGGTGAAGTCACCAATACTTTTAGCACAACCTCAGATCTCTATACCATCTGACAAATATCAGACCTGAGTATTTACCACCTACTAATTAAATTCACTTTATTACTTGAGCGCACCTGAACAATAGCTACGCTCCTAAAGAAGGTGACAACAACAACAACCACTTTTGTAAAACAATTCTGCAGCTGAGGTCTAGATCCCAGTTCTAATCTTACATATTACCAAGCCTTAAAATGGACCCAGCAGAATTGCCACAAGTGGTGTATAATCTTTCTCAGAGAGTGGACCAGCTCTCACAGGGACTCAGGGAGCTTCAAGTTGAGAACCAGACCTTAAGAGGTATAATAAGGGACTCCCTCAATCCAAAAGCATCCTCTTCAGAGCCTACCATAGAACCTCAAGTCCCGCTTTACTACAGCTCCAATCTTGAAATTTCCCAATCCTGAGCTACCTTACACTCTCGAGGTGGATTCCTCTGATTATGCCATCGGAGCTGTACTGTCACAACGAGAGACACCGGCCACCCCACTCCATCCAGTAGCTTACCTGTCTAAAGTCATGTCACCAGCTGAGAGAAACTATCCCATTGGTGACAAAGAACTCCTTGTAATAAAGAGATCACTAGAACATTGGAGGCATCTTCTCGAGGGCACTCTCCATCCATTGGTGATCTACACTGATCATAAAAACCTGGAGTATTTACAAACCAACAAGACCCTTTCCCCAAGACAGGTGAGATGGAGCCTGTATTTTGCCAGGTTCAACTTCAATATAATCTATCGACCAGCAAACAAGAATGGCAAGGCAGATGCCTTGTCACGAAAAGAGGACAAACTCCCAGAAACCTCAACACAAAAATCTATGATACCTCCAGAACGCTTCTTAGGTGTTATATCTTCCTACTCAAAACAAATCGTGGAGGCACTAAAATCTGATTCCGCTTTACCAAAGGATCAGGTCACTCTACATTCCAATGGCCTCTACTACCACAATGAAAAATTGTATATCCCAGTCAGTCTTAGACAACAATTGATTCACTTGTTCCATGATACCCCTCTATCCGGACATCAGGGAGTGAGACGCACTTCAGAACGGATAACACGAGAATTCTGGTGGCCTGGGTTAAAGGACTCAATAAAGGAACACATAAGTAGTTGCCTTATCTGTACAACCTGCAAAAACGAAAATAAAAGCCCATTTGGTTTTCTGTTACCTCTACCCATTCCAGAGAAACCATGGCAACATGTTGGTTTAGATTTTATTGTAGCATTACCAGTCTCAAATTTACAAACAACAATCCTTGTAGTCATTGATCATCTCACCAAGATGGCACACTTTGTGCCATTCCATAAACTCCCTACAGCAGCGGAGACGGCAACACTATTTGTCAAGCATATAATCAAATTACATGGAATCCCTTCAACACTGTATTCGGACAGAGGGACACAGTTCACATCTAACTTCTGGAGACATCTTTGCAGAATCCTGCAGATCGACCATCGTTTCTCGTCTTCCTATCATCCACAGAGGAACGGACAGGTGGAAAGAACAAACCAATGGCTTGAGCAGTACCTCTGGTGTTACTGTTCACAACATCAACATGATTGGGAGGAATATTTACCTCTCGCCGAATATGCCTATAATGATGCAAGCAATGCCAGTACTAAGATGTCACCTTTCTTCGCCAACCATGGGTTTCACCCTACATTTTCTTTAGCCCCAGGTGTTGTCTCAGACTCTCCACAGGTAGACCAGTTGACTAACTCCATACTGGAGGTCTTTAGGACTCTTCAAGATAACATCAAACAGGCTCAAGATTCTCAAAAGAAATATTATGACCAGAGGAGAAGGCCATCTCCGGTATACTCTATTGGTGATTTCGTTTGGCTTTCAACCAAAAATCTACGTTTGAACATTCCTGCTAAGAAACTTGTCAGGAAGTTCATAGGTCCGTTTCCCATAACTAAATTGGTAAACAAAAATGCAGTCACTCTGGGTCTACCTCCTAGTTTGCACATCCATTCCACATTCCATGTCTCACTGATAAAACCTGCAAGACTTATGAGGGACACCAGCGTTGCACTTCCCTCTGACCCAATTCAGGATTTACCCGAAGAATTCGAAGTTGAAGAACTCGAAGATTCCAGACATCATAACGGTGGCATACATTACCTGGTTCGCTGGAAGGGCTACACCAGTCAGGACGACTCCTGGGAACCCTCGGTTAACATTCATGCACCGAGATTGGTTGCCTTGTTCCATCGGAGGCATTCTGATCGCCCCCGTCCGCAAGCCGTGGGACGGCTTGCCTGAGAGGGGGATCCTGTAAAGGTTAAACTTCTGCTCACCTAGTAACTCCACCCTTTTTACCTATATCAGTACCAGCACACCTGCAGACAAGTGCTTGGTAATTTGTTTTGTTCCTGAACTGCACGCTGTGCATATGGATTAACTTTGTTTGCTAACTTGGATTATAACAGAAAATCAAATAAAAGATATTAAAACTAGTGTCTTTGTAACTCCACTAAGCAACCAAACTGGACCAATAAAACCTAGAAAAATTGGTGAAAGATAAATCTTGGGAAAAAAAGAAGGAGAAAGCGTGGTTGCGCCCAATATTTATTTGACCTTAGTGGGTCAAAAAAAAGGTCTGAAAGTGGAATATACAATTCTAAATTATATTTGGAAAATGAAATAAGAAATGTATACACTATGTCTATTTATATATATTAATACTTCATGCACGACCATTTATGGATATTGTAAAATAAATATTAATACTTCATGCATTAATACTTAATGTATACACATTTATTTTACAATACCCATAAATGGTCGTGCATGAAGTATTAATATATATAAATAGACATAGTGTATACATTTCTTATTTCATTTTCCAAATATAATTTAGAATTGTATATTCCACTTTCAGACCTATTTTTTGACCCACTAAGGTCAAATAAATATTGGGCGCAAACACGCTTTCTCCTTCTTTTTTTCCCAAGATAACTTGGATTATAAGTATAGGACGTCCTATTTCTCAAATTACTCTGAGCCTCAGATTCTAAGGAATCCTCTTCTATAATTCCCTTTGCAAAGAGAACTTTCATAATTACCCTCTGAACAGCTTCCAACTACGGATTCAGCTGTTCCACCTCTCCCTTGCATAAACTGAACTCTGCTACAATTCTGCTGTCAGCATATCCTGTACTGACAGGCAGATTCACACAGTCTATTCAGAGGTAGGAGCTGCGCACACAGCCATCACGCTACCTAGTGCTGACAGGCAGATACACACTGGGTATTCAGAGGTAGGAGCTGCACAGTGTATCATCACTCTCTCCAGTAACCCCTACTGTGCTGGACTGGTACTAACTTGGCATTTACACTTCTACCTATTACTCCTCTGTACTTATCTGACATCCAATCTGCTCAGACCAAAGGTGAAGTCACCAACACTTTTAGCACAACCTCAGATCTCTATACCATCTGACAAATATCAGACCTGAGTATTTACCACCTACTAATTAAATTCACTTTATTACTTGAGCGCACCTGAACAATAGCTACGCTCCTAAAGAAGGTGAAACAACAACCACTTTTGTAAAACAATTCTGCAGCTGAGGTCTAGATCCCAGTTCTAATCTTACAAAGGCAAACCTGAGAAACCGATGATGATCTTTGTGTATCGGAATGTGAAGATAAGCATCCTTTAAATCCACTGTAGTCATGTATGACCCTCCTGGATCATAGGTAGGATGGTACGAATAGTCTCCATCTTGAATGATGGAACTCTGAGGAATTTGTTTAAGATCTTTAGATCCAAAATTGGTCTGAAGGTTCCCTCTTTTTTGGGAACCACAAACAGATTTGAGTAAAATCCCTGTCTCTGTTCCTCCTTTGGAACTGGATGGATCACTCCCATAACTAGGAGGTCTTGTACACAGTGTAAGAATGCCTCTCTCTTTATCTGGTTTGCAGATAATTGTGAAAGGTGAAATCTCCCTTTTGGGGGGGAAGCCTTCAGAAGATATCCCTGGGATATAATTTCCAACGCCCAGGGATCCTGGACATCTCTTGCCCACGCCTGGGCGAAGAGCGAAAGTCTGCCCCCTACTAGATCCGTTACCGGATAGGGGGCCATTCCTTCATGCTGTCTTAGAGGCAGCAGCAGGCTTTTTGGCCTGCTTACCTTTGTTCCAGGTCTGGTTAGGTCTCCAGACCGTCTTGGACTGAGCAAAAGTTCCCTCTTGTTTTGAATTAGAGGAAGTTGATGCCGCACTTGCCTTGAAGTTTTGAAAGGCACAAAAATTAGACTGTTTGGCCCTTGATTTGGACCTATCCTGAGGAAGGGCATGACCTTTTCCTCCAGTGATATCAGCAATAATCTCCTTCAAACCAGGCCCGAATAGGGTCTGCCCCTTGAAGGGAATGTTAAGCAGCTTAGATTTTGAAGTAACGTCAGCTGACCATTATTTAAGCCATAGTGCTCTGCGCGCCTGGATAGCAAAACCAGAATTCTTAGCCGTTAGTTTAGTCAAATGAACAATGGCATCAGAAACAAAAGAATTGGCTAGCTTAAGTGCTCTAAGCTTGTCAAGTATGTCATCCAATGGAGTCGCTACCTGTAAAGCCTCTTCCAGAGACTCAAACCAGAACGCCGCAGCAGCAGTGACAGGAGCAATGCATGCAAGGGGCTGTAGGATAAAACCTTGTTGAATAAACATTTTCTTAAGGTAACCCTCTAACTTTTTATCCATTGAATCTAAGAAAGCACAACTGTCCTCGACAAGGATAATAGTACGCTTTGCTAGAGTAGAAACTGCTCCCTCCACCGTAGGAACTGTCGGCCATAAGTCACGTGTGGTGGCGTCTATTGGAAACATTTTTCTAAAAATAGGAGGGGGAGAGAACGGCACACCTGGTCTATCCCATTCCTTAGTAATAATTTCTGTAAACCTTTTAGGTATTGGAAAAACATCAGTGCACACCGGCACTGCATAGTATTTATCCAGTCTACACAATTTCTCTGGCACTGCAATTGTATCACAGTCATTCAGAGCAGCTAAAACCTCCCTGAGTAACACGCGGAGGTGTTCAAGCTTAAATTTAAATGTAGAGATATCAGAATCAGGTTGCATCATCTTCCCTGAGTCAGAAACATCACCCACAGAAAGAAGCTCTCCTTCTTCAGCTTCTGCATATTGTGAGGCAGTATCAGACATAGCTCTTAAAGCGTCAGTATGCTCTGTATTTGGTCTAACTCCAGAGCTATCTCGCTCTCCTCAAAGTTCAGGTAGTCTGGCTAATACCGCTGACAGTGTATTATCCATGACTGCCGCCATGTCTTGTAAGGTAAACGCTATGGGCGCCCTAGATGTACTTGGCGCCATTTGAGCGTGAGTCCCTTGAGCGGGAGTCAAAGGATCTGACACGTGGGGAGAGTTAGTCGGCATAACTACCCCCTCGTCAGATTCCTCTGGTGATAAATTTTTTAAAGACAGAATATGATCTTTATTGCTTAAAGTGAAATCAGTACATTTGGTACACATTCTAAGAGGGGGTTTCACCATGGCTTTTAAACATAATGAACAAGGAGTTTCCTCTATGTCAGACATGTTTGTACAGACTAGCAATGAGACTAGCAAGCTTGAAAAACACTTTATATCAAGTTAACAAGCAAATATAAGAAACGGTACTGTGCCTTTAAGAGAAACAAATTTTGTCAGAATTTGAAAAACAGTGAAAAAAGGCAGTAAATCAAATGAAATTTTTACAGTGTGTATAATAAGCTAACAGAGCATTGCACCCACTTGCAAATGGATGATTAACCCCTTAGTTAAAAAAACGATATAGACGTTTTTTAACAGTCACACCAAACTGCCACAGCCTTGCTGTGGGCCTACCTTCCCCAATAAACGATTTTGGAAAGCCTAAGAGCCCTCTAGAGATGTCCTATAGCATTCAGGGGACTCCTGGAGGAAGCTGGATGTCTCAGTCTGTAAAAGTTACTGCACAAAAAAGCGCTAAATTAGGCCCCTCCCACTCATAGTAACACAGTGGAAAGCCTCAGGAAACTGTTTCTAGGCAAATTTAAGCCAGCCATGTGGAAAAAACTAGGCCCCAATAAAGTTTTATCACCAAAGTATATATAAAAACTTTTAAATATGCCAGCAAACGTTTTATATTGTAAATATAAAAGAGTATTACCTCAGAAAGTAAGCATGATACCAGTCGCTATTAAATCACTGTATTCAGGCTTACCTTACATAAATTTGGTATCAGCAGCATTTTCTAGCATTTCACATCTTCTAGAAAAAATCTTAACTGCACATACCTCATAGCAGGATAACCTGCACGCCATTACCCCGCTGAAGTTATATCTCTCTTCAGTCATGTGTGAGAACAGCAATGGATCTTAGTTACAACCTGCTAAGATCATAGAAATCACAGGCAGGTTCTTCTATTTTTCTGCCTGGAACAAAATAGTACAACTCCGGTACCATTTAAAAATAATAAACTTTTGATTGAAGCAAAATAACAGCTACATTTCACCACTTTCTCTCTTACTACCTCCATGCTTGTTGAGAGTTGCAAGAGAATGACTAGATATGGCAGTTAGGGGAGGAGCTATATAGACAGCTCTGCTGTGGGTGTCCTGTTGGGAATGAGAATATCCCACAAGTAATGGATGATCCGTGGACTGGATACACCTTACAAGAGAAAAAGCTATTAACCCCTATTTCGCCGCTCCCCGACATCACAGACACTAATAAAAGTTATTAACCCCTATTCCGCCGCTCCCCGACATCGCTGACACTATAAAAAAGTTATTAACCCTATAACCTCTGGCCTCCCACATCACCACCACTAAATAAACCTATTAACCCCTAAACCTCCAGCCCCCGACATCCCGCTACTAAATAAACCTATTAACCCCTAAACCGCCAGCCCCCACATCGAAAAATACTAAATTAAACTATTAACTATTAACACCCCCTAACTTTAAATTAAAATTACAATATAACTATCTTAAAATAAATACAAACTTACCTGTGAAATAAAAAAAAGTATAAACCATAAATTAACCTAACATTACTATTCTAATAAAATTAAAAAAACTTCGAATTAAAAAATCTAAATTACAAACTTAAAAAAACGAACACTACGAAAAAAATTAAAAATCTAAAATTACAAAAAATAATAAACACTAAATTACGAAAAATTAAAAAACACTAAGTCATTTTGAAACGGCTACCTTGCTTCAGTGTACGGCGGTGTCCATAAAAAGAGGACACTCCGTGCAGGATGTCTTCGGCTTCCAGGATGGCTCCGCTCCATGCTGCCGAGATGAAGATAGAAGACGCCCCCGGGATGGATAAAGATATCACCGCCTGGATGAAGACTTCTCACCGCCTGGATAGAGATGGATGTCCGGACTTCAGGAACTGTGAGTAGATATTCTGGGGCTGAATGCCCTTTTAAGGGGAATGCCCATACAAGGGGCAATGGGTAGTTAAGGATTTTTTAGAGTTAGGTTTTTTTTTTATTTTGGGGGGTGGTTGGTTGGTGGGTTTTACTGTTGGGGAGACTTTGTATTTTTTACAGGTAAAAGAGCTGTTTAACTTAGGGCAATGCCCTACAAAAAGCCCATTTTTAAAACATTTTTTTTAAGGGCTATTGGTAGTTTATTGTAGGCTAGGGGGTGTTTTTATTTTGGGGGGGCTTTTTATTTTTATAGGGCTATTAGATTAGGTGTAATTGTTTTTATTTTTGATCATTTCATTTATTATTTTTTGTAAGCTTAGTGTTTTTTATTTTTAGTAGTTTAGTGTTTATTATTTTTTGTAATTTTAGATTTTTTTATTTTTTTCATAGTGTTAGATTTTTTAAAATTTGTAATTTAGATTTTTTTATTGGTAGTATTTTTTTATTTATTAGAATAGTAATGTTAGGTTAATTTATAGTTTAATGTTAGGTTTATATTTATTTCACAGGTAAGTTTTTATTTATTTTAAGAGTTTAGTTATGAGTTTTGTGAAACATTTTTGTTGCGCAAAACTCATAACTACTGGTCTCAGATGGCGGTATGGATCGTGTCGTCATAGGCTGTAACGCAAGCATTTTAGCCTCAACGCACAACCTGAAATACCGGTGCTATGAAAAACAGAATTTATGCTTACCTGATAAATTACTTTCTCCAACGGTGTGTCCGGTCCACGGCGTCATCCTTACTTGTGGGATATTCTCTTCCCCAACAGGAAATGGCAAAGAGTCCCAGCAAAGCTGGTCACATGATCCCTCCTAGGCTCCGCCCACCCCAGTCATTCGACCGACGGACAGGAGTAAATATATAAAGGAGAAACCATATGATACCGTGGTGACTGTAGTTAGAGAAAATAATTCATCAGACCTGATTAAAAAACCAGGGCGGGCCGTGGACCGGACACACCGTTGGAGAAAGTAATTTATCAGGTAAGCATAAATTCTGTTTTCTCCAACATAGGTGTGTCCGGTCCACGGCGTCATCCTTACTTGTGGGAACCAATACCAAAGCTTTAGGACACGGATGAAGGGAGGGAGCAAATCAGGTCACCTAAATGGAAGGCACCACGGCTTGCAAAACCTTTCTCCCAAAAATAGCCTCCGAAGAAGCAAAAGTATCAAATTTGTAAAATTTGGCAAAAGTGTGCAGTGAAGACCAAGTCGCTGCCTTACATATCTGGTCAACAGAAGGCTCGTTCTTGAAGACCCATGTGGAAGCCACAGCCCTAGTAGAGTGAGCTGTGATTCTTTCAGGAGGCTGCCGTCCGGCAGTCTCATAAGCCAATCGGATAATGCTTTTAAGCCAAAATGAAAGAGAGGTAGAAGTCGCTTTTTGACCTCTCCTTTTACCAGAATAAACAACAAACAAGGAAGATGTTTGTCTGAAATCTTTGGTAGCCTCTAAATAGAATTTTAGAGCACGGACTACGTCCAAATTGTGTAACAAACGTTCCTTCTTTGAAACTGGATTCGGACACAAAGAAGGTACAACTATCTCCTGGTTAATATTTTTGTTGGAAACAACTTTCGGAAGAAAACCAGGCTTAGTACGCAAAACCACCTTATCTGCATGGAACACCAGATAGGGCGGAGAACACTGCAGAGCAGATAACTCTGAAACTCTTCTAGCAGAAGAAATTGCAACCAAAAACAAAACTTTCCAAGATAATAACTTAATATCTACGGAATGTAAGGGTTCAAACGGAACCCCTTGAAGAACTGAAAGAACTAGATTTAAACTCCAGGGAGGAGTCAAAGGTCTATAAACAGGCTTGATCCTAACCAGAGCCTGAACAAATGCTTGAACATCTGGCATAGCTGCCAGTCGTTTGTGTAGTAAGACAGATAAAGCAGAAATCTGTCCCTTAAGAGAACTTGCAGATAATCCTTTCTCCAAACCTTCTTGTAGAAAGGATAGAATCTTAGGAATCTTTATCTTGTTCCATGGCAATCCTTTGGATTCACACCAACAGATATATTTTTTCCATATTTTATGGTAAATTTTTCTAGTTACAGGCTTCCTAGCCTGAATCAGAGTATCTATTACAGAATCTGAAAATCCACGCTTTGATAAAATCAAGCGTTCAATCTCCAAGCCGTCAGCTGGAGGGAAACCAGATTCGGATGTTCGAATGGACCTTGAACAAGAAGGTCCTGTCTCAAAGGTAGCTTCCATGGTGGAGCCGATGACATATTCACCAGGTCTGCATACCAAGTCCTGCGTGGCCACGCAGGAGCTATCAAGATCACCGAAGCCCTCTCCTGAATGATCCTGGCTACCAGCCTGGGAATGAGAGGAAACGGTGGGAATACATAAACTAGGTTGAAGGTCCAAGGTGCTACTAGTGCATCTACTAGAGTCGCCTTTGGATCCCTGGATCTGGACCCGTAGCAAGGAACCTTGAAGTTCTGACGAGACGCCATCAGATACATGTCTGGAATGCCCCATAATTGAGTTATTTGGGCAAAGATTTCCGGATGGAGTTCCCACTCCCCCGGATGGAATGTCTGACGACTCAGAAAATCCGCTTCCCAATTTTCCACTCCTGGGATGTGGATTGCAGACAAGTGGCAGGAGTGATCCTCCGCCCATTGAATTATTTTGGTCACTTCTTCCATCGCCAGGGAACTCCTTGTTCCCCCCTGATGATTGATATATGCAACAGTCGTCATGTTGTCTGATTGAAACCTTATGAATTTGGCCTTTCCTAGTTGAGGCCAAGCTTTGAGAGCATTGAATATCGCTCTCAGTTCCAGAATGTTTATCGGGAGAAGAGATTCTTCCCGAGACCATAGACCCTGAGCTTTCAGGGGTTCCCAGACCGCGCCCCAGCCCACCAGGCTGGCGTCGGTCGTGACAATGACCCACTCTGGTCTGCGGAAACTCATTCCCTGTGACAGATTGTCCAGGGTCAGCCACCAACGGAGTGAATCTCTGGTCTTTTGATCTACTTGAATCGTCGGAGACAAGTCTGTATAATCCCCATTCCACTGTCTGAGCATGCACAGTTGTAATGGTCTTAGATGAATTCGTGCAAAAGGAACTATGTCCATTGCTGCAACCATCAATCCTATTACTTCCATGCACTGCGCTATGGAAGGACGAAGAACAGAATGAAGTACTTGACAAGAGCTTAGAATTTTTGATTTTCTGACCTCTGTCAGAAAAATCCTCATTTCTAAGGAATCTATTATTGTTCCCAAGAAGGGAACTCTTGTTGACGGGGACAGAGAACTTTTTTCTTTGTTCACCTTCCATCCGTGAGATCTGAGAAAGGCTAGGACGATGTCCGTATGAGCCTTTGCTTTTGACAGAGACGACGCTTGAATCAGGATGTCGTCCAAGTAAGGTACTACTGCAATGCCCCTTGGTCTTAGAACCGCTAGAAGGGACCCTAGTACCTTTGTGAAAATCCTTGGAGCAGTGGCTAATCCGAATGGAAGTGCCACAAACTGGTAATGCTTGTCCAGAAAAGCGAACCTTAGGAACTGATGATGTTCCTTGCGGATAGGAATATGTAGGTACGCATCCTTTAAATCCACGGTAGTCATAAATTGATTTTCCTGGATAGTAGGTAGGATCGTTTGAATAGTTTCCATTTTGAACGATGGAACCTTGAGAAATTTGTTTAGGATCTTGAGATCCAAAATTGGTCTGAATGTTCCCTCTTTTTTGGGAACTATGAACAGGTTGGAATAAAAACCCATCCCTTGTTCTCTTATTGGAACTGGATGAATCACTCCCATTTTTAACAGGTCTTCTACACAATGTAAGAATGCCTGTCTTTTTATTTGGTTTGAAGATAATTGAGACCTGTGGAACCTTCCCCTTGGGGGTAGTTCCTTGAATTCCAGGAGATAACCTTGAGAAACTATTTCTAGCGCCCAAGGATCCTGAACATCTCTTGCCCAAGCCTGAGCAAAGAGAGAAAGTCTGCCCCCCACCAGATCCGGTCCCGGATCGGGGGCCATCCCTTCATGCTGTTTTGGTAGCAGTGGTAGGCTTCTTGGCCTGCTTACCCTTGTTCCAGCCTTGCATTGGTCTCCAGGCTGGTTTGGGTTGTGAAGTATTACCCTCTTGCTTAGAGGATGTAGAATTAGAGGCTGGTCCGTTTCTGCGAAAGGGACGAAAATTAGGCTTATTTTTAGCCTTAAAAGATCTATCCTGTGGGAGGGCGTGGCCCTTTCCCCCAGTGATGTCTGAAATAATCTCTTTCAAATCAGGTCCAAATAATGTTTTACCCTTGAAAGGAATGTTAAGCAATTTTGTCTTGGAAGACACATCCGCTGACCAAGACTTTAGCCAACGCGCTCTGCGCGCCACGATAGCAAACCCTGAATTTTTCGCCGCTAATCAAAGCTAATTGCAAAGCGGCATCTAAAATAAAAGAGTTAGCCAATTTAAGTGCTTGAACTCTGTCCATAACCTCCTCATACGAAGATTCTTTATTGAGCAACTTTTCTAGTTCCTCGAACCAGAAACACGCTGCCGTAGTGACAGGAACAATGCATGAAATTGGTTGTAGAAGGTAACCTTGCTGAACAAAATTCTTTTTAAGCAAACCCTCTAATTTTTTATCCATAGGATCTTTGAAAGCACAACTATCTTCGATAGGAATAGTAGTGCGTTTGTTTAGAGTAGAAACCGCCCCCTCGACCTTGGGGACTGTCTGCCATAAGTCCTTTCTGGGGTCGACTATAGGAAATAATTTCTTAAATATAGGGGGGGGAACAAAAGGTATGCCGGGCCTTTCCCACTCCTTATTTACTATGTCCGCCACCCGCTTGGGTATAGGAAAAGCGTCGGGGGGCACCGGAACCTCTAGGAACTTGTCCATCTTACATAACTTCTCTGGAATGACCAAATTGTCACAATCATCCAGAGTAGATAATACCTCCTTAAGCAGTGCGCGGAGATGTTCTAATTTAAATTTAAATGTCACAACATCAGGTTCAGCTTGTTGAGAAATCTTTCCTGAATCTGAAATTTCTCCCTCAGACAAAACCTCCCTCATGGCCCCTTCAGATTGGTGTGAGGGTATGACAGAACAATTATCATCAGCGTCCTCTTGCTCTTCAGTGTTTAAAACAGAGCAATCGCGCTTTCTCTGATAAGTAGGCATTTTGGATAAAATATTTGCTATAGAGTTATCCATTACAGCCGTTAATTGTTGCATGGTAATAAGAATTGGCGCACTAGATGTACTAGGGGCCTCCTGTGTGGGCAAAACTGGTGTAGATACAGAAGGGGATGATGTAGTATCATGTTTACTCCCCTCATTTGAGGAATCATCTTGGGCAATATCATTATCTGTGGCATTACTGTCCTTACTTTGTTTGGACACTATGGCACAATTATCACATAAATTTAAATGGGGAGACACCTTGGCTTTCATACATATAGAACATAGCTTATCTGATGGTACAGACATGTTAAACAGGCTTAAACTTGTCAACAAAGCACAAAAAACGTTTTAAAATAAAACCGTTACTGTCACTTTAAATTTCAAACTGAAAACACTTTATTACTGAATATGTGAAAAAGTATGAAGGAATTGTTCAAAATTCACCAAAATTTCACCACAGTGTCTTAAAGCATTAAAAGTATTGCACACCAAATTTCAGAGCTTTACATTTAACCCCTATACAGTCCCAGCTATATGCTTTGCTGAGACCCAACCAAGCCCAGAGGGGAATACGATACCAAATGATGCCTTCTATAAGCTTTTTCAGTGATTCTTAGCTCCTCACACATGCATCTGCATGCCTTGCTCTCCAAAAACAACTGCGCATTAGTGGCGCGAAAATGAGGCTCTGTCTATAACTAGAAAAGGCCCCCATCTGAAAAAGGTGTCCAACACAGTGCCTGCCGTTTTTCTAAACAATCCCCAAGATTATAATAACCATTAATAGTTAGAATCTGCATAATATGCCTAGTAAAGCAATCGTTTTAGCCCAGAAAAATGTCTACCAGTTTTTTAAGCCCTTTTGAAGCCCTTTATTCTTTTATTTAACTAAGAAAATGGCTTACCGGTCCCCATGAGGGGAAATGACAGCCTTCCAGCATTACATGGTCTTGTTAGAAATATGGCCAGTCATACCTTAAGCAGAAAAGTCTGCTAACTGTTTCCCCCAACTGAAGTTACTTCATCTCAACAGTCCTGTGTGGAAACAGCAATCGATTTTAGTAACTTCTGCTAAAATCATCTTCCTCTTACAAACAGAAATCTTCATCTTTTTTCTGTTTCAGAGTAAATAGTACATACCAGCACTATTTTAAAATAACAAACACTTGATAGAAGAATAAAAACTACATTTAAACACCAAAAAACTCTTAACCATCTCCGTGGAGATGTTGCCTGTGCAACGGCAAAGAGAATGACTGGGGTGGGCGGAGCCTAGGAGGGATCATGTGACCAGCTTTGCTGGGACTCTTTGCCATTTCCTGTTGGGGAAGAGAATATCCCACAAGTAAGGATGACGCAGTGGACCGGACACGCCTATGTTGGAGAAATCCCACACAGAAATGTCATTTTTTTGAGTGCGGAATGGACGATGCAGGCTAAAATGCTTGTGGTATAGCTATACCGACACGACTCGTAATATGCGTTCCTGGCCATTATGCTGAAATGGCCATTTTTTTTAAGCTTTAAAAGCCGTAACGCAAAACTCGTAATCTACCTGATAGTTAGAAATTTTGTATATAAAAAATGATTTGCTCTGCTGTTTGAATATATATATATATATTACCGTGGTGTGCAATGCATAAGATAACCTAAGTGAAAACATTGGCTCATACAATGAAGTGGTGTTTTGTTTTTTAACCGATGGAATCATTTGTAGCCTTTTTAAATGGGTGTAAAGTGTTGTCAATCAGGCTATGACTATGGCTACGAGCCAAAACGTGTAAGCCAGTTGTGCTGCGCCCTCTTGTACGTATGTTTGCTGTGAGCTTCTCATTTTAATCAGTTTGGATTAATAATGTTTTTGGATTTGAATGAAGCAAGACACCCTGCATAGTCTGTATCTGCCCCTTAAATTGCTACATGACATACTCTGTATCTGCCCCTTATATTGCTACATGACACACTGTGTGTCTGCCCCTTACATTACTACATGACATACACTGTGTTTGCCGCATACATTACTACATCACATACTCTGTGTCTGCCGCATACATTACTACATGACATACTCTGTATCTGCCCCTTACATCACTACATTAAACACTCTGTATCTATTCCTTACATTACTACATGACATACTCTGTATCTGCCCCTTACATTACTACATGATATACTCTGTATCTGCCCCTTACATTACTACATGACATACTCTGTGTCTGCCGCATACATTACTACATGACATACTCTGTATCTGCCCCTTACATTACTACATTAAACACTCTGTATCTATTCCTTACATTACTACATGACATACTCTGTATCTGCCACTTACATTACTACATGATATACTCTGTATCTGCCCCTTACATTACTACATAATATACTCTGTGTCTGCCGCTTACATTACTACATGATATACTCTGTATCTGCCCCTTACATTACTACATGACATAATCTGTGTCTGCCCCTTACATTACTACATGACATAATCATTACTACATGACATACTCAAAACTAATTTATTTGCACCTTATTTCCCAGGCTGGTACATATCATGGAATATGTATCTTTCCCTTCCATTACTACATTACATAATCTGTGTCTGCCCCTTACATTACTACATGATATACTCTGTATCTGCCCCTTACATTACTACATGACATAATCTGTGTCTGACGCTAACATTACTACATGATATAATCTGTGTCTGCCCCTTACATAACTACATTACATACTCTGGCCTAGATTTAGAGTTCGGCGGTAGCCGTCAAAACCAGCGTTAGAGGCTCCTAACGCTGGTTTTGGCCGCCCGCTGGTATTTGGAGTCAGTGATTAAAGGGTCTAACGCTCACTTTTCAGCCGCGACTTTTCCATACCGCAGATCCCCCTACGCCATTTGCGTAGCCTATCTTTTCAATGGGATCTTTCTAACGCTGGTATTTAGAGTCGTTTCTGCAGTGAGCGTTAGAGCTCTAACGACAAGATTCCAGCCGCCTGAAAAAAGCAGGAGTTAAGAGCTTTCTGGCTAACGCCGGTTCATAAAGCTCTTAACTACTGTACCCTAAACTACACTAACACCCATAAACTACCTATGTACCCCTAAACCGAGGTCCCCCCACATCGCCGCCACTCGATTAAAATTTTTAACCCCTAATCTGCCGACCGCCACCTACGTTATACTTATGTACCCCTAATCTGCTGCCCCTAACCCCGCCGACCCCTATATTATATTTATTAACCCCTAACTTGCCCCACACAACGTCGCCGCAAGCTACTTAAAATAATTAACCCCTAATCTTCCGACCGCAAATCGCCGCCACCTACGTTATCCCTATGTACCCCTAATCTTCTGCCCCTAACATCGCCGACCCCTATGTTATATTTATTAACCCCTAATCTGCCCCCCACAACGTCGCCGACACCTACCTACACTTATTAACCCCTAATCTGCCGAGCGGACCTGAGCGCTACTATAATAAAGTTATTAACCCCTAATCCGCCTCACTAACCCTATCATAAATAGTATTAACCCCTAATCTGCCCTCCCTAACATCGCCGACACCTACCTTCAATTATTAACCCCTAATCTGCCGACCGGAGCTCACCGCTATTCTAATAAATGTATTAACCCCTAAAGCTAAGTCTAACCCTAACACCCCCCTAAGTTAAATATAATTTTTATCTAACGAAATAAATTAACTCTTATTAAATAAATGATTCCTATTTAAAGCTAAATACTTACCTGTAAAATAAATCCTAATATAGCTACAATATAAATTACATTTATATTATAGCTATTTTAGGATTAATATTTATTTTACAGGTAACTTTGTATTTATTTTAACCAGGTACAATAGCTATTAAATAGTTAAGAACTATTTAATAGTTACCTAGTTAAAATAATTACAAATTTACCTGTAAAATAAATCCTAACCTAAGATATAATTAAACCTAACACTACCCTATCAATAAAATAATTAAATAAACTACCTACAATTACCTACAATTAACCTAACACTACACTATCAATAAATTAATTAAACACAATTGCTACAAATAAATACAATTAAATAAACTATCTAAAGTACAAAAAATAAAAAAGAACTAAGTTACAGAAAATAAAAAAATATTTACAAACATAAGAAAAATATTACAACAATTTTAAACTAATTACACCTACTCTAAGCCCCCTAATAAAATAACAAAGACCCCCAAAATAAAAAATTCCCTACCCTATTCTAAATTTAAAAAGTTACAAGCTCTTTTACCTTACCAGCCCTGAACAGGGCCCTTTGCGGGGCATGCCCCAAGAAGTTCAGCTCTTTTGCCTGTAAAAGAAAACATACAATACCCCCCCCCCCCAACATTACAACCCACCACCCACATACCCCTAATCTAACCCAAACCCCCCTTAAATAAACCTAACACTAAGCCCCTGATGATCTTCCTACCTTGTCTTCACCATGCCAGGTTCACCGATCCGTCCTGGCTCCAAGATCTTCATCCAACCCAAGCGGGGGTTGGCGATCCATAATCCGGTGCTCCAAAGTCTTCCTCCTATCCGGCAAGAAGAGGACATCCGGACCGGCAAACATCTTCTCCAAGCGGCATCTTCTATGTTCTTCCATCCGATGACGACCGGCTCCATCTTGAAGACCTCCAGCGCGGATCCATCCTCTTCTTCCGACGACTAGACGACGAATGACGGTTCCTTTAAGGGACGTCATCCAAGATGGCGTCCCTCGAATTCCGATTGGCTGATAGGATTCTATCAGCCAATCGGAATTAAGGTAGGAATTTTCTGATTGGCTGATGGAATCAGCCAATCAGAATCAAGTTCAATCCGATTGGCTGATCCAATCAGCCAATCAGATTGAGCTCGCATTCTATTGGCTGTTCCGATCAGCCAATAGAATGCGAGCTCAATCTGATTGGCTGATTGGATCAGCCAATCGGATTGAACTTGATTCTGATTGGCTGATTCCATCAGCCAATCAGAAAATTCCTACCTTAATTCCGATTGGCTGATAGAATCCTATCAGCCAATCGGAATTCGAGGGACGCCATCTTGGATGACGTCCCTTAAAGGAACCGTCATTCGTCGTCTAGTCGTCGGAAGAAGAGGATGGATCCGCGCTGGAGGTCTTCAAGATGGAGCCGGTCGTCATCGGATGGAAGAACATAGAAGATGCCGCTTGGAGAAGATGTTTGCCGGTCCGGATGTCCTCTTCTTGCCGGATAGGAGGAAGACTTTGGAGCACCGGATTATGGATCGCCAACCCCCGCTTGGGTTGGATGAAGATCTTGGAGCCAGGACGGATCGGTGAACCTGGCATGGTGAAGACAAGGTAGGAAGATCATCAGGGGCTTAGTGTTAGGTTTATTTAAGGGGGGTTTGGGTTAGATTAGGGGTATGTGGGTGGTGGGTTGTAATGTTGGGGGGGGGGGTATTGTATGTTTTCTTTTACAGGCAAAAGAGCTGAACTTCTTGGGGCATGCCCCGCAAAGGGCCCTGTTCAGGGCTGGTAAGGTAAAAGAGCTTGTAACTTTTTAAATTTAGAATAGGGTAGGGAATTTTTTATTTTGGGGGTCTTTGTTATTTTATTAGGGGGCTTAGAGTAGGTGTAATTAGTTTAAAATTGTTGTAATATTTTTCTTATGTTTGTAAATATTTTTTTATTTTCTGTAACTTAGTTCTTTTTTATTTTTTGTACTTTAGATAGTTTATTTAATTGTATTTATTTGTAGCAATTGTGTTTAATTAATTTATTGATAGTGTAGTGTTAGGTTAATTGTAGGTAATTGTAGGTAGTTTATTTAATTATTTTATTGATAGGGTAGTGTTAGGTTTAATTATATCTTAGGTTAGGATTTATTTTACAGGTAAATTTGTAATTATTTTAACTAGGTAACTATTAAATAGTTCTTAACTATTTAATAGCTATTGTACCTGGTTAAAATAAATACAAAGTTACCTGTAAAATAAATATTAATCCTAAAATAGCTATAATATAAATGTAATTTATATTGTAGCTATATTAGGATTTATTTTACAGGTAAGTATTTAGCTTTAAATAGGAATCATTTATTTAATAAGAGTTAATTTATTTCGTTAGATAAAAATTATATTTAACTTAGGGGGGTGTTAGTGTTAGGGTTAGACTTAGCTTTAGGGGTTAATACATTTATTAGAATAGCGGTGAGCTCCGGTCGGCAGATTAGGGGTTAATAATTGAAGGTAGGTGTCGGCGATGTTAGGGAGGGCAGATTAGGGGTTAATACTATTTATGATAGGGTTAGTGAGGCGGATTAGGGGTTAATAACTTTATTATAGTAGCGCTCAGGTCCGGTCGGCAGATTAGGGGTTAATAAGTGTAGGTAGGTGTCGGCGACGTTGTGGGGGGCAGATTAGGGGTTAATAAATATAACATAGGGGTCGGCGATGTTAGGGCAGCAGATTAGGGGTACATAGGGATAACGTAGGTGGCGGCGGTTTACGGAGCGGCAGATTAGGGGTTAAAAGTGTAATGCAGGGGTCAGCGATAGCGGGGGCGGCAGATTAGGGGTTAATAAGTGTAAGGCTAGGGGTGTTTAGACTCGGGGTACATGTTAGAGTGTTAGGTGCAGACGTAGGAAGTGTTTCCCCATAGGAAACAATGGGGCTGCGTTAGGAGCTGAACGCTGCTTTTTTGCAGGTGTTAGGTTTTTTTTCAGCTCAAACAGCCCCATTGTTTCCTATGGGAGAATCGTGCACGAGCACGTTTTTGAGGCCGGCCGCGTCCGTAAGCAACTCTGGTATCGAGAGTTGTATTTGCGGTAAAAATGCTCTACGCTCCTTTTTTGGAGCCTAACGCAGCATTTGTTTGAACTCTCGATACCAGAGTTAATTTTATGGTGCGGCCAGAAAAAAACCCGCGGAGCGTTAACAGCCCTTTTACCGCCAAACTCCAAATCTAGCCGTCTGTGTCTGCCCCTTACATTACTACATGACATACTCTGTGTCTGCAGTGCAATGATAAATGCTGACAGTGTATGCTGTCTGCATTTATCAATGTGCGGTGGACATGATACGATACAGTGTATCATGCCGTCCGCACCTTAATAAATTTACCCCACAGTATCTATTCCTTACATTATATGAGGTTATGATATGCTTTTCTGTGATCTCATGAGATTTCACTGAAATCTTGCGAGATTCCATTGTAAACTTCTTTAAACTAAAAAGGAAAATAACATGAATGTGCCTGCACATGCCAGATGCATGCCCCCTTGAAAGTCCTGGGACTAAAGTCCCTTTACAGTGGGGTGTGAATACTTAGGAAATTTTGAGGTAAAATGTCTTCCTTTTTTATATAGAGATGTTCAGGTGATATTTTCTTGTCAGCTTTTTACAGCTAAGCTGCATCACTTTCAAGTGCTTCAACATTTGGGTATCATGTCCCTTTAACTGGCATTCACAAAGTTTTTAAAGGGACATGAAACCCAATTTTCTTTTCTTTCATGATTCAGACAGAGCATAACATTTTAAACAACTTTACAATTTACTTATATTATTGAATTTGCTTAATTGTCTTGCTATTCTTTGTTGAAGGAGCAGCAATACACTACTGGGAGCTAGCTGAACACATTTGGTGAGCCAAACACAAGAGACATATATGTGCCGCCACTAATCAGCAGCTATCTGCCAGTAGTTCAGTGCTGCTCCTGTGCCTACCTAGATATGTTTTTAAAACAAAAGAATACCGTACCAATAGAACAAAGCAAATTAGACAATAGGGCTAAACTGAAAAGTTGTTTAAAATTGCATGCTCTATCTGAATCAGTGTGACATACTGTTTCTGGTCTGTACTCCTGATCACATTATACAATTGAAATTCCAACTGCAGATCTCTTATTCTTTATTCTTATTATCATCAGTTATTTGTACCAACAGATTTCACAGCGCTATAAAACATAATTTATGCTTACCTGATAAATTCCTTTCTTCTGTAGTGTGATCAGTCCACGGGTCATCATTACTTCTGGGATATTACTCCTCCCCAACAGGAAGTGCAAGAGGATTCACCCAGCAGAGCTGCATATAGCTCCTCCCCTCTACGTCACTCCCAGTCATTCGACCAAGGACCAACGAGAAAGGAGAAGCCAAGGGTGTAGTGGTGACTGGAGTATAACTTAAAAAATATTTACCTGCCTTAAAAACAGGGCGGGCCGTGGACTGATCACACTACAGAAGAAAGGAATTTATCAGGTAAGCATAAATTATGTTTTCTTCTGTTAAGTGTGATCAGTCCACGGGTCATCATTACTTCTGGGATACCAATACCAAAGCAAAAGTACACGGATGACGGGAGGGATAGGCCGGCTCTTTATACAGAAGGAACCACTGCCTGAAGAACCTTTCTCCCAAAAATAGCCTCCGAGGAAGCAAAAGTGTCAAATTTGTAAAATTTGGAAAAAGTATGAAGCGAAGACCAAGTTGCAGCCTTGCAAATCTGCTCAACAGAGGCCTCATTCTTGAAGGCCCAAGTGGAAGCCACAGCTCTAGTAGAATGAGCTGTAATTCTTTCAGGAGGCTGCTGTCCAGCAGTCTCATAAGCTAAACGAATTATGCTACGAAGCCAAAAAGAAAGAGAGGTAGCAGAAGCCTTTTGACCTCTCCTCTGACCAGAGTAAACGACAAACAGAGAAGACGTTTGTCGAAATTCCTTAGTTGCCTGTAAGTAAAATTTTAGAGCACGGACTACGTCCAGGTTGTGCAGTAGACGTTCCTTCTTCGAAGAAGGATTTGGGCACAAAGAAGGAACAACAATCTCTTGATTGATATTCCTGTTAGTGACTACCTTAGGTAAGAACCCAGGTTTAGTACGCAGAACTACCTTATCCGAATGAAAAATCAAATAAGGAGAATCACAATGTAAGGCTGATAATTCAGAGACTCTTCGAGCCGAGGAAATAGCCATTAAAAATAGAACTTTCCAAGATAACAACTTTATATCAATGGAATGAAGGGGTTCAAACGGAACGCCCTGTAAAACATTAAGAACAAGGTTTAAACTCCATGGTGGAGCAACAGTTTTAAACACAGGCTTAATCCTGGCCAAAGCCTGACAAAAAGCCTGGACATCAGGAACTTCTGACAGACGTTTGTGTAACAGAATGGACAGAGCTGAGATCTGTCCCTTTAAAGAACTAGCAGATAAACCCTTTTCTAAACCTTCTTGTAGAAAAGACAATATCCTAGGAATCCTAACCTTACTCCAAGAGTAACCTTTGGATTCACACCAATATAGGTATTTACGCCATATCTTATGGTAAATCCTTCTGGTAACAGGCTTCCTAGCCTGTATTAAGGTATCAATAACTGACTCAGAAAACCCACGTCTTGATAAAATCAAGCGTTCAATTTCCAAGCAGTCAGCTTCAGAGAAGTTAGATTTTGATGTTTGAAAAGACCCTGTATCAGAAGGTCCTGTTTCAGAGGCAGAGACCAAGGTGGACAGGATGACATGTCCACTAGGTCTGCATACCAAGTCCTGCGTGGCCATGCAGGTGCTATTAGAATCACTGATGCTCTCTCCTGTTTGATTCTGGCAATCAATCGAGGAAGCATCGGGAAGGGTGGAAACACGTAAGCCATCCTGAAATCCCAAGGTGCTGTCAGGGCATCTATCAGGACTGCTCCTGGATCCCTGGATCTGGACCCGTAACGAGGAAGCTTGGCGTTCTGACGAGACGCCATGAGATCTATCTCTGGTTTGCCCCAACGTCGAAGTATTTGGGCAAAGACCTCTGGATGAAGTTCCCACTCCCCCGGATGAAAAGTCTGACGACTTAAGAAATCCGCCTCCCAGTTCTCCACTCCCGGGATGTGGATTGCTGACAGGTGGCAAGAGTGAGACTCTGCCCAGCGAATTATCTTTGATACTTCCATCATTGCTAGGGAGCTTCTTGTCCCTCCCTGATGGTTGATGTAAGCTACAGTCGTGATGTTGTCCGACTGAAACCTGATGAACCCCCGAGTTGTCAACTGGGGCCAAGCCAGGAGTGCATTGAGAACTGCTCTCAATTCCAGAATGTTTATTGGCAGGAGACTCTCCTCCTGACTCCATTGTCCCTGAGCCTTCAGAGAATTCCAGACGGCACCCCAACCTAGAAGGCTGGCGTCTGTTGTTACAATTGTCCAGTCTGGTCTGCTGAATGGCATCCCCCTGGACAGATGTGGCCGAGAAAGCCACCATAGAAGAGAATTTCTGGTCTCTTGATCCAGATTCAGAGAAGGGGACAAGTCTGAGTAATCCCCATTCCACTGACTTAGCATGCACAGTTGCAGTGGTCTGAGGTGTAAGCGTGCAAAGGGTACTATGTCCATTGCCGCTACCATTAAGCCGATTACCTCCATGCATTGAGCCACTGACAGGTGTTGAATGGAATGAAGGGTGCGGCAAGCACTTTGAAGTCTTGTTAGCCTGTCCTCTGTCAGGTAAATCTTCATTTCTACAGAATCTATAAGAGTCCCCAGGAAGGGAACTCTTGTGAGTGGAACGAGTGAACTTTTCTTTTCGTTCACCTTCCATCCATGTGACCTTAGAAATGCCAGTACTAACTCTGTATGAAACTTGGCAGTTTGAAAGCTTGAAGCTTGTATCAGAATGTCGTCTAGGTATGGAGCTACCGAGATTCCCCGCGGTCTTAGTACCGCCAGAAGAGCACCCAGAACCTTTGTGAAGATTCTTGGAGCTGTAGCCAATCCGAATGGAAGAGCCACAAACTGGTAATGCCTGTCTAGGAAGGCAAACCTTAGGTACCGGTAATGATCTTTGTGAATCGGTATGTGAAGGTAAGCATCTTTTAAATCTACAGTGGTCATGTACTGACCCTCTTGGATCATAGGTAAAATTGTCCGAATAGTCTCCATCTTGAACGATGGAACTCTTAGGAATTTGTTTAGGATCTTTAAGTCCAGGATTGGTCTGAAAGTTCCCTCTTTTTTGGGAACCACAAACAGATTTGAGTAAAACCCTTGTCCCTGTTCCGACCGTGGAACTGGATGGATTACTCCCATTAACAAGAGCTCTTGTACGCAGTGTAGAAACGCCTCTTTCTTTGTCTGGATTGTTGACAACCTTGACAGATGAAATCTCTCTCTTGGAGGAGAGTATTTGAAGTCCAGAAGGTATCCCTGAGATATTATCTCTAGCGCCCAGGGATCCTGGACATCTCTTGCCCAAGCCTGGGCGAAGAGAGAAAGTCTGCCCCCCACTAGATCCGATCCCGGATCGGGGGCCCTCAATTCATGCTGTTTTAGGGGCAGCAGCAGGTTTCCTGGCCTGCTTGCCCTTGTTCCAAGACTGGTTAGGTCTCCAGCTTTGTCTGTAGCGAGCAACAGATCCTTCTTGCTTTGGGGCAGAGGAAGTTGATGCTGCTCCTGCTTTGAAATTCCGAAAGGAACGAAAATTAGACTGTTTGGCCTTAGGTTTGGCCCTGTCTTGAGGCAGGGCGTGGCCTTTACCTCCTGTAATGTCAGCGATAATTTCTTTCAAACCAGGCCCAAATAAGGACTGCCCTTTAAAAGCTATATTAAGCAATTTAGACTTAGAAGTAACATCAGCTGACCAGGATTTTAGCCACAGCGCCCTGCGTGCCTGAATGGCGAATCCTGAATTCTTAGCCGTAAGTTTAGTTAAATGTACTACGGCCTCCGAAATGAATGAATTAGCTAGTTTAAGGACTCTAAGCCTGTCCGTAATGTCGTCCAGAGTAGCTGAACTAATGTTCTCTTCCAGAGACTCAATCCAGAATGCCGCTGCAGCCGTGACCGGCGCAATGCATGCAAGGGGTTGCAATATAAAACCTTGTTGAACAAACATTTTCTTAAGGTAACCCTCTAATTTTTTATCCATTGGATCTGAAAAAGCACAGCTATCCTCCACCGGGATAGTGGTACGCTTAGCTAAAGTAGAAACTGCTCCCTCCACCTTAGGGACCGTTTGCCACAAGTCCCGTGTGGTGGCGTCTATTGGAAACATTTTCTAAATATCGGAGGGGGTGAGAACGGCACACCGGGTCTATCCCACTCCTTAGAAACAATTTCAGTAAGTCTCTTAGGTATAGGAAAAACATCAGCACTCGCCGGTACCGCAAAATATTTATCCAACCTACACATTTTCTCTGGTATTGCAACTGTGTTACAATCATTCAGAGCCGCTAACACCTCCCCTAGTAATACACGGAGGTTTTCCAGCTTAAATTTAAAATTTGAAATATCTGAATCCAGTCTGTTTGGATCAGAACCGTCACCCACAGAATGAAGTTCTCCGTCCTCATGTTCTGCCACCTGTGACGCAGTGTCTGACATGGCCCTAATATTATCAGCGCACTCTGTTCTCACCCCAGAGTGATCACGCTTGCCTCTTAGTTCTGGTAATTTAGCCAAAACTTCAGTCATAACAGTGGCCATATCTTGTAAAGTTATCTGTAATGGCCGCCCAGCTGTACTGGGCGCCACCATATCGCGCACCTCCCGAGCGGGAGATGCAGGTACTGACACGTGAGGCGAGTTAGTCGGCATAACTCTCCCCTCGTTGTTTGGTGAAATTTGTTCAATTTGTACAGATTGACTTTTATTTAAAGTAGCATCAATACAGTTAGTACATAAATTTCTATTGGGCTCCACTTTGGCATTGCAACAAATGACACAGGTATCTTCCTCTGAATCAGACATGTTTAACACACTAGCAAATAAACTTGCAACTTGGAATACAATTCTATTAGAATATTATTAAAAACGTACTGTGCCTTTAAGAAGCACAGAAGATTTATGACAGTTGAAAATTAATAAATTGAAACAGTTATAGCCTCAATCCTTGTAAACAACACAACTTTAGCAAAGGTTTGATCCCATTAGCAAAAGACAACTAATTCTGAAAGCAGAAAAAAATTACAGAATAAACGTTTTTTATCTCAGTCAACTATAATCTCACAGCTCTGCTGAGAGAAATTACCTCCCTCAAAACAAGTTTTGAAGACCCCTGAGCTCTGTAGAGATGAACCGGATCATGCAGGAAATACAATGAGCTGCTGACTGAAATTTCTGATGCGTAGCAAAAGCGCCAAAAAACGGCCACTCCCCCTCACACACAGCAGTGAGAGAGAACAGAAACTGTCAGAAAAAAGATCAAGCAACTGCCAAGTGGAAAAATAGTGCCCAAACATTTATTCACTCAGTACCTCAGCAAATGAAAACGATTTTACATTCCAGCAAAAACGTTAAACATAATTTCTTAGTTATTAAAAAGTTTTATGTATTTCTTACAGTGTAATTCCAGTGAAGTACCATTCCCCAGAATACTGAAGTGTAAAGTATACATACATGACATTATATCGGTATGGCAGGATTTTCTCATCAATTCCATTGTCAGAAAATAAAAGCTGCTACATACCTCTATGCAGATTCATCTGCCCGCTGTCCCCTGATCTGAAGTTTACCCCTCCTCAGATGGCCGAGAAACAGCAATATGATCTTAACTACTCCGGCTAAAATCATAGTAAAACTCTGGTAGATTCTTCTTCAAACTCTGCCAGAGAGGTAATAACACACTCCGGTGCAATTTTAAAATAACAAACTTTTGATTGAAGATATAAAACTAAGTATAATCACCATAGTCCTCTCACACATCCTATCTAGTCGTTGGGTGCAAGAGAATGACTGGGAGTGACGTAGAGGGGAGGAGCTATATGCAGCTCTGCTGGGTGAATCCTCTTGCACTTCCTGTTGGGGAGGAGTAATATCCCAGAAGTAATGATGACCCGTGGACTGATCACACTTAACAGAAGAAATATAGGTATAAAATGCAATATATATAGGAGACAAATGGATAGAGGGCCCTGGCAGGAGTTGCACTGTTGTAAAACAGCTGGGCAAGTAATCTCACATGCTAAGGGGGTTCAAGGGAATGAGAAAAAGATAAGTGGAACTGAGGTAAGAAAAGGTTAGCGTACATTGTATGTATCTCTGAACAGTAGAGTCCTTAAGGAGCACTTAAAGATTTGAAAAATTGGGGAGAGTCTTGTGAGCGAGACAAACATTTCCACAAACTGGGGGCATTCTTGAGTAGTCCTGCAGACGGGAATGCGAGGGAGTAACATTAGAGGAGGAGAGAAGAAGTTAATGAGCAGAGCGAAGGGGATGTGAGGTAGAGTATCTGGAGACAAGATCCTAGATATCGGGAAGAGCAGTGTTACTGAGGGCCTTAAATATTAGGGTCATGATTTTGTTTTACTCTGGAAGATTAGAGGAAGGCTTGTATATTTGTTGGTTTAACTAGTGCATGTTTATGGGATGAGGGAACTATACCAGTGCTGAGGGAGAGATTGAAAATATGCGTGAGGATTAGAGTAAGAGTAGAAGAGAGGGAGGGGATAGTTGTGAGAGGATGGGATGGGGACATGTAGTGAGGTGAGACTAAAGCCAATTATAGAAAGAAAGAAAGAAAGAAAGATGCCTAATGATGTAAAGATCCTACATGTGAAAGCTTGTAGCAGTGATGGGCATCAGTACTGTCTGGATTAGGGAAGTATATCCCTATGTCACAGAAGTCAGGATGGGGTCGGTTCCTGTCTTGAATATTGATTCATCAGACATAATAATAATTTAAGACATTATCAAATTTGAACCCACAACAATCATTTTTAGTTGTATATGGAGATTGTTCTCAAAGTGTCAAAAAAAGCATCAGCCTGATTCATTTTGAAATACTTTCATTTAAAAGAAACAGATTTTTTGTTGTTGTTGCATATCATGTCTCTTCAACACACAATTTAGGAGGATCCTAATTTTAACAAGACCCAACCCATTCTCACCATTATCTCACAACTCCAGATGACTTAATAGACTTATAGTGCCATCAGATAATTCCTATTCTGAATGCAGAGTACAGTAAAAATGGGATATTGATAAAAAGCCCCAAAGAATGTTTCATGTATGCATATCATGTCATTGTGGATTGTTATTATATAACTTTCTCATTATCTGGTTATTCATACGTATGTCTGAACAATACTTTTTTTGTCTTTGGATGTAAAAAGTACTGATGATCTAAAACATATCTCTTACTTATCTAAGGTTCTAACCAAAGCAATAACCTTAGTTGCAGCTTAGCTAGAATACTAATATAACCCTTTTAAGGACTGACAGAGTTTTGCACATCTAACACCAAACTTTTGCTTTGGAAACTGACATGCTGTGTTATGTTACAACCTATTTGATTGTTTCAGGGGGCAGTGGTTAGTTGCATCCCTGCATATACACTGACCTGGGCTGTAAGAAACAGCCTGGTCTTCTAAAGATGCTGGGAAGCATGAAGATTAAAGCCCAGGACTGTGTGACAAATAAACATCAAGATGGTAGTTAAGGGGGGGGGGGTAACAGAGCCATAATAAAGTTAGTGGGGGTCACAATAAACAATATTGTGAAAGCACTGACTTGCTTGGGTATTACAAGTTAAAAGTAAACGGGTGCGCTCGAGCACAAACAAAATTTGCTCTCATCAGGTTAGAACAAATTAAGACTTTGGGGTAGATTTAACAAGCAGCGGATGATGCAATCTACCCTCGAAGTTTCCGGCTCGCAGTTGTAGGTGGTGAACTGCAATCATCTCGATCTGATCCGATCGGGATGATTGACACCCCCTGCTAGCAGCCGATTGGCTGTGAATGTGCAGGGGGCAGCATTGTACAAGCATTTCACAAGAAATGCTTGTGCAATGTTAAATGCATACTGTTGGCATTAGCGAATCATGTCTGCCTGGCATATAATAAATCTATCCCCTTGTGTAAGGGGACGATTTATCAACCCTCAGTCGTACATGATACGATCAGTGAATCATGTCCGACAGACATCGCTGAATGCGTAAAGCAATACGCTCTCTGCATTCAGAATTGCACCAGCAACGCCGCCCCCTGCAGATTTGTGACCAATCGGCTGCTAGCAGGGGGTGTCAATCAACCCGATCGTTTTGGATTAGGTTGATTTCCGGCGATGTTTGTCCGCCACCTCAGAGCAGGTGGACAGGTTATGAAGCAGCGGTCTCTAGACCGCTGCTTCATAAATGGTGTTTCTGGCGAGCCTGAAAAATAGGCCCCTAAGGGTAAAAAAGAAATGTGCACTAAACACAACATAAATACATTAAAACAAAGTGTAACAAATATATACACTTTCTGATAAAAAATATTAATTTAAATATTAATACATTTTTTTTGTGTGTGTGTGTGTGAAAAGACTTTTGTTCCTGTGAACTATTAAAAAAGGTCATTATTTTTATAAAGCACTTTGAAATGCTGTGAAGAGTTTTGGGATATGCTTGAAAGTACTGCTATTCACTAAAAGTACTGTACATTGCTGCAGAGGAAGGATTACCCTCTTTTGAAACTGAACTGCCTGTTTGTTGTTGCTGTGAAATTAAAAGCCTTTTAAATTACAGTGGACTGTCCTGTGCTGCATTTGTGCCCTAGAAGTTCCTGTTACAATGTATATATATGTGTATTTATGTGTTTGTATATGTACAGTATATATGTACTTACATACATACACAAACACACACACATATATATATATATAGTATGCATATATATATATATATATTACAAAACAATTATATATAGATATATATATTTACAAATAAAAAAAAGATTTTCTTCTTTGGTTAGCGCGGTCGTTTTTACATGGTGTTGGGTTACAGCACATGCAATATTTGTTAGGTTTTCTGGAAAGTCCTCAAGTTAGTGCACATCAGGTTTTCGCTCACACTCAAATTTTTTACTTTCAATTTGTAATATATGCGCGCTAACCCTCCCGCGTTGAAAGTTTACTTTAACACCAGTTAGCGCGTGAGCAAAAAACTCCAATAGCGCACAACTTGTAATCTGGCTCTTAGTGTTTAATCATTTTGAAAGGGTTAAACACATAGGTCTGTGCAAGCAACAGTGTAATAATAAAATACTCTACAGGTGAAATTTGAAGTGAATGTCAACTTTCACGAATGAAAACAATGTTTCTAAAAATACTATTAAAAAAAGGGGCACTTTCATTCATGAAAGTTTACATTGAAGCCATCTTTTAAAATACCTACCTTTTATTCCTAGCAAGCGTGGAACACCGGAGAAGCGATTCCCCCGCATCCAGGTAGTCTCTTCTTACATCAGGAATGACACAAGCTGGATTTGTCAATTCTGAAGTAAGAAGAGACGTCCTGGGGCGGAGGAATCGCTGTTCCAGTGTTCCACTCTTGCACGGAAGAAAAGGTAAGTATTTTAAAAAAACGGCTTCAATGTAAACTTTCATGAATGAAAGTGACCCTGTTTATAATAGTAGTTTTAAAAACAGGGCTTTCATTCGTGAAAGTTGACATTCACTTTAATGAGTAGTAAATACTCATCGGCTACAATTTGCAAGATTGCCATCTACTCCTATATATCTAGCTGATAAACTCACATTCTCCTCTTTTTATCATAAATAAAATAATATATATCACCTATTTATAGGTTAAAAAATGTTTAGAGGCAATATACAAGTCACTAGGGAATGCTGCAATTTGTTCTTCATCTTTGGGTTCAAATTCAGTTTGCAATGTTTTTTTGTTTTTTTTTGTTACATAATTGCTTAATTAATTTAAAGGGACAATCTACTTCATTTTTATTATTGTTTAAAAAGATAGATAACACTATTACTACCCATTCCCGCTTTGCACATCCAACATTATTATATTAATATACTTTATAATCACTAAACCTCTAAATCTCTACCTGTTTCTAAGCTCCTGCAAGTCGCCTCTTATTTCAGGGCATTTTATTGGCTTTCCATAGCCAGACAGTGCTAGTTCATGTGTGTCATATAGATGACATTGTGCTCACTCCTGTGGAGTTATGCAGGAACCAGCACTATTTGGCTAAAAAGCACTGAGATAAGGGGGCAATTTGCAGAAGCTTAGATACAAGGTAATCATAGAGGTAAAAAATATATTAATATAACAGTGTTGTTACACAAAACTGGGGATTGGATAATAAATGGTTTATCTATATTTTTTAAACAATTATTTTTTTCAAGTAGACTGTCCCTTTAAATATAATGTTTTGGGGCGGAGCCTAACCAAGCACGATGGCGGACGCATAATCTAACTGCTCCGTGTGCAACCAGATTTATAAGAAAAGATCCGATATGTGTAAACCCTAGGAGGGATCCTAAAACACCTACAGATTGTCCCCACACTAATCTGTTAGCGATAACGGAGCCGCATCTGCTTAAGTAGGAGGCCGACTCAGCAGTACAACGTCGGATGTCTCCCGGTCTATGGCGGCATAGACAGCATCCCAGAGACAGGCAGACCACGGCTCTGCAGGAGATTAAGACTGGGGAGCTCCGGGTAACAATAGGTAATCGGCCAAAACACAACCCGGTAAGAGGGGAAAAATGTGTTGAACGGCACATGAGGAAATAGCAGGGTGGAGGAGGAGGCCTGTCACGACCAAACGCCATGTTAAGTTAGCAACCATGTGGGAATACGGACAGGCATAAATACAGAGGCAAGTCAATAAAACCATGGGACATTACTAAAAATATAACCTATAACACATATCCTTGACAGACTTGAGGGGTACCGATGTGAAGAAAGGGAACTAAGCCAAAACTTAAAGATATGCTGATGTGAAAGCAAAAGTTAACTATTTCAGAAAATCTAAACCACGACTATACACAGTCTTTCACACCTTTCATTGGGCTGAGGGGAGAAAGAAAAACTTAGAGATAAAATAATTCTGCAAAGTCTAGCAATGTACAAAAAGATAAGAACCTTTTGCTATATATGAACTGCTGTGAATTATTAGTTATGCATTTTGGCGCCAAAGCAGCTGTGCTGATATTCTAAAAAACATAGACATTATTTACATATTCTCACATAAAGGAGTAAAGCATTGCCCTGCTCCAACTTTCAAACGTTAATATGTCAGTAAGAAGACAGAACAAATTAGGAGCCATAAATAAGCCTGCAGCAGCCAGCATCTTTTTTAAACCCCAAAAGGGGGATAAGCTACTAGAAAAGGGAGCTGTTGAAACGGAGGAAGAAATGGATGAGGACATAGAAACAAGTTCTCAAGGAGACTGCAATATATCAATTACTAAAAGTGACTTAAAGAATCTTGTCTCCAAACAAGATATAACCTCCATATTTGATAAAATGTGGGAAAAGATGGATACCCTCCAGAACACTGTAACAACCAGCCTTACTGAGATTAAACAAGATATTTCCGAATTGGGGACCAGACTAGAAACATTAGAAGAAAAAGAGGAAACAATGGAGGAAGATATCACAAACATCAATCAACAAATAGTTGCACAACAGCAGGAAATAGCGGACATTAATGACAAACTAGAAGACCTGGAAAACAGGAGTCGGAGGTGTAATATTTGCTTAAAAGGGATAGCAGAAATAATAGCGACAGCAGACCTTCGTAACTATCTACTTAAGTTATTTCAAGCTATTACAGGCTCATCTACGGAGGGGAAATTCCAGATGGAAAGGGCCCACAGAGCTCTGAGAGCAAAGCCCAGAGAGACAGAACCCCCGAGAGATGTGATAGTTAAATTTTTCCGCTTCCAAGAAAAAGAATAAATCATGGCGGCAGCAAGAAAAAAACCCACTTTTAAATTTCAAGGCTCTATTATACAATTCTATCAGGACCTTTGTATCACAACTCTGCAAAAGAGATATGCCCTTTGCCCGTTAACACAGCTGCTGAGGAAAAATCAGACCACATACAGGTGGGGATTCCCCTTCGCTCTGCATATACACCATGAAGGTAATACCTTCACCATCAAAGAGAAGCGAGACATCCCAGGACTATGCCAATTGCTGAAGTTAGAATGTCCGGAGCTCCCAGAAAATCGTCAAGACAACTCCAGAAGCCGATTACAGCTTCCAAAAGGAACGATTCAAAATGGACGTTGGACGAAGGTCCCCAAAAGGAAGCAGAGACCTTAAGAGACTCACAAGATTTAGTGAACTATTTGAGGCTTCTGAAAAACAACTTTATCTTTGCCTTTTTCACGAATAGAAGAGTTGTCAACAAATCTCATAGCTCTATCCTGGACATTTGAGCGGACTTTTCAGGAACTCATAGGGTTGAGATTGTTTGAGAGAGAGTCTTATAGATTAAAGTGACATTGTCTTTAGGACTAGAAGCAGAGAGAATCCACGATAAAGTGTAGAGGGTTATATTAGATCACCGTGTTAGCTAGTGAGGAATAGTAGGTTATCAATTGAACAGGTTATTCTAACTCACTATTCTTTCTTTAGGCCATAAGCAGTCAAGGGTAGGTCGCACTGGGACTATGAGATTTGATTATTTAATTGCGGATCTCTAAAAACTGAAAAATGTTTGTTAAATTGCACACTCAGTTAGAAAGTAGTGACAATGCAGTTAGATAGATGACACTGTATGTTTTTTTTAATTTCATATTATGTTTTTGTTTAACGTTTGGTTTTATCTTCCCATTTTAAGTACTGTCGAGCAGTGGTCGAGAAAGTTTCTCCATGCCAAAGCTGGCCTGAAGGGAGCATCGGTCAAACAGGAACCGGAAAGGAAATTCTTTACAGGTATGAGAGATGGGGGGGGGGGGGGCGAAAGAGAAACTCTTAAATGGATTCTAAACTACATATAATATCGCACAATGTTAGAGGCCTAAACACCAATGTTAAGAGGAAAACTGCACTCACCCAATACAACAATATGAAAGCCAAAATAATTTTTTTGCAAGAGACACATTTTACTCATAATCAATCTCCCAAATACTGGGACAAGCATTTCATGCAGCACTTCCACTCTACAACTGATGCAAAAAAGAGAGGGGTTTCGATACTTATACACAACTCACTTCAATTCACTAAAGAAGAGGTGATTAGAGATAAAGAAGGTAGATATCTCATACTGAGAGGAACCATTCTGGGCACAAAAATAACATTGTGCAACATTTATGCACCTAACGAGCAGCAACATGATTTCTTTAATAAGCTCTCGCATTTACTAACTCAGTGGTCACAAACCTTAATGATAGTGGCAGGAGATTTTAATGTGAACTTAAAAATACTACGGGATACTAACACTACCAGACTAACAAACAAACAACGGAGACTAAACTCTATAACTAAATCGATTAGAGAAGAACTAGAATCTCACAATATAATAGACTCCTGGACAGCACTTTATGGCCAGACTACTTACCACACATATTACTCGCCAGCTCATAAAATATATACAAAATTGGGAGGCGGAGCTCGGCCAAGCAGGCAAATGGCCGCATAGTCACGTCGCTCTGGCACAGCAGTAAGACCTGTCACCTCTAAAACAGTGTCTAGCACTCTTTACCCACAGCAGGCTGTGGCTCAACACCTGAAGCCCCAAATGTGAGCAATTTCACAACCGGGAGAGACCGGACCCGCACGCAACTTTACTGAAAGCAGGAGCAAAGGAGCACTCCGTCGCCATCTTGGCTCAATTACAACTGCGACAGAAAGGAATTCTAATAGCACCTGATGAGCGGAGACCCGATGGGGTAAGAGTACACATCAGAGCGATCACGAAAGGCTCCACATATGCTCCATAACGGAGAGGAAATGGTACAAATAAATCCACTACTTCTATAACATGCTACACAGGCAGATCACACGACAGCAGTAAAAGGAACATTACAGATGTAAAAAACAAAAAACACTAATGAGGTAAAACAGAACGGCTATACACAGATCCAAAACAAGATATAAAGTAAAAATGATCTCAATTAGTTAGTTAACGGACCTGACAAGTTAATAAAGCACAGCACTTAACTGAAAATCTGGCATAAACACCTGCAGATTAGGCCTACGCAGGCCCTAGCAGAGAGCTGTATACTGAGATCTCTAAATTAATTTGATCACCCACAGAAGCAATGGCATCCAAGAACAAAAATAAAGGGGATAAAAACCCTAAAGGTCAGTCGCAGACCAATACACTGGTTAGCTCCTTTTTCCAGTCCAGCACATCAGACACGCAAGAACTAAGTTCCATAGACTGCCCTGTACATAATGATCCAATGTCATCTCCGGACTATATGATACAACTTAAGCAGGACATTGCTAAGCTTCCATCCAAGGAAGACTTTAAATCTCTCAAGTCCCTCATAACAAGAGAACTAACCACGCTGCGAAGAGATATGACAGAGATGGGTGAGAGAATAGTAACAGTTGAAGAAACGCAGGACACAACTACTGAAGCGGTCTGGTCACTATACAATCAAACCAGTACACATGAAAACAAAATAGAAGCCCTACAAGAAAAGATAGAGGACTTAGAGAATAGGGGTTGGAGGAGCAACCTCCGCATCAGGGGTATTCCTGAGCTAATAAAACCAGCAGACCTGTTGGAATATTTACAAGGTCTTTTCTGTCAGATATTGGGAGACCAGCAGGCCCCACCGATAGAAATCGAAAGAGCCCACAGATCTCTCCGTCCCCCACCACCACCAAATGCTCCCCCCCAGAGACATTATCCTTAAATTCCTCAGATTCAATGACAGAGAGGCTATCTGGCAGAAAGCCAGATCCTCTCACGCAATCACATATCTGGACCATGAGCTACAAATTTATCCGGACCTGAGCCCCAGCACCATCCAAAAGAGAAAAGAAACCCGTTTCATCACCTCAGTACTTCAGGACAAAAACATCAAATACCGCTGGGGATTCCCCTTTAGTTTAATCGTACCCCATGAGGGGACCACAATCATATACAAAGGTGTACAGGACCTTGATAAACTCTCTAAAGGACTGGGAATCCCCCTGAAACTACCTGGACCTCCTTCGTCAGCAGACGGCCCCCAGCCCGCAGTTTCTCACACTCCATTCTCAAGCTTGCAGAAAACAACTTGGAATAAAGTCCAATCCCTCAAGAAACGAAAGGAAAGATTGAACATTTCTCCTGTATCATTAAGAGACTGAACATGATGGATGTCACGTTGCACTGTCTACAGGGAGTGCAGAATTATTAGGCAAATGAGTATTTTGACCACATCATCCTCTTTATGCATGTTGTCTTACTCCAAGCTGTATAGGCTCGAAAGCCTACTACCAATTAAGCATATTAGGTGATGTGCATCTCTGTAATGAGAAGGGGTGTGGTCTTATGACATCAACACCCTATATCAGGTGTGCATAATTATTAGGCAACTTCCTTTCCTTTGGCAAAATAGGTCAAAAGAAGGACTTGACAGGCTCAGAAAAGTAAAAAATAGTGAGATATCTTGCAGAGGGATGCAGCACTCTTGAAATTGCAAAGCTTCTGAAGCGTGATCATCGAACAATCAAGCGTTTCATTCAAAATAGTCAACATGGTCGCAAGAAGACTGTGGAAAAACCAAGGCGCAAAATAACTGCCCATGAACTGAGAAAAGTCAAGCGTGCAGCTGCCAAGATGCCACTTGCCACCAGTTTGGCCATGTTTCAGAGCTGCAACATCACTGGAGTGCCCAAAAGCACAAGGTGTGCAATACTCAGAGACATGGCCAAGGTAAGAAAGGCTGAAAGACGACCACCACTGAACAAGACACACAAGCTGAAACGTCAAGACTGGGCCAAGAAATATCTCAAGACTGATTTTTCTAAGGTTTTATGGACTGATGAAATGAGAGTGAGTCTTGATGGGCCAGATGGATGGGCCTGTGGCTGGATTGGTAAAGAGCAGAGAGCTCCAGTCCGACTCAGACGCCAGCAAGGTGGAGGTGGAGTACTGGTTTGGGCTGGTATCATCAAAGATGAGCTTGTGGGGCCTTTTCGGGTTGAGGATGGAGTCAAGCTCAACTCCCAGTCCTACTGCCAGTTTCTGGAAGACACCTTCTTCAAGCAGTGGTACAGGAAGAAGTCTGCATCCTTCAAGAAAAACATGATTTTCATGCAGGACAATGCTCCATCACACGCGTCCAAGTACTCCACAGCGTGGCTGGCAAGAAAGGGTATAAAAGAAGAAAATCTAATGACATGGCCTCCTTGTTCACCTGATCTGAACCCCATTGAGAACCTGTGGTCCATCATCAAATGTGAGATTTACAAGGAGGGAAAACAGTACACCTCTCTGAACAGTGTCTGGGAGGCTGTGGTTGCTGCTGAACGCAATGTTGATGGTGAACAGATCAAAACACTGACAGAATCCATGGATGGCAGGCTTTTGAGTGTCCTTGCAAAGAAAGGTGGCTATATTGGTCACTGATTTGTTTTTGTTTTGTTTTTGAATGTCAGAAATGTATATTTGTGAATGTTGAGATGTTATATTGGTTTCACTGGTAAAAATAAATAATTGAAATGGGTATATATTTGTTTTTTGTTAAGTTGCCTAATAATTATGCACAGTAATAGTCACCTGCACACACAGATATCCCCCTAAAATAGCTGTAACTAAAAACAAACTAAAAACTACTTCCAAAACTATTCAGCTTTGATATTAATGAGTTTTTTGGGTTCATTGAGAACATGGTTGTTGTTCAATAATAAAATTAATCCTCAAAAATACAACTTGCCTAATAATTCTGCACTCCCTGTATATTGGGTGAGATTTTGATATGTAATACTTGTCACCATTACTAGTCAGAACATAGTTCATTAATTGATTAGTGCCTTGCTGGTCGTGTTAAGCAAAATGTTGTTCCTGTTGATTTGTTTTCTCCACCATAACCCTATAAGGGTTTTTATATTTTAGGAAGGTTTGGGTTGATAGCCCTTTGTATAATTGTTCACACTGTTATTTTGATGTTTAATACTTACATTCTTACTGCTGTAGGACCTCAGATTGGAATGAAAAGAATTTCAATCCTTCCTTTGGCTTCTGGCCATCCCCCTTCCGTAGTTAACTATCTTGCCCCCAACGGTTACCATTTAAGTATAATGAATCATCCTGCAATGTTCATATTGTTTATGCTTATAAATGTACAATGTATACGTTCCTTTTTTCTTATGTTTCAAAATCAGTTCATATACCGTCCAGACCTGAGAAATAATCTAACATTGTTTTCACACACCTTACACAGCGTATTACCACCAAGGATAAATCATAATGAATAAAAATAAAACCAATAACAGACAACTGTCCTTTCTAACAATTAATACTAAAGGCCTAAATAATCCACATAAAAGAAATATTGTCACTCGAGATATTAAAAGCAAGGGAGAAGACCTGATATTCATACAGGAATCCCACTTTTTGAAAGGCCAAGAGCCTAAAACTTTCTTTTATAAATTCGGTCCCTCATTTTACTCCTCAAACAGTTCCAAAACTAATGGAGTTGGGATTTTAATCAAAAAGGGAATACCCTTCCAATTGTTTGACTCATATAAAGATGCAGAGGGCAGATACATAATATTAGTGGGGAAACTATTTAACACAACTACTACCTTAGTATGTGCCTATGCCCCAAACACTGGGCAAGACAAATTCATAACCTCCCTAACTGGGAAAATCTTAGAGGTGGCCAAAGGTATGTTAATAGTAGGCGGAGACCTTAACGTCTCATTAGACCCGCACCGAGATAACTCGAATCACACTTCATCAACACCACATAGGGCACTGATGGTTATAAAACAGCGCTTGAGAGACTTGGCGGTCCACAATGTATTGAGAATACATCACCCTGAGACAGATGATTTTACTTTCTTTTCCCACCCACACTCACGCTTTTCCCGGATAGATTACATACTAACTGATGTAACCACCCTTTCACTAACTACACACTCATCCATCATACCCTCGACCTGGTCAGACCACTCTATAGTATCATGCTCAATATCATGGCCCTCGGCTTCCCCTTCTACCTACATATGGAAAATTAATGAGGAACTATTAGACCTCCCAAAATACAATGACAAAATTCAAAAAGCTATAAAAGAATTCTTCGACTTTAATATTAACTCAATATCCTCATTCCAGAATATCTGGGAAGCACATAAAGGAACTATACGAGGTGAATTGATGAGCATGCACTCCCACTTTAAAAAACAGCAAAGACAACTGCTACATGACTCCCTGAATAAAGTTAATGATCTAGAATCACAACTTAAAAAAACACCTAAGGATACACAGTTAGCTAAAGCTTTACAAGAGACAAAACAGATCGTGACTAACCTTCTAGATAAGGAATGTAAAGCATTTGCCTTCAAACTAAAGCAGACACATAATGAAGGTGACAATAAATGCAGTAGGCTATTTGCCCGCAAACTAAAACGCAAATCTCAACGTGCCTACATCCTCACAATTAAGTCCCCTAATAAAACACACTATGACACTTCAAATATCGCCGAATCCTTTCGCTCCTACTATGAACAACTGTACAATCTGACTACAAAACCTACAGACTCACATCCACATGTCTCAGAGACCAACATATCCTATATCGACAAATATTTATCAGATGTTAAACTACCAGAATTGACAGAAGAACAACAAACATTTCTTCAAAACCCCTTTACCCTACTTGAGATTAGAAAGACCATAAAAGACCTCCCCACGGACAAAGCACCAGGCCCCGACGGCTACACTAACTATTATTATAAAAAATACATAGATCTCCTTTCCCCACACCTTCTCTCTCTTTTTAATTTGATAACCCCAGAGAACCCTTTTCCCACTCGAACACTGGAAGCTTTCATCTCCATTATACCAAAACCTGGAAAAAGCCCTGAATATGTAGAAAATTATAGACCAATCTCTCTTCTAAACACAGACCTGAAAATATATGCCAAAATTCTCGCAGTAAGATTAAACACAGTATTGCCACAATTAATTGAAAAAGACAAGGTCGGATTCGTGCCAATCAGGGAAGCAAAAGACAATACGGTCCGGGTTATACAACTAATAGAATATGCTACACACAAAAATATTCCGCTCTTGGTTCTGTGGACCGACGCGGAGAAGGCATTCGACTGCGTTGGTTGGCAGTTTCTGAGAGCGGTACTACGAAAAATGGGTGTGGGGCAGGACTTTATAAATTGGGTGTTCGCCATGTACTCTACCTCAACAGCCAGAGTCCAAATAAATGGTTCTCTCTCAGCCCCATTTCATATCACAAATGGCACACAACAGGGTTGTCCCCTTTCCCCACTGCTATTTGCCTGTGTAAAAGAAATACTAGCACATAAAATTCGGAATCACCCCCTTATAACAGGTATACAAATTCAAAACTCACACCACAAGATTATGTTATACGCCGACGATGTCTTATTCTGCATCACTAACCCCCTAACCACTATACCACATATCAGCCGTCAGTTAGATTAATTTAGTATTATATCCAACTTCCTAATTAATAAAACGAGATCGGAAATCATGAACGTTAATGTCCTGCCAACAGATATAGATCTAATCAAACATATATGCCCATTCCGCTGGCAAACAAACTCACTCAAATATCTAGGCATCCAACTAACACCATCACCAGATCAACTTTTCACACTAAATTATAAACCGCTCCTTAAGGGGATAATTACAGATATCTCGTCCTGGAAAAGGAAGCATATCTCCTGGCTAGGGAGGATCAACATTATTAAAATGAACATCCGTCCGAGACTCCTTTATCTCTTTCAAACCCTACCCATTCCCCTCCCTGTAAACTATATCAACACCCTGCAATCAAACATTTTAGACTTCATTTGGTTCAACAATAGAGCGAGAATTGGTAAAAAGATAATGTTTCTCCCCATACATATGGGAGGCCTCGGGGTCCCTGACTTCCACCGGTATAGACAAGCTACCTTCCTACAGCAAATTATAGACTGGTACTCGAACCTGAATGACAAAATATGGGTACAATTAGAATACGATATGACACAAAATCAACACTTGGGCCAACTATGCTGGTCACCAAAGGATAGAGATAGATTCTTAAAATCCACCACACAAACTATTTCAGAAACCTTCAGAGTCTGGGACAGGGTTCTGACCGAATACCCCAATATATTGTCAAAATTCTCACCTTTAACACCGTTAACACATAACAACGAATTCCGGCCTAGTCTCTCGATGACAGCTAGGCTTGCAGGTACCTCTATCAGATCCTTGCAGATTCACCACTTAGGAAACGAACAATATTCTCCTAGCATAGAGGAACTAGTTTCCGCGGGCTCCTCTGTCTTTGGAGACTGGCTTTTCTACAGACAGTGTCATTCATATATCACATCTCATCCACAAACCAATAATATGATCAGGTCAATGACAAAGCACTCCAACCAGACACGCTCTGTCTCTTACACACTCCCTCTTATCACAACAACCACATGGAGCTCTTCCATACTACATAGACAGATGGAATTCTGAATTAGGTATAGAAATTACATATACAGATGCCTTGCAAATTTTTGCCAATATAAAAAAAAACTCAGTCTCCTGCAAATTTGTTGAGCTCAATTTAAAATTACTACAGAGATGGTACCTAACCCCAGAGCGGTGTAAAAAAATATATAAACTCAAATCAGCACAATGCTGGAGATGTGGATCTGGGGAATGCCACATGTCCCATATATGGTGGCAATGCAGCAAACTAAAGCCTATTTGGAACGAGATAGCTCAAGAAACCAGTAAAATACTAGGAGTTCCCACCACCTTGGATCCCTGCTTGTGGCTCTTTAATAAGGTCCCGAACTCTCTACCCCATTAAAAAAATAATTTTATATTCTGAGCAATAGCTTTAAAATCATGATTGAGAGGAATTGGAAGTCAGATAAGATCCCCTCCCTGGCACATTGGCACTCAGAGTGTAATCGCACAATATCACTGGAGGAATATTCCTACATTTAAAATAAAAATTTAGACCTATACGCTCAGATGCTTTTTGTATGGGAAACCTACATACACTCTTATCCTAAGTAGCTTAAACAGGCCCTAGAAAGGAAAAGGTCATAGAAAAGCCCTTAGTAACGTTGGAGAAACACGTAGGTCTGGATGGTATACCTTATTGTACAATGACTCTTTCTCTTAATTCTGGTATTTATTGTAGCCGTACTTGAATCTCCCTTCCCCCCCCCCTACCCCTTCATCCCTTTTATTCATACCTTCACAAAAGTAAGATGTAAAATTACTCAAGAGTGTAATTGATTTCATTTTGTATGTTTATTTCTATGTAAACGCTTGAATATCAATAAACTTTTGAAACTTAAAAAAAATAAATAAAATATATACAAAATTGGACTATATTTATATTATCCAAATTTTGCTGCCTAACCTGATTTCTTCGTCCATTCACACGTCAGTATGGTTAGACCACTCTATAATACAGATCCAGTTAAAAGGTCTTGTAGACTTAAATAGACAGAAATCATGGACGTATGACCCTACATTGCTAAAACACCCTGACATCCAAACTAAAATTCTACATAGTCTTAAAGAATACTGGAGATTCAATGTGGGCCCATCAATCAAACCGGTAATGGGGTGGGCGGCTCATAAACCATATATTAGGGGGTTGCTCATAAAAGAAAAAGCTCTATATCTGAAGAGAACTAAAGCAATGGTGAGTTCTATACAACAAGAAATCGAACTTTTAGAAAAGTCGCACCAAGCTACATTATCACAATCAACTTTGAACACACTAAATGCTAAAAGAAAAGAGCTTTCTAAAATTTTAGCTGACAATTCCATGAGAGCCATAAATAGACTGAAAACATTTTATTTCCTATATGCAAATAAACCTGATAGATTTTTAGCTAATAGGTTAAGAGACAAAACGAAATCCTTTACAATAGCACAGATACAAAAACCAGATGGCACATTGACATCCCACCCGCTAGAAATTGCGGAAGGATTTGCTCAATACTATGAAGCCCTATATGATGGGAAGGTCTGTCACTCTCCCCAGATGATAAATCTTAGAAATCATATTTTAGAGTTAGCAAAGTTACCTAAATTAGATGAAGTAGATGCAAAAGCCTTAGATGCAGAGATTACATTAATGGAAATAGGGGCCGCAATTAAAGACCTTAAAATAGGTAAAGCAGCTGGCCCTGATGGGTTCTTGGGAGAGTATTATAAATTATATAAAACAGAGTTGACCACCCATCTCCACAAATTTTTTAATGATATATTAAAAGGTACGCCGATCCCCTCAGAGTTACTTCAAGCTAAAATAATTGTAATCCCTAAACCTGGGAAAAACCCTAAATTGACACAAAATTACAGACCAATCTCGCTGATCAACCAAGATGTGAAGATCTTTACTAAAATTTTAGCTAACAGGCTTAAACATTATTTGCCCTCGCTGGTTCACCCCGATCAGGTGGGTTTTATTAAAGAATGGGAAGCACCGGACAATATTAGACGCACATTAGCTTTTGTGGACTATTTGAAAGGTATAGAAACGCCTTCTCTGCTCCTATCCCTGGATGCGGAGAAGGCGTTTGATAGGGTTGATTGGCTATATATGGGGGCGGTGCTAGAACATTTGGGGTTTGGTAACAAATTCATAGAGGCGATCAAGAATATTTACTCCCAGCCAGTAGCAACTATTAGGGCAGCGGGATACCAGTCTAGACCTATAAATATTTTAAATGGAACCCGACAAGGATGCCCACTTTCACCACTGTTATTCGCCTTGTGTGTAGAACCCTTAGCAGCATGCATACGTAATTCTAGGGACATTCACAGGGTCAAATTACATAAAGGTGAATATAAATTATCGTTATTTGCTGATGATATCCTACTTTCAATTACACAACCTATGATATCTCTGCCCAACTTATACCACCTGTTAGATGATTTTTCCAGGATATCGGGTTTCAATATAAACTCTGATAAATGCGAAGCACTCCCTCTGTCATTACCAGCGCACACTCGCAAATTGATAGAAGCTAACTTCGATTTTGTATGGGCTAACAAGTCTCTTAAATATCTAGGAATTAATATTACAGACACAATAGAAACACTACATAAGGTAAATTATAACCCAATATATAAAACTATTAGGAAAGATTTAGCCAAATGGAAAAAAAGGGAATTTCTCCTGGCTTGGTAGACTGTCTATAATAAAGATGAACATCCTACCAAGGTTGTTGTATCTATTCAGAGCTTTACCTATTAAAGTCCCATTGAGGGAATTGGAGGAGATGCAAGCTGAACTTAAAAGATTCATAAGGGGACACAAAACTGCTAGAATAGCTGCCCACGTTTTAAAAACTCATAAGCAACTGGGAGGTATAGGAGTCCCTAATCTCAGAGACTACTATCAAGCAGCCAGACTGGCGCAATGTACATTATTAAGTAAAGATTGCAGAGGAATGCCATGGCCTAATATTGAGGCGGATTTAGAAGGGCTAAACACCCCAGGTGAGATACTTTGGAACTCGGCTAATATACATACCCAAAGACTATTTAAACTAAACATTACAGAAGAATCCAAGGCCATATGGAGATCATTAACTAATACACTGAAACTACTCTCCCCACAAACTACTATAATACCAATAGGTGTATTACTAACAATAGATTTTCAAAAGCAAATAACTAAATGGGAAAACAAGGGATTATACAGGGTGGCAGATTTCTTGGACAAAGGGAGACTGTTGACATATACACAACTGAGAGATAAAGTAAGCCCAAACACTCTACATTGGTTCTTATACCTTCAATTATCACACGCTATAAATAAATATAGGCAAGGTGTAGCAAGATCTCCAGTTTCTACTCTGGAGCACATCATATTGACACCTGGCAGAAACAAAAAAACGATCATGCGTTTATACCTAGCTATTCAGGAAGCGAAAAACACAACACAACCGTTGCTACATAACAAATGGGAACAGGATTTAGACTTAACCTTGAGCGAGGTTGAATGGAGACAAGTTTTCTCAGAGCTAGGCAAAGGTTTAATAGGGGCAGATCTAGTTGAAAACTCGATAAAAATGGCACACAGATGGTACCTGACGCCGTTAAAAACGTTGCATTATATGCCTCAGAACAATAGGTTATGTTATAGGGGTTGCGCAGAGTTGGGTACTTATTACCACATGTGGTGGGGGTGCCCAAAGATACGACCTATATGGGATAAACTTACACAGCTACTTAAGAGAGTTCTGGATGACTCTTTCATACTCCCACCCTCGAAGGCCTTACTACACATTCATTTAGACACGTTAAATTATGCCACTAACAAATGGGTTAATATAGTATGTACAGCTACCAGAATATGTATAGCTAGGAAATGGAAGGTGGGGGCCCCAGAGTGGAGTGAGGTACTTGATAAAATTGAAGACATATATAATATGTCTGAAGCAGCAGCTTGGATTCAGGGTACCTCAGAAAACTTTCTTAAAATTTGGACTTCTTGGATCCTTAATAAACAGTGAGAGATGAAGTCACCTGACACAACTATAAATGACCGGTGTGACACTTTTGGATCACGCAAATCAGAGTGTAATTGAAACTTTTATATATTTGGAGAAGATTTTTATAAAGATTTTTAACATTAATGACACTGCTCGATGGGAAGTGTTCATAATTGAAAGTTTTATTCAGTTAAAAAAAAAAGTTTATTGTTGGGGGAGGGAAACAGAAAAGGGGAGGGGGGGGGAGTTAGAAAATTGGGGGAAAATGTAGCGGTCAGTGTGTAATGTTTACTTTCCTTTTATCCTCTCATGGATATGAGATTTCATGCGAATGAAATTATGCATACTGAACTGTTAAGATGTATTTGGTGTGAAACTTTAATAAAAAGTATTTCAACTAAATATAATGTTTTGGGTTTTTTTTTTATAAATATTTTTATATTTTTGGGGACACATTTGCTCAATGTAATCCTTGAATGTTTGTACACTAGTTTATTTGTTAATCCTAACCTCTCTGAACCAGCTTTCTAAGCCATAACACAAGGTTACTGTTTCCTGATATGAGCTATAGTTTTATGCTCAGTCATAAGACCTGGAGAGCTGCCAGTTCTCTATTCAGTTGTGTCCCTGTTCTTTTTCTGAACTTGAAAACAGCTATTGCACACAGATCACTTGCTTTAGGCTGACTGTAATCATGAGGTGGCTGTGCTTAGAAGAAACAGGACACAGTTTTTATTCCCAGTATATATGTTTGTAAAATAGAAGAAAGGATATTAATGTTGGCACATTTATCAGTTGAACTCATTAGAACAGCTTGTCCTCTCAGTAGCCTAGACAGAGAATAACAGTGAAGCCTCTCTAGTAATGCAAAGCTCTGGTATAGCTGTGGGCTTATACAGTAAAATAAAATAAAAAATGGTCACTCGTTAGTAAAGACTTAAAGGGATATAAAACTTATTCTTTAGATATTCAGATCACATACAATTTAAAAAAAGTTCCCTATTTACTTCTGTGATCAGATTTGCTTTGTTCCCATGGTACTCTTTGTTAAAGAGATACCTAGGTAGATGTCTGGAGCACTACATGGCAGGAAATAGTGCTGCCATCTAGTGTTCTTGCAGATGGATAACATTCTTGCAAAAACTACTGCCATATAGTGCTCCAGATACATGCACACGCAGTTTCCTTAAAGGGACATGAAACCCAAAATATTTCTTTCCTGATTCAGATAGAGAATATAATTTTAAAAATGTTAGACTTATGTGCTAATTTCTAAGCCCTTGAAGGCTGCCTCTTATCTAATTTTTACAGTTTTTCACATATAGAGAGTGCTAGCTTATGTGTGTCTGTCTTATAGATAACATGTGTTCACTCCCGTGGAATTACCTAGGAGTCAGTATGATTGGCTAAAATGCAAGTCTGTCAAAAGAACTGAAATAAGGAGGCAGTCTGCAGAGGCTTAGATACAAGGTAATCACAGAGGTAAAAAGTATATTTAAGAGACATTAAACACTTTGGGGTCAATTTATCAAGCTCCGTATGGAGCTTGATAAAACAGAAACAGAAGTTATGAAGCAGCGGTCTAAAGACACCTGAGGCGGCGGACAGAAATCAACCCGAACGAATACGATTGTGTTGTTTGACACCCCCTGCCAACTGTCGGCATTTATCGATGTGCAGCGGACATGATACGATACATCGTATCATGTCCGCTCGCACTTTAGTAAATTGACCCCTTTGAGATGGTAATATAAAATGATAAATCATATATATATACTGTATATATACAGTATATACGTATATATATATATATATATATATATATATATATATATATATAAAAAGGGGGATATTTATCAAAGGTCTTGCGGACCTGATCTGACAGTGCGGATCAGGTCCGCAAGACCTCGCTGAATGCGGAGAGAAATACGATCTCCATATTCAGCATTGCACCAGCAGCTCACAAGAGCTGCTGGTGCAATGCCGCCCCCTGCAGACTCGCGGCCAATAGGCCCGCCAGCATGGAGGTGTCAATCAACCCGATCGTACTCGATCGGGTTGAATTGTGGTGATTCCTGTCCGCCTGCTCAGAGCAGGTGGACAGGGTTATGGAGCAGTGGTCTTTAGACCGCTGCTTCATAACTGCTGTTTCTGGCAAGTCTGAAGACTCGCCAGAAACACGGGCCCACAAGCTCCATACGGAGCTTGATAAATGGGCCTCAAAGTCTGCAATATACTTTCATTATTTATTTTGTCCCCTTTTCCTGTAATTCCATTCTGAAATTGTGAGCTTTTCAGCTCCTGTTAGAAGGGGAAGTGCCGAACACTGTTATATTCCAAACAGCCATTGGCTGCACACTCTAGTGACCTATCTATAACTATCCCTAACTGGTAACAGCAGAGAAGTTAACCTAAGTTACAAAATGGGAGCTCCCATTGTTTTATATTCACTAAAACTTTACACTTATTTTGTCAATATTTAAACAACTAATTAAACTTTAAAAAATACAACAACATGTTATTCTTAGACTAATCTTTTCTTTGAATGCATCATTCTATCTAGGATTTATTTCATGTTTAATGTCCCTTTCATATAACTATGTTGGTTATGCAAAACTGGGGAATGGATAATAAAGGCATTACCGTTTTAAACAATAAAAATTCTAGCCTAGACTGTCCCTTTAAGAAACAAATTAAAATGGGCAGGCCTCATAGACTCTCACCTTATGAAAGAAATTAATTTATCAGGTAAGAATACATTTTGTTTTCTTTCATAAGGTGGGAACTAATACCCAAGCTATGGAGTCCACAAGCAATTGGATTGGACTACATTACAAGACACTGCTGTATGAAGGACTTTCCTACCAACAACACCAAAGTGGTAGAATTTAGAGAAAGTATGTTGCTGCCTTGCAAATATATTCAATATAATCCTCTTAAAAAATCCAAGAAGAAAAAAAATATCTAAAAAGAATAGCAATAATGCATTTTCGAAAAGACTATCCGGCCTCCACGTAAACCTTGACAATTGAAAGATTTAGCCAAAAATCAAAAGAAACTGATGTGGCCCTCAGACCTTTACGTGAAGCAAGGGACAAACAAAAGGATTGTTTAAAAACCTTTGTAATTTGAAAAGTACAATGTCAATGCTCTTTCAATATCTAAATTAAATAAGAGAACATTATTATTATTATTGTCAGTTATTTGTAGAGTGCCAACAGATTCCACAGCGCTATAAACAGAGGTGTGGTATACAAGGTAACAGTTATAGGTAACAAGTGGGTAGAAGGTAATCTACTAAAAGCTGGGCTCATAGACTTACATGCTAAAGGGTTTACAGGGATAACAAAGGAGGGGAGGACTGAGTTTAGAAAAGGTTAGCGTATATTGTATGCTACCCTGAACATAAGAGTCTTTAAAGAGCGCTTGAAACTTATAAACTAGGGGAGAGTCTTGTGGAGCGTGGCAGAGAGTTCCATAAAATAGTGGTCAGTCTGGAGAAGTCCTGTAGATGGGAATGTGAGGCGGTAACAACGGAGAAGGAGAGGAGGAGGTCATGAGTAGAGCGAAGGGGCCGGGAGGGAGAATATCTGGAGGCAAGGTCTGAGATTTAGGGGGAGCAGTGCCATTGATGCTTGAATGTCAAAGTCAGAATTTTGTGTTTAATTCTGGAGGCTATGGGAAGCCAGAAGTGATTGGCATAGAGGTGCAGCAGAAGAAGAGCAACGTATAAGGAAGATCAGCCTGGCAAAGCCATTCATTATGGATTGTAAAGGAGATAAACGGCAACTATGGAGACTAGACAGGATGGAGTTACAATAGTCAAGACAGGAAATTATAAGAGAGTGGATTAATATCTTAGCTGTGTCTTGTGTAAGGAAGTGGCACATGTTGTAGATGTTTTAAGGTGGAAATGGCAGGAGTTGGTCAAAGACTAGATGTAAGTATATGAGAGATCTAATTCAAGTGTGACAATCAAGACATCAGGTGTGTGGGTTGGGGTAATGATGCTATTATCAACAGTTATAGAAAGATGGGGGGTGGGGATTTTGGAAGAAGGGGGAAAATAAGGAACTCAGTTTTGGAAAGATTTAGCTTAAGGTAGTGAGAGGGCATCCAAGATGAAATATGAGAAAGACAGTTAGTGACACGACTTAGCAAGGAAGAGGATAGGTCTGGTGCAAAATGGTAGATTTGGGTGTCATTAGCATACAAATGATATTGAAAAAAGTGTGACTTTATTATGGAACCTAATGAGGATATATAGATTGAGGAGAGGACCAAGAACAGTCTTGTGGTACCCCAACAGAAAGTGGTAGAGGGGCAGAGGATGCACTAGAAAAGGCTACACTAAAGGTATTGTCAGGCTCTTACCTTAAGGAGCAGCAACTCCCGGTCTCGGCGAACGCCAAAGGTGATTTCCTTAGTCTTATCGTCCCAAGTGGAGGAACACAGAGCTCTCTAGGTGCATGTGGCCACACACTGCCTAGATTTAAAGGGGCTGTGTCCTAATTACCGGAACTCCTAGCTGAAGGCAATAGGAGTGGGAGTTACTATAAAAGGTCACTCAGCCCATCATTCTGGGCTGAGTTATTGTGAATGCTACCTTGTTGCCAGGGCTGGATTGGCCTACTAGGATACCAAAAGATTTCCTGGTGGGCTGCAGTAGCTGGGGCTGGAAAGCTACAATTTAAAGGGGAGATTAATGGATGCAATTGGGTTGCAGAGTTGCTATATAATACCAATCTGACATTTTTATTTAATACAAAGTAATATAATTTAATTATGATTTTTTTTTTAAATATTGGGGAAGGAGTGTCCCAGCTATCCCCTTTGAGAAAAATGGGGCATGTGCATTCTACCAACTCAACGGAAAATAGGGCTGGTCTTCATATTTTCCCAGGGCTGTTTTTATTCCCACTCCGGCCCTGCTTGTTCCTGAAGCTTAACCATACTTACCTGATACCTGTGTATGCTCACCTTGTTCCAGAGACTAAGCATACTTTTCTTTTTTCTGCTGTATCTTCCTGGTATCCTATGACAGTTTCACCAAGAGTACCCACTGGGTTTTCTGTGCCTGCTTAGTATCCTGTGTCTGCTATACCAGTGACAGCTTTCTTAAAACCATCTGTGCCTGCTGTACCTACCTGGTATCCTGTGACAATCTCACCAATAGTACCAGCTGGGAGTTCAAGATGAACTTGTAGTGAAGAAAGTCGGCTAAACACGATTTTCTCCAATTTCACCCAGCAGTGCGGGAACATATGCATAGGTGATGTGTCAGAGGAGTATGTCAGGGCTGAGGATGAGAGTGTGACTTCGTAGTTATGGTAGGAGGTGCCAAAATGTCAAGTACCAAAGTAAGGGCCAGATTATGAATGGTGCTCTAAAAGTTACGGGTTGAAAGAAAAATGCGAACGAGTGAGCGCATTAAAAATGTACGCTTAAATTATTACAGTAAGCTCAGAGCTCTGGTTTATTGTTTCGCAAAACAAAAAAGTGTTGCAAAACACATCCAAAATACATTGCAACAGTTGCACTCATAATAACACTATCTAATAGTATCATAAACTATCTAATATTGCATAAAAAAATTATAAGGGCTCAAAGATATGAGGTCTCAGGTGTTATAAAAAAAAGGCAGGCAAAGGGCTTTAACATAGAGACACATGCAAACACATATGTATTTATTTATATATATATGTGTGTGTGTGTGTGTGTGTGTGTGTGTGTTTATATGTGTGTATATATGTACTTATATGTGTCTGATGTATTTTTAGACATATATACACATAAATACATATGTATACATTTATAGACATATACAGTTGCAAGAAAAAGAATGTGAACCCTTTGGAATGATATGGATTTCTGCACAAATTGGTCATAAAATGTGATCTGATCATCATCTAAGTCACAACAATAGACAATCACAGTCTGCTTAACCCCTTAATGACCACAACACTTTCCATTTTCTGTCCGTTTGGGACCAAGGCTATTTTTACATTTTTGCGGTGTTTGTGTTTAGCTGTAATTTTCTTCTTACTCATTTACTGTACCCACACATATTATATACCGTTTTTCTCGCCATTAAATGGACTTTCTAAAGATACCATTATTTTCATCATATCTTATAATTTACTATAAAAAAAATGATAAAATATGAGGAAAAATGGAAAAAAACACACTTTTTCTAACGTTGACCCCCAAAATCTGTTACATATCTAAAACCACCAAAAAACACCCATGCTAAATAGTTTCTAAATTTTGTCCTGAGTTTAGAAATACCCAATGTTTACATGTTCTTTGCTTTTTTTGCAAGTTATAGGGCCATAAATACAAGTAGCACTTTGCTATTTCCAAACCATTTTTTTCCAAAATTAGCGCTAGTTACATTAGAACACTGATATCTTTCAGGAATCCCTGAATATCCCTTGACATGTATATATTTTTTTTTTAGTAGACATCCCAAAGTATTGATCTAGGCCAATTTTGGTATATTTCATACCACCATTTCACCGCCAAATGCGATCAAATACAAAAAATCGTTCACTTTTTCACAAATTTTTTCACAAACTTTCGATTTCTCACTGAAATTATTTACAAACAACTTGTGCAATTATGGCATAAATGGTTGTAAATTCTTCTCTGGGATCCCCTTTGTTCAGAAATAGCACACATATATGGCTTTGGCGTTGCTTTTTGGTAATTAGAAGGCCGCTAAATGCCACTGCGCACCACAAGTGTATCATGCCCAGCAGTTAAGGGGTTAATTAGGGAGCTTTTAGGGAGCTTGTAGGGTTAATTTTAGCTTTAGTGTAGTGTAGTAGACAACCCCAAGTATTGATCTAGGCACATTTTGGTATATTTCATGCCACCATTTCACCGCCAAATGCGATCAAATAAAAAAAAAACGTAAAATTTTTCACAATTTTAGGTTTCTCACTGAAATCATTTACAAACAGCTTGTGCAATTATGGCACAAATGGTTGTAAATGCTTGTCTGGGATCCCCTTTGTTCAGAAATAGCAGACATATATGACTTTGGCGTTGCTTTCTGGTAATTAGAAGGCCACTAAATCCTGTTGCGCCTCACACGTGTATTATGGCTAGCAGTGAAAGGGTTAATTAGGGAGTTTGTAGTGAGCTTGCAGGGTTAATTTTAGCTTTAGTGTAGAGATCAGCCTCCCATCTGACACATCCCACCCCCTGATCCCTCCCAAACAGCTCCCTTCCCTCCCCCACAATTGTCCCCGCCATCTTAAGTACTGGCAGAAAGTCTGCCAGTACTAAAATAAAAGGGTTTTAAAAAAAAAATGAATTTTTTTTTTAGCATATTTACATATGCTACTGTGTAGGATCCCCCCCTTAGCCCCCAACCTCCCTGATCCCCCCCAAAACCGCTCTCTAACCCTCCCCTCTGCCTTATTGGGGGCCATCTTGGGTACTGGCAGCTGTCTGCCAGTACCCAGTTTACAATAAAAAGTGCTTTTTTTTTGTTTGGTTTTTTTTTTCTGTAGTGTAGCTTCCCCCCCCCCCCACACACACACAGACAAACCCCCACCACCTTGCTGATCGTTTTTTTTTTTTTTTTTGACATTTTTTATATTTTTTATTTCCACATTTTCTGTAGTGTAGCGGTTCCCACCCGCTCCCTCCCCGTGCACGCGCCCGCCCCCACCCTCCCGTGCGCGCCCCCAGCCACCCCCGCCCACGATCCCGCCCCCCTTCACATCAACAGGGCCATCGATGGCCGCCACCCGCCTCCCGGTCCGGCTCCCACCCACCAACGCAGGGAGCCACCGATCTCCGGTGCAGAGAGGGCCACAGAGTGGCTCTCTCTGCACCGGATGACTTAAAAAGGTTATTGCAGGATGCCTCCATATCGAGGCATCACTGCAATAACCGGAAAGCATCTGGAAGCGAGCAGGATCGCTTCCAGCTGCTTTCCACACTGAGGACGTGCAGGGTACGTTCTCAGGCGTTAACTGCCTTTTTTCTGAGGACGTACCCTGCACGTCCTCAGTCGTTAAGGGGTTAAACTAATAACACACAAAGAATGAAATGTTGCCATGTTTTTATTGAACACACCATGTAAACATTCACAGTGCAGGTGGAAAAAGTATGTGAACCCTTGGATTTAATAACTGGTTGAACCTCCTTTGGCAGCAATAACTTCAACCAAATGTTTCCTGTAGTTGCAGATCAGACGTGCACAACGGTCAGGAGTAATTCTTGACCATTCCTCTTTACAGAACTGTTTCAGTTCAGCAATATTCTTGGGATGTCTGGTGTGAATCACTTTCTTGAGGTCATGCCACAGCATCTCAATCGGGTTGAGGTCAGGACTCTGACTGGGCCACTTCAGAAGGCGTATTTTCTTCTGTTTAAGCCATTCTGATGTTGATTTACTACTATGCTTTGGGTCATTGTCCTGTTGCAACACCCATCTTCTGTTGAGCTTCAGCTGGTAGACAGATGGCCTTAAGTTCTCCTGCAAAATGTCTTGATAAACTTGGGAATTCATTTTTCCTTTGATGATAGCAATCCGTCCAGGCCCTGACGCAGCAAAGCAGCCCCAGACCATGATGCCCCACCACACTTCACAGTTGGGATGAGGTTTTGATGTTGGTGTGCTGTGCCTCTTTTTCACCACACATAGTGTTGTGTGTTTCTTCCAAACAACTCAACTTTGGTTTCATCTGTCCACAGAATATTTTGCAAGTACTGCTGTGGAACATCCAGGTGCTCTTGTGCAAACTGTAAACGTGCAGCAATGTTTTGTTTAGACAGCAGTGGCTTCCGCTGTGGTATCCTCCCATGAAATCCATTCTTGTTTAGTGTTTTACGTATTGTAGATTCGCTAACAGGGATGTTAGCATTTGCCAGTGACTTTTGTAAGTCTTTAGCTGACACTCTAGGATTCTTCTTCACCTCATTGAGCAGTTTGCGCTGTGCTCTTGCAGTCATCTTTACAGGACGGCCACTTCTAGGGAGAGTAGCAGCAGTGCTGAACTTTCTCCATTTATAGACAATTTGTCTTACCGTGGACTGATGAACAGCAAGGCTTTTGGAGATACTTTTATAACCCTTTCCAGCTTTATGCAAGTCAACAATTCTTAATCGTAGGTCTTCTGAGAGCAATTTTGTGCGAGGCATCATTCACATCAGGCAATGCTTCTTGTGAAAAGCAAACCCAGAACTGGTGTGTGTTTTTTATAGGGCAGGGCAGCTGTAACCAACACCTCCAATCTCATATCATTGATTAGACTCCAGTTGGCTGACATCTCACTCCAATTAGCTCTTGGAGATGTCATTAGTCTAGGGGTTCACATACTTTTTCCACCTGCACTGGGAATGTTTACATGGTGTGTTCAATAAAAACATGGCAACATTTCATTCTTTGTGTGTTATTAGTTTAAGCAGACTGTGATTGTCTATTGTTGTGACTTAAATGATGATCAGATCACATTTTATGACCAATTTGTGCAGAAATCCATATCATTCCAAAGGGTTCACATACTTTTTCTTGCAACTGTATAAGTGCATTGGAGCCCTTTGCAGTCAAGTATATGAAAACATGTAAAAACATATTTATGCAAGATTCATAAAGTGTTTAACTATGTATATACTGTAAATCTTTCACATTCCAATTTTCTTCACATAGCAGAAAATTTTCTATGTATTTTTAAATAGATATTCATATATATATATATATATATATATATATATATATATATATATATATATATATATATATAGTATATCTGTATATATCTATACCTATGTCCAGTTAGTGCACTTAAGAAAATGCTATCAGGTTTACATGCGAATAAGGTGTTAGTTTTTTTCCACTTTTCTGGTTCCATTGAAAACTATGGGGAATACGTTAACACGGTCGCAATATTTGAAGTTCAGCTTTTTGCGCATTTCGGGTTAGCACGCAAGTGAAAATTTTTACTTGCAACTTACTGCAATATACATGAAGTAATACGAACGCTACCTGACTCTTACAAAAAGCTTACTTCTAGCGTAATTAGCGCAGGAGCAATAAATAGCGCTCCACTCGTAATCTGGCCCTTGGCTGGCTACAAGAATGCTGTATCTGTGCTGTTAGGTATCATGTATCAACCAACACACAGAAATATCCTGAAATATATTTTCAGTATTTGAAATGTATACAAACTCTATATGCCAGAACAGTCTGCATACTTCTGTAGTTATCTTGATGTGACTAGAGGGAACATGACCTACAGTAGAGTTTGTTTATGCCTCATGACTATGAGTAATGTAGGTGAAATGTTTGAAGGTGGAGCATTTCATAAATCACTTACATAAAAAAGGCTCTCTCTCTCTCTCTCTCGTTCCACTTCTGGATCTTTCTAAATAATAAAAAAAGAACTACTATCTAATCTACCTATGAAAACACTCTCACAAATCATTTCTGTTATTACCAAACATATTAAAGCATTCTAAAATATGATTATGTGATAAACATAAAAGGCAATAGGAAGTATAGCAGAACTCTTAAAGTGAATGTAAAGTTTGACGAATGTGTGCCTGGTTTTTAAAAATCCTATTAAAAACAGGGACACTTTCATTCATCAAACTTTACATTTCACTTGTTTTGTTAAAATACCTAACTTTTATTCTTGAAAGCTGTTACAGCGCTTCCCCACCCGCCGCAGGTCTCTTCATATTTTAAAAATGACGAATCCGGCTGCCTCCAATCACGGTTTGGTCTCAGGCAATGTTTGCTCTGGGGGGGAAACCGTGATTGGAGGAAGTCGGATTGGTCATTGCTGACGTATAAAGAGGCTTGCGGCGGGCGGGCAGGGGAGCGCTGGAGAGGCTTTCAAGAATAAAAGGCAAGTATTTTAACAAAACGAGTGAAATGTAAAGTTTGATGAATGAAAGAGCCCCTGTTATTATTAGGATTTTTAAAAACCGGGCACACATTCGTCAAACTTTACATTCACTTTAAAGAGAGATAAATAAAAACAATTATTTAAGCAAAAATAGTTACATGCAAGACAAATTAAGTTGCTCTTACAAAGCTGCTTATTAATCTATACATTTTTAAAATTATATTTAAAGTTTAAGTTAAAGGGATAGGAAAGTCAAAATTCAGATAGAGCAGGTAATTTTGAGACATGTTTATATACACTTTTATTTTCAAATGTATTTTGTTCCCTTGTTATCCTTTGTTGAAAAGGATAGTAGAGTATCCTACACTACTTTTAAAATTATATTGAAAGTTTAGGTTAAAGGGATAGGAAAGTCAAAATTAAACTGGCAAGATTCAGATAGAGCAGGTCATTTTGAGACATGTTTATATACATGTATATACATTTCAAATGTATTTTGTTCTTGTGTTATCCTTTGTTGAAAAGGATAGTAGAGTATTCAGCTAGTTGGAGCTGACTTTAAAGGGATATGAAACCCCATTTTTGTTTTTGGTTATTCAGACAGACCATACAATTTTCAAAAATGTTTCAATTTACTTCCATTATAAAATTTGCTTTGGTTTATTGTTATTGTTTGTTGAAGAGATACCTAAGTAGGTGTCTTGAGCAGTGGCATCACTAGGGTTGGTGTCACCCGGTGCGGTATCTCATGGTGTCACCCCCCCAGTAATGTTATTTTTTTTACTAATGTTACTTGTAAGTCATGACTCCCATATATATATATATATATATATATATACAGTATATATCCCCCAAAAGAGTGCACTCTCACCGTCTGTTTATCCACCAGGGTGCAGGCAAATTAAATTTACCAAATCCACAACAGGCGTGCACTCACTGGACATTTTTATATGTGCTTTATTTTGTACATATATCAAACATGTTTGATATTTGTGCAAAATAAAGCGCATTTGAAAATTTCCAGTGAGTGCATTATGTGCAGCAACAAATCAGCAGCTCCTTAGTCTTCCTAGGTATCCTTCTCAACAAAAGATATAAAGAGAACAAAAACAAAGTATCTTTAGCCACTAAATTAGTACACACATTCTTTATAGTAAGGAGTAAACTGCATTGTATACAACAGAAAGGGTGCTACTTTACATTTTTACATATTATCAGAGCAGTATGAAGATATTGAGGCCTACTTATCAAAGCGTCAACTGTGCTGCATTCGCCGGCACTAATACGCTTGCCTGACATCGCCTAACATCGCTGCCGCGGACCTGAATACATTCTCCATAGTTAACAAAAAAGTTGTCAAAAAGCCGAGCACCAAGTATGGGGCGATGAGCAGCGGACTGTTGTTAACTAACAGTCATTGATCTTGCTGCTCTTCGGCTTTTTCACAGCTTTATTTGTATACTGTCACTAAAAACCGCCACTATACTAAACTGTTTAACCCCTATCCCGCCGCTCCTGGACCCCGCCGCAACTAAATAAAGTTATTAACCCCTATCCCGCTACTCCCGGAGCCCACCACAACTCTAATAAAACTTATTAACCCCTATTCCTCCACTCCTGGAGCCCACCACCACCTACATTATACTTATTAACATATAATCTGCCACCCCCTATACCGCCGCCACCTACATTATACTTATTAACCCTTAATCTGCCAACCCCTATACCGCCGCCACCTACATTATACTTATTAACCCCTAATCTGCCACCCCCTATACCGCCGCCACCTACATAAAGTCACCAATCCCTATCCTGCCGCTCCCGGAGCCCACCGCAACTTAATAAATGTATTAACCCCTAAACCGCCAGCCCCCCACATCGCCATAAAATAAATTAAACTATTAACCCCTAAACCTAACAACCCGCTAACTTTATATTAAATATTAACTCATTAACAGCCAATAGGATTTTTTCAACCTTAATTCCAATTGGCTGATAAAATTCTATCAGCCAATCGGAATCTAAGGGACGCCATCTTGGATGACATCATTTAAAGGAACCTTCATTCGTCGGTAGTCGTCGGAAAGAAGAGGATGCTCCGCGTCGGATGTCTTGAAGATGGAGCCGCTCCGCGCCGGATGGATGAAGACTTCAGCCGCTTCGTTGAGGACTTCTCCCGGCTTCTTGGAGGATGGATGTCAGATCTTCAAAACTGTAAGTGAATCTTCTGGGGTTAGTGTTAGGATTTTTTAAGGGTTTATTGGGTGGGTTTTAGTTTTAGATTAGGACTTGGGCTGCAATAGAGCTAAATGCCCTTTTAAGGGCAATGCCCATCCAAATGCCTTTTTTCAGGGCAATGGGGAGCTTAGGTTTTTTAAATTAGCTTTTTATTTGGGGGGTTGGTTGTGTGGGTGGTGGGTTTTACTGTTGGGGGGGTATTTTTTTTTTTTTACAGGTAAAAGAGCTGATTACTTTGGGGCAATGCCCCGCAAAAGGTCCTTTTAAGGGCTATTTGTAGTTTATTGTAGGTTAGGGTTTTTTTTATTTTGGGGGCGCTATTTTATTTTCATAGGGCCCTTAGATTAGGTGTAATTAGTTTAAATCTTTGAAATTACTTTTTTATTTTTTGTAACTTAGTGTTTATTTTTTGTGTAACTTAGTGTTTGTTATTTTTTGTAACTTAGTTGTTAGTTTTTGGTAACTTAGTAATTTTTTAGTGTAGATTTAAATTATTTGAGTAGGGTTAGGTGTTTAAATATAGAATATAGTTAATTTAATTTGTAGTTTAATGTAATTTTAGTATAAAAGTTAGGTTAGATTAATTTTTATTTTAAAGGGACACTGAACCCAAATTTTTTCTTTCTGGATTCAGATAGAGCATGCAATTTTAAGCAACTTTCTAATTTACTCCTATTATCAATTTTTCTTCATTCTCTTGCTATCTTTATATGAAAAGAAGGCATCTAAGCTTTTTTTTTTTTGGTTCAGACCTCTGGAAAGCACTTTTTTATTGGTGGATGAATTTATCCACCAATCAGCATGGACAACCCAGGTTGTTCACCAAAAATGGGCCGGCATCTAAACTTATATTCTTGCATTTCAAATAAAGATACCAAGAGAATGAAGACAATTTGATAATAGGAGTAAATTAGAAAGTTGCTTAAAATGTCATGCTCTATCTGAATCACAAAAGAAAAATTTGGGTTTAGTGTCCCTTTAATATAGTTTAATGTAATTTTATTATAATAGTTAGGGTAGGTTAATTATTAATTTAATATAGTTTAATGTAATTTTATTATAATAGTTAGGGTAGATTAATTATTAGTTTAATATAGTTTAATGTAATTTTAGTATAATAGTTAGGGTAGGTTAATTATTAGTTTAATATAGTTTAATGTAATTTTAAAGGTAAGTTTAAATGTATTATAAGATAAGGATGAGTTAATATTTAATATAAAGTTAGTGGGTTGTTAGGTTTAGGGGTTAATAGGTTAATTTAGTTTATGCCGATGTGGGGGGCTGGCGGTTTAGGGGTTAATAACTTTATGTAGGTGGTGGCGGTGTAGGGGCAGCAGATTAGGGGTTAATAAGTATAATGTAGGTGGCGGCAGTGTAGGGGGCGGCAGATTAGGGGTGTTTAGACTCAGGGTACATGTTAGGTGTAAACATAACTTTTATTCTCCCATAGGAATCAATGGGATATCGGGCAGCAGCGAACATGAGCTTTCACTGCTTTCAGACTCTCATTGATTCCTATGGCATCCGCCGCATCCAGGGCGTCAGATTGAAAACCAGGTAAACTGGGCCGGAATAGTGGCGAGCGTACCTGCTAGTTATTTGTTAACTAGCAAAAGTAGTCAGATAGTGCCGAATTTGCATTCAGAACATCTGTAGTGACGTAAGCATCGATCTGTGTCGGACTGAGACCGGCGGATCGTATGTTACGTCATAGATTTCTACTTTTGCCGGTCTGTAGGCTTTGATAAATAAGGGGAATCAAGCTCTCCACAATTACGCTGCGGCATTCCAGCGTATTTGCAGTTGACGGCTTAATAAATAGGCCCCATTCTGTGCCAGTGGAATGCTGTGAGTTATGTGTGAAGATGACCCGTACAAGTGACACTTTAAATATAGTAATACATGTTGTACCAATCAAACAGCACATCCTCATTATGCCAATAGTGAGGATGTGCTGCTTATTTGACAATATGGAAACAGTGTATGTACTTTACTAATTATACAATATAAACAGTATGATTGTGTTCCTTACAGTGACACTGTGGGCACATAGGCTGAGGGTGTCCTTTTCCACTGAATCCTTGTATACACTGTAAAATATTTTTGTTTTCATTTGTCTTTTGTTTGTTTTTACCAGTAACACAGTATGCACACAGTTTTAGCGTGTACTGCACCATTTACCTTCTTGGAGTAGTACATTATGAGAAAGTGATATGCCACTGACACAGCAAATAAAGAGTGTCACCATGTGTAGCTGCGTGGAAGTTCTGTACATGGCATGGACATTTTCCTATTGGAACAAGGAGCAATGTGGTGGTTGACATAAATGCAAAGTATCCACAATATGTATAAACAGCTGTCAAGTGCTGGGGGTCGCATTACTTACCTTCACCCTTTCCCAGTATTCGACAGCACAGGTTCTGAAGCAGGATGTTCGGAGACTTCTGATCCGGGTTCACCATTCTGAACGGGACCTATCACCTCCGGGCCGCCCACCGGCAAACACCCTATCAGAGCTCTCAACTACTAACTGTCACCGTTCCCGCTACCCTTAGCAACAGTGCCATTTTAACAAATTATTCAGCCAATAGAATTTCAGAAGCTCTCATCCTATTGGCTGTTTTGAACATCCAATAGGATTTCAGTAGCTCTCATCCTATTGGCTGATTTGAATTTCCAAAATCAAATCAGCCAATAGGAATGCAAGGGACGCAATTTTGAATCGCGTACCTTGCATTGAAGACTCAGTATACGGTGGCGACCATATGAAGAGGATGCTCCGCGCCGGATGTCTTCAGGATGGACCCACTCCGCACTGTCGGGATGAAGACAGAAGATGCCGCCTGGATGAAGACAGAAGAGGCCACCTGGATGAAGACGCCGCCTGGATGAAGATCGTTCAAGCGGAACTTCAAAAACTGTAAGTGGATCGTCGGGGGTTAGTGTTAGATTTTTTTAAAGGTTTTTTTTGGGTGGGTTTTTTTTTAGTTTAGTGTTTGGGCTTTTCTTAAAAGAGCTAAATGCCCTTTTCAGGGCAATGCAAAAGAGCTAAATGCCCTTTTAAGGGCAATGCCCATACAAATGCCCTTTTCAGGGCAATGGGTAGATTAGGTTTTACTTTATTTTTAAGAGCTAAATGCCCTTTTAAGGGCAATGCCCATACAAATGCACTTTTCAGGGCAATGGGTAGATTAGATTTTACTTTATTTTTATTTTGTGGGTTTGGGGGTGGGGGTTTGTATACTGTTAGGGGGTGTTTGTTTTGTTTTGTAGCAAACGAGCTGTTAACTTTAGGGCAATGCCCTACAAAAGGCCCTTTTAAGGGCCCTTGGTAGTTTATTCTAGATTAGGCTTTTTTAATTTGGGGTATTTTTTTTTTTTAAAGGGTATTAGAATAGGAATAATTTTTATTGTTTTAGATTATTTCATTTGTTATTTTTTGTAATGGTAGGCCTTTTATTTTTTGTAATGTAAGGTTTTAGTGTAAGGCAGCTTAGGTTTTATTTCACAGGTAAGTTTGTATTTATTTTAACTATGTAGTTAGTACATAGTTAATAACTATTTACTAACCAGTCTACCTAGTTAAAATAAATACAAACTTACCTGTGAAATAAAAAAAAAAAACTAAGCTAGCTACAATATAACTATTAGTTATATTGTAGCTAGCTTAGGTTTTATTTTACAGGTATTTAGTTTTAAATAGGAATTATTTAGTTAATAATTGTAAGTTTAATTTAGCTCTAATTTAATTATGTTAAAGTTAGGGGGTGTTAGGTTTACGTTAGGTTTAGGGGTTAATACTTTAATTTAGGATGTTGCGATGTGGGGGCTGATGGTTTAGGGGTTAATAGGTTTATTTACTGGTAGAGATGTGGGACGCCAGAGGTTTATGGGGTTAATAACTTTATTTAGTGGCGGCGATGTCGGGGAGCGGTGGAATAGGGGTTAATAGATTTATTATAGTGTGGGCGATGTTGGGGTGCAGCGGAATAAGGGTTAATAACTTTAGTATAGTGGCGGCGATATTGGGAGCGGCAGATTAGGGGTTAATAGCTTTATTTAGATGGCGGCAGTTTAAACGTTATTTGTTTTCCGCCATAGACATAAATGGGGCTGCGTTACAGAGCTTTTCTTTCCTCGATCGTAGGTGTTCGGCTTTTTTCTGACCTGCTCTCCCTATTGATGTCTATGAGGAAAGCGTGCACAAGCACGTCAAAACAGCTTGGATTGTGTGCAGTATGGAGCTCAACGCAGCCATATCGCACTCACAAGCCGGCTGTTTGAAAACTTGTAATGGCTGCGCTATAGAGGGTTAATTAAGGCGTTTGTTAATTTTCCTATAGTGCGGATAACTCGTAATCTAGGTGTATGTGTGCTATTGTGATCGTGCCAAACGTATAAAACTTTCTGTTTGCAGTAAAGTCTCACATTAATGGGCCTATTAATCATTGTGCGAGCGGACATGATCTGATATTGCAGATCATGTCTGCTGCACATCAATAAATGCCGACAGCTGGTGAACTGTTGGTGCAATGGCGCCCCCTGCAGATTCGCGGCCAATCGGCCGCTAGCAGGGGGTGTTTTCAATCGGGTTGATTTCTGTCCACCGCCTCAGAGCAGGAGGACAGGTTATGGAGCAGCGGAGCATACGGAGCTTGATAAATATGCCCCAATATAATTAAAGGGATATAAAAGTACAAAAAAAGAAAATGCTCTGTGTTAGAGAATTTTATTATTTCACTATTGCTTGCATATAACTGTGCGTTTAACTCCTAAAAAAGGGGGTTAACACATAATTAAAGTCAGCTCCAGAAATGCAATGAGCTTCTGGGAGCTAGCTGAACAAATCTGATCAATGACAAGAGGCATATGTACTTAGCCACCAATCACCCTCTAACTCCCAGTAGTGCAGAAGTTGATACTAGAAGTATAAGTCTCTTAAAATTGTGTGCTCTACCTTAACCATGAAAAACAGAATTTATGTTTACCTGATAAATTACTTTCTCCAACGGTGTGTCCGGTCCACGGCGTCATCCTTACTTGTGGGATATTCTCCTCCCCAACAGGAAATGGCAAAGAGCCCAGCAAAGCTGGTCACATGATCCCTCCTAGGCTCCGCCTACCCCAGTCATTCGACCGACGTTAAGGAGGAATATTTGCATAGGAGAAACCATATGGTACCGTGGTGACTGTAGTTAAAGAAAATAAATTATCAGACCTGATTAAAAAAACCAGGGCGGGCCGTGGACCGGACACACCGTTGGAGAAAGTAATTTATCAGGTAAACATAAATTCTGTTTTCTCCAACATCGGTGTGTCCGGTCCACGGCGTCATCCTTACTTGTGGGAACCAATACCAAAGCTTTAGGACACGGATGAAGGGAGGGAGCAAATCAGGTCACCTAAATGGAAGGCACCACGGCTTGCAAAACCTTTCTCCCAAAAATAGCCTCAGAAGAAGCAAAAGTATCAAACTTGTAAAATTTGGTAAAAGTGTGCAGTGAAGACCAAGTCGCTGCCCTACATATCTGATCAACAGAAGCCTCGTTCTTGAAGGCCCATGTGGAAGCCACAGCCCTAGTGGAATGAGCTGTGATTCTTTCGGGAGGCTGCCGTCCGGCAGTCTCGTAAGCCAATCTGATGATGCTTTTAATCCAAAAAGAGAGAGAGGTAGAAGTTGCTTTTTGACCTCTCCTTTTACCGGAATAAACAACAAACAAGGAAGATGTTTGTCCAAAATCCTTTGTAGCATCTAAATAGAATTTTAGAGCGCGAACAACATCCAAATTGTGCAACAAACGTTCCTTCTTTGAAACTGGTTTCGGACACAGAGAAGGTACGATAATCTCCTGGTTAATGTTTTTGTTAGAAACAACCTTTGGAAGAAAACCAGGTTTAGTACGTAAAACCACCTTATCTGCGTGGAACACCAGATAAGGAGGAGAACACTGCAGAGCAGATAATTCTGAAACTCTTCTAGCAGAAGAAATTGCAACTAAAAACAAAACTTTCCAAGATAATAACTTAATATCAACGGAATGTAAGGGTTCAAACGGAACCCCCTGAAGAACTGAAAGAACTAAATTGAGACTCCAAGGAGGAGTCAAAGGTTTGTAAACAGGCTTAATTCTAACCAGAGCCTGAACAAAGGCTTGAACATCTGGCACAGCAGCCAGCTTTTTGTGAAGTAACACCGACAAGGCAGAAATCTGTCCCTTCAGGGAACTTGCAGATAATCCTTTTTCCAATCCTTCTTGAAGGAAGGATAGAATCCTAGGAATCTTAACCTTGTCCCAAGGGAATCCTTTAGATTCACACCAACAGATATATTTTTTCCAAATTTTGTGGTAAATCTTTCTAGTTACAGGCTTTCTGGCCTGAACCAGAGTATCGATAACAGAATCTGAGAACCCTCGCTTCGATAAAATCAAGCGTTCAATCTCCAAGCAGTCAGCTGGAGTGAAACCAGATTCGGATGTTCGAACGGACCCTGAACAAGAAGGTCTCGTCTCAAAGGTAGCTTCCAAGGTGGAGCCGATGACATATTCACCAGATCTGCATACCAAGTCCTGCGTGGCCACGCAGGAGCTATCAAGATCACCGACGCCCTCTCCTGATTGATCCTGGCTACCAGCCTGGGGATGAGAGGAAACGGCGGGAACACATAAGCTAGTTTGAAGGTCCAAGGTGCTACTAGTGCATCCACTAGAGCCGCCTTGGGATCCCTGGATCTGGACCCGTAGCAAGGAACTTTGAAGTTCTGACGAGAGGCCATCAGATCCATGTCTGGAATGCCCCACAGCTGAGTGACTTGGGCAAAGATTTCCGGATGGAGTTCCCACTCCCCCGGATGCAATGTCTGACGACTCAGAAAATCCGCTTCCCAATTTTCCACTCCTGGGATGTGGATAGCAGACAGGTGGCAGGAGTGAGACTCCGCCCATAGAATGATTTTGGTCACTTCTTCCATCGCCAGGGAACTCCTTGTTCCCCCCTGATGGTTGATGTACGCAACAGTTGTCATGTTGTCTGATTGAAACCGTATGAACTTGACCCTCGCTAGCTGAGGCCAAGCCTTGAGAGCATTGAATATCGCTCTCAGTTCCAGAATATTTATCGGTAGAAGAGATTCTTCCCGAGACCAAAGACCCTGAGCTTTCAGGGATCCCCAGACCGCGCCCCAGCCCAACAGACTGGCGTCGGTCGTGACAATGACCCACTCTGGTCTGCGGAATGTCATCCCTTGTGACAGGTTGTCCAGGGACAGCCACCAACGGAGTGAGTCTCTGGTCCTCTGATTTACTTGTATCTTCGGAGACAAGTCTGTATAGTCCCCATTCCACTGACTGAGCATGCACAGTTGTAATGGTCTTAGATGAATGCTCGCAAAAGGAACTATGTCCATTGCCGCTACCATCAACCCGATCACTTCCATGCACTGAGCTATGGAAGGAAGAGGAACGGAATGAAGTATCCGACAAGAGTTTAGAAGTTTTGTTTTTCTGGCCTCTGTCAGAAAAATCCTCATTTCTAAGGAGTCTATTATTGTTCCCAAGAAGGGAACCCTTGTTGACGGAGATAGAGAACTCTTTTCCACGTTCACTTTCCATCCGTGAGATCTGAGAAAGGCCAGGACAATGTCCGTGTGAGCCTTTGCTTGAGGAAGGGACGACGCTTGAATCAGAATGTCGTCCAAGTAAGGTACTACAGCAATGCCCCTTGGTCTTAGCACAGCTAGAAGGGACCCTAGTACCTTTGTGAAAATCCTTGGAGCAGTGGCTAATCCGAAAGGAAGCGCCACGAACTGGTAATGTTTGTCCAGGAATGCGAACCTTAGGAACCGATGATGTTCCTTGTGGATAGGAATATGTAGATACGCATCCTTTAAATCCACCGTGGTCATGAATTGACCTTCCTGGATGGAAGGAAGAATAGTTCGAATGGTTTCCATCTTGAACGATGGAACCTTGAGAAACTTGTTTAAGATCTTGAGATCTAAGATTGGTCTGAACGTTCCCTCTTTTTTGGGAACTATGAACAGATTGGAGTAGAACCCCATCCCTTGTTCTCTTAATGGAACAGGATGAATCACTCCCATTTTTAACAGGTCTTCTACACAATGTAAGAATGCCTGTCTTTTTATGTGGTCTGAAGACAACTGAGACCTGTGGAACCTCCCCCTTGGGGGAAGTCCCTTGAATTCCAGAAGATAACCTTGGGAGACTATTTCTAGCGCCCAAGGATCCAGAACATCTCTTGCCCAAGCCTGAGCGAAGAGAGAGAGTCTGCCCCCCACCAGATCCGGTCCCGGATCGGGGGCCAACATTTCATGCTGTCTTGGTAGCAGTGGCAGGTTTCTTGACCTGCTTTCCCTTGTTCCAGCCTTGCATTGGTCTCCAAGCTGGCTTGGCTTGAGAAGTATTACCCTCTTGCTTAGAGGACGTAGCACCTTGGGCTGGTCCGTTTCTACGAAAGGGACGAAAATTAGGTTTATTTTTTGCCTTGAAAGGCCGATCCTGAGGAAGGGCGTGGCCCTTACCCCCAGTTATATCAGAGATAATCTCTTTCAAGTCAGGGCCAAACAGCGTTTTCCCCTTGAAAGGAATGTTAAGTAGCTTGTTCTTGGAAGACGCATCAGCCGACCAAGATTTCAACCAAAGCGCTCTGCGCGCCACAATAGCAAACCCAGAATTCTTAGCCGCTAACCTAGCCAATTGCAAAGTGGCGTCTAGGGTGAAAGAATTAGCCAATTTGAGAGCATTGATTTTGTCCATAATCTCCTCAAAAGGAGGAGAATCACTATCGACCGCCTTTATCAGCTCATCGAACCAGAAACATGCGGCTGTAGCAACAGGGACAATGCATGAAATTGGTTGTAGAAGGTAACCTTGCTGAACAAACATCTTTTTAAGCAAACCTTCTAATTTTTTATCCATAGGATCTTTGAAAGCACAACTATCCTCTATGGGTATAGTGGTGCGTTTGTTTAAAGTGGAAACCGCTCCCTCGACCTTGGGGACTGTCTGCCATAAGTCCTTTCTGGGGTCGACCATAGGAAACAATTTTTTAAATATGGGGGGATGGACGAAAGGAATACCGGGCCTTTCCCATTCTTTATTAACAATGTCCGCCACCCGCTTGGGTATAGGAAAAGCTTCTGGGAGCCCCGGCACCTCTAGGAACTTGTCCATTTTACATAGTTTCTCTGGGATGACCAACTTGTCACAATCATCCAGAGTGGATAATACCTCCTTAAGCAGAATGCGGAGATGTTCCAACTTAAATTTAAATGCAATCACATCAGGTTCAGCCTGTTGAGAAATATTCCCTGAATCAGTAATTTCTCCCTCAGACAAAACCTCCCTGGCCCCATCAGACTGGGTTAGGGGCCCTTCAGAAATATTATTATCAGCGTCGTCATGCTCTTCAGTATCTAAAACAGAGCAGCCGCGCTTACGCTGATAAGTGTTCATTTTGGCTAAAATGTTTTTGACAGAATTATCCATTACAGCCGTTAATTGTTGCATAGTAAGGAGTATCGGCGCGCTAGATGTACTAGGGGCCTCCTGAGTGGGCAAGACTCGTGTAGACGAAGGAGGGAATGATGCAGTACCATGCTTACTCCCCTCACTTGAGGAATCATCTTGGGCATCATTGTCATTATCACATAAATCACATTTATTTAAATGAATAGGAATTCTGGCTTCCCCACATTCAGAACACAGTCTATCTGGTAGTTCAGACATGTTAAACAGGCATAAACTTGATAACAAAGTACAAAAAACGTTTTAAAATAAAACCGTTACTGTCACTTTAAATTTTAAACTGAACACACTTTATTACTGCAATTGCGAAAAAACATGAAGGAATTGTTCAAAATTCACCAAATTTTCACCACAGTGTCTTAAAGCCTTAAAAGTATTGCACACCAAATTTGGAAGCTTTAACCCTTAAAATAACGGAACCGGAGCCGTTTTGAACTTTAACCCCTTTACAGTCCCTGGTATCTGCTTTGCTGAGACCCAACCAAGCCCAAAGGGGAATACGATACCAAATGACGCCTTCAGAAAGTCTTTTCTAAGTATCAGAGCTCCTCTCACATGCGACTGCATGCCATGCCTCTCAAAAACAAGTGCGCAACACCGGCGCGAAAATGAGGCTCTGCTTATGCTTTGGGAAAGCCCCTAAAGAATAAGGTGTCTAAAACAGTGCCTGCCGATATTATTATATCAAAATACCCAGATAAAATGATTCCTCAAGGCTAAATATGTGTTAATATGAATCGATTTAGCCCAGAAAAAGTCTACAGTTTTAATAAGCCCTTGTGAAGCCCTTATTTACGATCGTAATAAACATGGCTTACCGGATCCCATAGGGAAAATGACAGCTTCCAGCATTACATCGTCTTGTTAGAATGTGTCATACCTCAAGCAGTAAGAGACTGCTCACTGTTCCCCCAACTGAAGTTAATTGCTCTCAACAGTCCTGTGTGGAACAGCCATGGATTTTAGTGACGGTTGCTAAAATCATTTTCCTCATACAAACAGAAATCTTCATCTCTTTTCTGTTTCTGAGTAAATAGTACATACCAGCACTATTTCAAAATAACAAACTCTTGATTGAATAATAAAAACTACAGTTAAACACTAAAAAAACTCTAAGCCATCTCCGTGGAGATGTTGCCTGTACAACGGCAAAGAGAATGACTGGGGTAGGCGGAGCCTAGGAGGGATCATGTGACCAGCTTTGCTGGGCTCTTTGCCATTTCCTGTTGGGGAGGAGAATATCCCACAAGTAAGGATGACGCCGTGGACCGGACACACCTATGTTGGAGAAATTGCTCCAAAGCAATGCTCTACTGGGAGTAAACTTAAAGGGACATGCCACCCACATTTTTTCTTTTATGATTTAGAAAGAGAATGCAATTTTAAACATCTTTCTAATTTACTTATATTATCTAATTTGTTTTATTCTCTTGATATTCACTAGCTGCTGATTGGTTGCTGCACATAGAAGCCTTGTGTGATTGGCTCACCATGTGCATTGCTTTTTCTTCAACTAAGGATATTTAAAAAATGAAGCAAAATAAATAATGGAAGTAAATTGTAATGTTGTTTAAATTTCTATTCTCTATCTGAATCATGAAAGAAAGATTTTGGGTTTAGTGGCCCTTTAAAGGGACAGTCAACACAAAAATAGTTTTAACATATATCTATAAAGTTGCCCTAGCACGTTTTTTCCAAATATATGCCAGTTTTTAACGATAATCCGTTTTAAAGTTAAATCACTTACTTTTCCCCCGGCTGTCGTTTTAAAATGTCTGTGTAGTGCCGCCCCTTTTTTGTCATCCATGACATCATTAAAATTCTGTGTTCCCTGTAATTGTTCTAAGTTACTCGTAACCATTTTTCGCGCATGCTCAATGCGCCTATTGTACTCGGGCCACTTTTTCATCCAGGAACAAAAACAGCCTGTGTATGTGTGAGGCAGGGGAAGTCACTCCCCCCCCCACTCCAGAAAGAAACAGAGAGTCTTCAGTCTGTGAAAAATTTGCTGCTCCAAGTGTTTGCCCTTTGTATGCTGCAGCCAAATACATTTAGGATTGTTAACTGTTATAGTACTGCCTGAAGTTGAGACTTGATGAATTAAACATCTGATGACATTTTTCTTAAAGGGACACTCAGGTTAAATTAAATTTTCATTATTCAGATACAGCTTGTAGTTTTAAACAACTTTCCAATTTACTTCCATTAAAAAAATGTGCACAGTCTTTTATATTTACAATTTTTGAGTCACCAGATCCTACTGAGCATGTGCAAGAATTCACAGACTATACGTATATGCATTTGTGATTGGCTGATTGCTATCACATGGTTCAAGGGGAGTGGAAATATGCATAACTTTGAAATTTGTTTTAAAAAAATCTACTACTCATTTGAAGTTCAGACCAAGTGCTATTGCATTGTCTTGTTATCTTGCAATTGTTGATTATGCAAATCTAATGTGTTGATTGGTCCTTTAAACAAGATACAATAACTTTTAGAAATTTGCCTTTTCTCATATGTAGGGCTTAATTCTACAGCCTCGAGATTGAAGATGTGCTGACAGCTCATTGTCTGCTTTCTGTCCATCTACATGTTGCAGTTTGTTCAATTACTTTTATATAAAGCTGTCAGCACATCTTCAATCTCGAGGCTGTAGAATAAAGCCCTACATATGAGAAAGGGCAAATTCTAAAAGTCTCCTTTTAAAAGTCATCTATGGATTGCATTAAATTCAGAGCATACATGAAGCCATTGTCAGAACCAAGCTTGGGAAATACTTTAAAGGGATAGAAAGGTCAATATTGAACTGTAAATAGGTGGATTTAAATAATGAAAGTATATTGCAAAAATGCTTCTAGTAAAAGCTATTAGTGTTTTTCAGCGGTATATGCACATATGCAGTGAGGCGCTATGCACCAGCATTCAAACACCACATCTTCTCAGAGAGTCAGCAATGGCTTGTAGGACACAAATTAAATGTTTACTGACAAAAAACACACTACCGCAAGCTCTCTGAGCAGGCACGGTGTTTAGTACTGGTGCACAGGCCCTTACAACATATGTGCGTATGCTGCTGAAAACCAGTAATAACTTTTGCTAGAAGCATTAGTATATTACAAAAATGCTTCTATTTAAAATGATAATCCACCTATGTATAGTTCAATTTTGATCTTTCTATCCATTTAAAGTATTTCCCAAGCTTGGTTCTGACGATGGCTTCATGACTGCTGTGAATTCAGTGCAACTATAGATGACTTTTATGATGTTTCTTTTATGAAGAGCTACATCTGAGAAAGCTACCCTGTAATTTCCAATTCTACAAATCAGCATGTTTAATTTCTTCACTATAACACGCAGCAAGATTTATCTAACCTCACTCCTAGGGTCAGCTGTAGGGTTTGTGGTGCCCAATACAAGATAATATACAGGGATATATTTTTGAGCAATGTTTTCATTACTTATTTCAGAGAACAATTATTACACATACAGCAGTTATAAACAGATTTTACATGAATTATTAATTAAAAATAAATGAAATCACACCTCTTTGAGATGATGTTACATGCTCAGCTAAACATATACATACACATTTATGTAGCGAGGAGCAGGGTTGTAGCTCCAGTTATTTCACATACTATGGTGTTAACATCTAAAGCCCAAACTTGGGACATATAAAAACTAGAACATGTGGCTGAACTTCCTCTGCCACCTGTATATTAAAATATGTGCATTTATGTACAGTTTATTTAGCAGCATTTAACCAGGAACCTTCTCTTGTTTATGGACACTCCCCATTCCCCCTTGCCGATTCGGAATTTTCAAGACTATCTATCCTACCATCTTTGCATTGCAGGAGGAAGGTCAAGAGCGTAGGCCACAGGATTGACCCGTCAGAGTATTCAAAAAGTACCAACATAATGGGGAGCCAGTTTATTGGAAGGCACACGAAGGTTCAAGTTGCGGTAGGACAGCCAAACCCTGTCACCAACCTGGTAGGAAGGTGCGGGCAGACGCCTACGACCAGCCTGGAACTTTTGGCGCTGCATAGAACGATGAAGGCAATTGAATGAATCGGGCAACAAGGATGGTTGAAACCCATAATTTGCCATGAACGGGGATAACTTGGAGGAAACATTAATAGCACTATTACGAGCAAATTATGCCCAAGGTAACAGTTCAGACCAATTATTGTGGTGATCTAAGACATAGCAACGGAGGAACTGTTCCAGAGCTTGATTAGACCGTTCCGCAGCCCCACTGGATTGAGGGTGATATGCAGAGGAGAAGGAAAGCTGGATCCCCATTTGAGCACAAAAGGAACGCCAAAATCTGGAGACAAACTGGCTACCCCGGTCCGACACTATCTCCTTGGGTAACCCATGTAAACGGAAGACCTCCCAGTCAAAAATTTAAGCAAGCTCCTGAGCGGTAGGCAGCTTCTTCAAGGGAATGCAATGTGGCATTTTAGAAAAACGGTCAACCACCATAAGGATAATAGTATTGCCATTGGAAACAGGGAGCTCGACAATGAAGTCCATGCAAAGATGTGTCCAAGAACGCTCACCATTAGCAATAGGTTGAAGAAGACCCACAGGAAGATGTCGAGGAGTCTTATTCTGTGCATAAACTGAGCAGGAAGCAACATACGCAGCAACATCAGAATGAAGACCTGGCCACCAGAATTGTCGAGTGACAGACCAAATCATTTGGTTCTTGCCTGGGTGACCTGTGGCTTTAGAATAGTGGTAAGTGTGCAAAAGTTTAGTTTGAAGATTCTCAGGAACAAAACACTTACTCAGGAGGTGAATTGGTGAATTGGTTTGTGCAGCCAGGATCTCCTCCCCCAAGGGTAAAGTCAAATTAGTACGTTTAGTAGCCAAAATATGGTCAGGAGGTATAACTGGAGTAGGTACAGACTCCTCCTTGGACAGAGGCGAAAATTGACGAGAGAGGGCATCAGCCCTAACATTCTTACTACCAGGCAGGTAAGAGACCACATAATTAAACCGAGAAGTAAATAGCGCCCATCTGGCCTGTCGGGGCAACAAACGTTTTGCTTCAGATAGATAAGTTAAATTCTTGTGGTCAGTAAGAATGAGCACTGGTACGCTAGTACCCTCGAGAAGATGCCTCCATTCCTTGAGTGCCAAAATTATGGCCAGTAATTCCCGGTCGCCAATTTCATAATTGCACTCCGCTGGAGACAATTTCTTAGAGAAGAAACCGTACGGATGCAAGAAACCGTCAGGCATAGGACGTTAAGACAAGAGGGCACCTACTCCAGTCTCAGACGCATCGACCTCAAGAAAGAAAGGCAGGACAGGGTTAGGATGAGTCAGAACTAGAGCGGCAGCAAAGGCAGTCTTAAGACTATCAAAGGCCTTAATGGCAGTAGGTTACCAATGGAATGAATCATTCAATTTACGGGTCATGTCTGTGATAGGTTTGACCAAGGAAGAAAAGTTTTTAATAAACTTTCTATAGTAATTGGCGAACCCCAAGGAACGTTCAATAGACCGAAGACCAACTGGGCGAGGCCACTGCAGAACTGCAGACAACTTGTCAGGATCCATGGAGAACCCTGCAACGGAGATAACATAACCTAGGAAGGTTACTTGAGTCTGATGGAACTCATATTTCTCGAGTTTACAAAACAGGCCGTTCTCAGGTAGTCTCTGAAGAACCCGTGTAACATCAGAACGATGAGCCTCAAGTGTGGGTGAGTGTATGAGGATGTTGTCTAAATACACCACAACACACTGTTGCAACATATCTCGTAGGTCATCATTAATAAATTCCTGGAAAACAGCAGGATCATTACATAGGCAAAAGGGCATTACAAGATACTTATAATTCCCGCTCCTTGTGTTAAATGCTGTTTTCCATTCGTGGCCCTCCTTGATCCTAACGAGATTGTACGCTCCTCTCAAATCAAGTCTAGAAAAGACTGTAGCTCCCTTGAGGCGGTCAAAGAGTTCCGTAATGAGCGGAATAGGGTAAGCATTCTTAATGGTAAGACGATTAAGACCTTTATAATCGATGCATGGTCTTAACCAGTCACCCTTTTTCTTCACAAAGAAGTAGCCAGCCCCTTCAGGAGAGCAGGATCTGCGGATGATCCCCCGAGACAGAGCATTGGCAACATCTCCTCCATAGCACAATTAGCTCTGTCAGAGGGAAACGCCTGAGGTAACATCTCAAAGTAAATGCCCATCTGGTTCAAAAACCCTCTGCACTGAATAGGATCACCTCCATATCGCTGAGGTAGAGGTGCAGAACCGGACATGCTCCTGGTAGGACTAGGTGCAGCAGCGGAAACAGGAGCAGCCATAACTTGCGGGACACTTTGGTCCGAATGTGCAGTGCAAGTCAGCAAGGTTTGCAGGGCTAGTGCAAATTGATCCAAGCTTTGATCCTGTGCATCCATCCTGGAAATGATGGTAGGTAAAGGAAAAGATGGTAGGTGGATTATTAGCACCATCAGGATTCATGGCCCTTGCGTAATGTCAGGGTGCCAGGAATCAGACTGAGACGAGAAGTGCAAAAATAATAACACCTTTATTAATAGCAAAAAATAATAAAAAGTCCACAAGTCAAATAACAAAACAGGAGTCAAAACCAGAGCTGGTAGTCAGACGAGCCAAGTCAGGAGCCAAAGCGAGTAGTCAGACGAGCCGGAATCAAGAACAAGGAGAACAGCAGAGTCAGGAACAAGCCAGGGATCAGGAACCAGAAGGGATGTCAGACAGCCAGGTAATACACAGGAACTGGAACTCTCACAAGCAGGTCTGAGACAACGCAAGGGCAAAGCATACTGAACAGAAGCCGTTTAAATAGTAAGTGATGACATCACAATTCTGAGACTGCAACCTGTCTCACATGGATGATGTACACCAGTCTGGCCATAAAAGAGCGTGCAGTCTCAGAATCACACACTATGCACCAGAGTCAGCAAGAGAGGTGAGTAAAAGGCTGCCAGCAGCACATGGCAAACAAAGCAGGGAAAAAACCCTGACTCATCTCATAGCTATCCCATTTCAGCATTTCTTTTTCTCCCTCATCTGCTCCCTTCCCTCTCTTGTCCTCTAACCCAGGGAGGACTGGGAAGTTCTGGACTAAAAGGCAAGTATTACCCAGGTATAGCAACTATTCGCACTTATATTTGATATTTAAGAGCCGTTTAAATTTAAAAAAAAAATGCATTGCCAGAAGTCTTATATGTTCCATGTGGTATGCTAAATGAGTTGCAGGTCCATTGGTCTGATCTGTGGTCTTATATGTGTTATGGGATTGACAAATTAATTTCAGGGTCTGGGGTTCTGATATGAGATCGGATGTGGGTTATAGTGGCTGACAGGGCCTGGGGTCTGATCTGATAACCGGGGTATTGGGTTTGACAGAGTGTATGGATGGCATGATATGAGCTCTTATGGGGCTTATGGGGTTGTCTAAGGAATCTTAGGGTTTGGGGTCTGATTTAAGGTCTTATGTGGGTTTTAGGGCTTACAGAGATATTGTAGACTCAATGGTCATATATAAGGTATGATATGGATTTCGAAAAGGAGAACTGATGTAGGTTAATGGGACTGACTGAGGTGTTGCATCGTCTGTGTTCTGATCTAAGGTTATGGATGCTGACAGAGACATGTTGCAGGATCTTGTGTTTGATTTTAATTCTCATAGGGGCTGTCAGAGGGATTGCAGTGTGTGGGTTCTGACCTAAGATCTAATGTGGGTTGTGGAAGCTGACACAGAGGTTCCAAGATCATTGGTCAGATTTGAGGTGCAATGTGGGACTGAGAGAGGGGTTACAGGGTCTAGGGTCTTATCTGAAGTCTCATATGGGTTAACAGAGAAAGTGCAGGGTCATGACCCTGACCTGAGGACTGATGTCGGTTATGGGGACTGATAGAGGGGTTGCAGTGTCTGGGGATTAATTAGAGATCTGATGTGGGTTATGTAGATAACAGAAAAATTGCAGTCTCAAGGGTCGGATCTAAGGTCTGATGTGTGTCATTGGGACTGACTAAGGTTTTGCAGGGTCTGGGTTTTAATCTGAAGTAATAGATGCTGGCAGGGGTGTTGCAGGGTCTGGGTTCTGACTTGAGGTCTTATATGGGTTGTGGTGGCTGACAGAGAGATTGCAAGATCAGTGGTCTGATCTGAGGTTTGAAGAAATGTATGGGTACTGACAGAGGTGTTGAAGGTTCTGATCCAAGCTGTGGTGTAGGTTATGGAGGTTGACAGAGGGTTTGCATGGTTTGATCTCTGATCCTAGGTCTGATGTGGGTTATTGGTGCTGACAGAAGGGTTGCAGTCCATAGGCTCAAATCTAAGGTCTGATAAGAGCTATGATGCAGGCCCGGACTGATCATACTGCATATAGGGCGTTTGCCTGGTGGAACTGGGCTAGTTGTGGGTCAGAGACAAAGTTCTTAGCTCTACCCAGTCGCCAGCATTAATTGTGCATGAAGCAGGGCCAGCCGTACCATGCCTCCCACTGCCTTGCTGTGTCTGTGATCCAGGTCAGGGCCAGTCTTGCCACCCTCCCCATTTCTGTGAGCCAAATCAGTGCCGGGTCCCTCCCCCTAGCATTACATCAGAATGATCCTCCTCACTATAATTGGCTCTGTGTGCTGCTAAATGACTTCCAGTAGAACTGTCTTTTCTGATAAAACGATTTGGAACTGGGCCCATACATCTAGGGGCCCCTTCCGTCAGAAAAGGCATTAGTCCTACAGGGGGTCCAGGCTCTATCTGCATCATGTCTGGACCCTATGGGGTATATTTAACATAGTGCGAGTGGACATAATAGGATGTAGCGTATTATGTCCGCTGCACATTGATAAATGCCGACAGCATAAGCTGTCGGCATTTATCATTGCACCAGCAGTTCTTGTGAACGGCTGGTGCAATGCTGCCTCCTGCAGACTCGCCGCCAATCGGCTGCTAGCAGGGGGTGTTAATCTACCCAACCGTATTCGATCGGGTTGATTTCTGTCTGCGGCCTCAGAGCAGGCGGACAAGTTATGGAGCAGCAGTCTTTAGAGGCTCGCCGGAAACAAGGGGCATCAAGCTCCATATGGTTGATAAATCGGCCCCTTGATGTGCACTCCCTACAAAGGTTTTGTTTTTAAGTGATTGTGGATATCCGGGTGCATGTGTGTGTACATTTGGGTGCCTGTAGATGTCTGTGTATACCGTTTCACTCTGATGTTCATCTTTCATGTGATGATAAGTGTTCCAGTACCTGTTATTTCCACACACTCTGACACAGTCTGGTGAGCAATAAGTGGTTATCCTTTCATTTAATTTGAATTTCAATAGCTTTTTTTTTATTCCATACTTTTTTACTACTTAATGACAACCAATTTGCAAACTACAGTAACAGAAGGGTAGTAAAAACTTTAAATGTTTTTATACATCAAACTAGTACATTATACTTGTCATGTGTGGGTTATAACTAAATAACAAAATGTGTGGGGGTAGTGGGATGCACTACCTTGAGATGCCCAGGACTATTTTTGGTCCAAGTCCGGCCCTGCTAGGGGCTTGCAAAGGGGTGCAGGCTCAGGTGTCTAATATGCAGCCTTATTGGGTTATGGGATGTGACTGAATGGTTGCAAGGTTTGAGATCTGATCTAGGCCTGATATAGGTTTTAAGGGCTGACAGAAGGGTTACCGGCTCAGGGGTCTTATGTTTGTTAAGGGGACTGGCATAGGTGGTTACAGTGTCTGGAGACTGATCTGAGGTCTGATTTGGATTAAGTGCACTACCAGAGGGGTTTCAGGTCTGGAGTTTGATATGGGGTCTAAGGTGGGTTATGGGTCTAAAATAGGGTTTACAGACCTATGTGTCTTTGATGTTGGTCATAGGGGCTGACTGAAGTGTTACAGACTCAGGATTCTGATCTAGGTCTTAGGGGGGCTATGGGGGCTGACACAGGAGTTATAAGTTTAGGGGTCTGATGTAGTTAATGACAGTAATATCCACCAACAATAGTGTAAACAGAAGAGTGTGCAGTGCTACATTACAAATATGAACAACTATGAAATGTACAACACTGATGCTTGATATTTACTCCCACCCCTCTAATTTACTATGTCTCCTGTTGTGCTCTGGGCTAGGAGCATTACACAGATTAAAAAAAATGTGTTCCTTTACATATGACCTCTCAGCTGTAGCAACATGTTATTTTGCAATACATACAATCCTGCTTTAGAATGGTATTTAGGCCAAAAATAACAACCCTATTGCTATGATATTCTAGCTCTTTATATGTTGAATTGAAAACATAAAAAGTTAAAGAAAGTTAAAGTTAAGTGACACATTAAATTGGTGGTTGTATTTTAAACAACCCAATAAGGGACATGAAACTCTTCTTTTCTTTTCTTTCTTTCATTATTCAGATACATACAATTTCAAACAGCTTTCACATTTACTTATATTATCTTATTTGCTTTATCCCCTTGGCATCCTTTGTTGAAAAAGCAGCACTGCACTACTGGGAGCTATCTAAATGCACTGGTGAGCAAATAACATGATACATGTATGTGCAGCAATGCTTCTGACTCTACCTAGGTATTCCTTTCCTCAAAACAAATTAGATAATAGAAGTGCATTGGAAAGTTGTCAAAACCACATGATCTACCTTAATAATGAAAGAAAAAAAAATGGTTTTATGTCCCCTTTTAAATAAAAAAGTAAAAGTAGAGAAACAGTGCATTAAAGTATGAAGTATCAAGATTTGAAACTGATTTTAAATCTGGCAAAGCATTAAAAACAATTTTTTTAAATTGACATAAAACACCTTGTAATGACAAGACTTTTCTGTAGTCTTGTAATAAATTAACAAATGAACATGCCAGCTTAGTGTAACAGCTTTCTAAATATATTCATTCTTTATTTGTTGAAATTATGAAATTATTTTTCAACGCTCAGACATCCCTAGCTGCTTGCCTTATTTGTAGGAGCCAAAAGAGACTTTTTATTGTCTTGCCACTGTCATTCATGTCCCTTTAAGAGGGTTTTACTATTGAAGTGGTATAAAATTGTCATTTAAAAAGGCAATTGTAAAATACTACAATTTTAAATGTTGCCATCTTTAAGTAGCATGAACAGTTCATAAGAGATTAACTAACTGTATCAACTCCTATGCATAAGCGTAATGCGCCTAGGGTAGCAACCTTGGCCATGTCTTCCTGAACAGTATGAGTTACACATGTTGCAGGGTGTGCAGGGAGGAACAACATGAATACTACTGTCCAGCACTTTTTATGTGCAGTCCAGAGGCACAATACATGTTTCTCCCTGCGCAACTTGCAGCATGTATAACGCATTACTGTTAAGGCAAACATGGCAGAGGTGGCAACCTTAGCATAACGCAGCACCATCTGCAGAAGAGAAAATTAGGCTGGTGCTAATGTATAACAACAGCATTAAATGCTGTTAAAAGACAATACCTAAAAAAGAAAACAGAGACGCACTTAACTGAGACAGAACAAACGACTTGTGACTAATCTGTTAGGTAGCTTCTGCTGGACGTTGCTGTTCCTGGTTGTTCTATTAGTTGCTCAGTAACCAATAGTTCACCTGCTGAAAACAAGAAACTGTTACTTGTTACAAACTTCTTCCTATGAACTTTTTTTTTTTACTTTCATACAAAGTAAATTAGCACATTCCAGCCACATTATATTCAGTTTTTTAAATTTGTTCTCCAGACCTTGTCTCGTTGCTTTGGCCCTGTGTCCCCCCTCCAGATGGGCATTGTTACCCACACTTTTATAGGGACATGAAAAGTGGAATTTTGAATGCACATGGCATCACCGTCCACAAAAAAAATGGTTAAAAGGATACACGTCGGCAATCAATGTACTGCATTACTAATTAATATAGGATTTTTCCCCTTTTGCCTCCTATATTGACCAGTTTTCATCTCCACAACTGTTTGACACAGCCAATCAAAGACGTTGCTACATAAGCTGTGCCTGTAATGTGCAACTAAGCAAATTTTTAGAAATACTTTTTGGGTTACAACATTTCTTGTAAAAGATATTGACCACAGTAACTTAATTTTAATTATAGCCTGGCAGTGGGGCACTGTGCCAGGTCGATTCCCAAGCAGAAACTGTATGCCGTTTTACATCTTGTAATTACTACAATTCTTTACTAGCATAACACTGTATAGCTATAGCTATTTTTCACAGTTATTAACCCACTGGATTAACTGAATTATTAGTGTTTAGAGTTTACATTTAGTTCATTATATTTATACTACTCATGTGTGCCACTTCTGCACATTTATACACTTTTACTTGTAATTATTAAAACAGAGAGATCCATGAATTCTGGCCTGTTTGTCATGCTGTAGCAGTAACAGGCCTTGGTGTTTAACTGTGCACTATGTATATGTTTGTATAATAGTATGATAAGTTAATAGGATGATATTTCAATATATCTGGGTCATACCTTTTAATTGCGGTGCCCAAGACCTAGGGCCTGGGTCACTATGCAATGTCCTAGGGCCTTTTTTTGCCTTCTACTTCTTCAATTTTTATGTTTAATTATGATATTTGCCTGCAGTATATCAGTTGCACTATATGTTATGTGCAATTACACATTGGGCGTTCAAACACAGAACTCATCCATATAGCTCAAAGATGAATTTGCAGAGGATCTTGGACCACACCTCTAGATCCCTGCCCTATCTGATATAATTCCCTTTCTAATGCCCCAGGCAATGCACCGTGTATGTAACATGTGAGACTGTAGCGCTGTCGTGCTGCACGACGTAATTATATTGTTAACAGGCAGCTCATTGTTTAACAAAAATGATTTTATTATTCTGTGTATGCGGACCCCGATCGGAAAGACGTGCAATCATTTGAAAAAGTTGTCCACATAAAACCACAAACTAGCCCCCTCCCCCTATAATGAACATCAGTTAAATAAATTTCAAAAGTTAATACTTTCGGCATTATCCAACTACTTATCCTAAAGTAACAAGCTGCCCCCATGACAACTAATTCACTGTCTGTACTGTGAAATCGGTAACCATAAACATTTCAATTCTCTAACGTAATAACGGGAAGTCAGGAAGGGAACACATACGCCCAGGATCTGCCAGAAAGCCCTAGCAACAACAATTGCGTCAGATTCGACCAATCACAGTGCAATATTTCCACTCCTCTTACAAAACCAACAGAATATTCTAGAGGTCTGGGCAACAATATAGACCCTCAACTACGTATTCCTCCGCCCTTTTCCGGCCGGAGAATATTTTTATTTTTAGACATATTTTAAATGAGTCCACAAATTCTTAATATATTTAAGAGAGTTTCATTGTTTGATAAAGAAATGAGTAATTTTATGCTACAATCTCTTTTAACACTGCACTTTATCCTGGGAGCTATTTTTTTTTATCTCCCTTGCGCATGAGTACTGTATTACGAAACCAGGTGATGCGTTCCGTAAGGGTATAAATAACAGAAGTTTGGGGCAGGACTCAGTTATAATTCTACAGCGCAAGAGACGATTTTTCCTTGTCGTATTGGGGCATTTTATTTTCGGTTGGGAGCAGTTGAAAGAAGGTATGGACGGTTTCGTTTTGTCTTATTATTATTAGATTGTATGGATCTGGCTAATATATTCGCTATAAATGAACGAATATTGGATTCTGTAGCTTGAAAAGTTAAATGGTTAAGGTTTACTGTACATGAGTCAATATTTCAACAGTATATTTTTATTTCTAGGTATAACGTAGTTTATTATATTCGGATTGTTATTTAGTGACTGGCACACCCTTATACTGTATCTAGTTTTTGGGGAGGGGTACGTAACGAGACAGTAATAGACTTACTTGAACACAAATGGCTTGTCAGCAGTTTCTGTAGTTGAAATTCATTGTTCACGTTTAATATTTAGTCATGTTCTGGGCTTTAATATAGAAATATCTTGTATGGTAAGACGCTTCAGGATCCATTTTGTTTTCTTGCATATATATTTGAAATGGTTTCTTACCTAAAGTACATTGCAGTCTTTTTTTTTTCCTTTTCTTTTTTTCTCCTCTAACTTGTCATTATTCTGGTTATTTTTATAATGGCAGTAAATCAATGATTTTGTTATTCAAGATGCTCATCAAATAAGTTTGATTTTATCTTCTCAGATGCAGTTTTAATAGTGAGTCACTAGTAAAATGATACTGCTGTACTTCAGTGTACCAGTATTCGAAATTTTAACTTTGTTTTGTTGAAGCTATGCTAGTAATCTGAAAAATGTAAGGATTTTTGCATCAGATCAGATACCTGTCTCTGAAGTTAAGTGGTTTCAATTATAGCATATATCTTGTACTTATGTGCCCTGTAATGTATGTGTAGCAGCAAAAGAAATGGTCTAATGTATGAAGCTTGTGGTTACTTAAAGGGACATGAAACACATTTTTCTTTCAGTATTTAGATAGAAAATACTTAAAAAAAAAAAAAATGCTTCATTCTCTTGGTATCCTTTGTTGGAGTGACAATGCACTTCTGAGAGCTATCTGAAAACATTGTTATGGCAATCCACTAGGCACATATATGCAGCCACCAATCAACAGCTAATCCCTGGCCCTATCTAGATATGCTTATGAAAGTATACCAAGATAACTAAGCAAATTTATATAGTAGAAGTAAATTGGAAAGTTTAAAATTGTATTTATCTGAATCATGACAGGGAATTTTTTATTTTATTTTTTATTATAAATAAAAACTAGACACTGTACTTGTGACAAGTATCAAGATTAACCTACAATTTTATTTTGTAGATCACAATGCAGATCTTTGTGAAAACCCTGACTGGCAAGACCATCACCCTAGAGGTTGAACCCAGTGACACTATTGAAAATGTGAAGGCAAAGATCCAAGACAAAGAAGGTATCCCACCAGACCAGCAGAGGTTGATCTTTGCTGGAAAGCAACTGGAAGATGGTCGCACCCTTTCTGACTACAACATCCAAAAAGAATCCACCCTTCACCTTGTACTTCGGTTGAGAGGTGGTATGCAGATCTTTGTAAAAACCCTGACAGGCAAGACCATCACCCTAGAGGTTGAACCCAGTGACACTATTGAAAATGTGAAAGCAAAGATCCAAGACAAAGAAGGTATCCCACCAGACCAGCAGAGGTTGATCTTTGCTGGAAAGCAACTGGAAGATGGTCGCACCCTTTCTGACTACAACATCCAAAAAGAATCCACCCTTCACCTTGTACTTCGGTTGAGAGGTGGTATGCAGATCTTTGTAAAAACCCTGACAGGCAAGACCATCACCCTAGAGGTTGAACCCAGTGACACTATTGAAAATGTGAAAGCAAAGATCCAAGACAAAGAAGGTATCCCACCAGACCAGCAGAGGTTGATCTTTGCTGGAAAGCAACTGGAAGATGGTCGCACCCTTTCTGACTACAACATCCAAAAAGAATCCACCCTTCACCTTGTACTTCGGTTGAGAGGTGGTATGCAGATCTTTGTAAAAACCCTGACAGGCAAGACCATCACCCTAGAGGTTGAACCCAGTGACACTATTGAAAATGTGAAAGCAAAGATCCAAGACAAAGAAGGTATCCCACCAGACCAGCAGAGGTTGATCTTTGCTGGAAAGCAACTGGAAGATGGTCGCACCCTTTCTGACTACAACATCCAAAAAGAATCCACCCTTCACCTTGTACTTCGGTTGAGAGGTGGTATGCAGATCTTTGTAAAAACCCTGACAGGCAAGACCATCACCCTAGAGGTTGAACCCAGTGACACTATTGAAAATGTGAAAGCAAAGATCCAAGACAAAGAAGGTATCCCACCAGACCAGCAGAGGTTGATCTTTGCTGGAAAGCAACTGGAAGATGGTCGCACCCTTTCTGACTACAACATCCAAAAAGAATCCACCCTTCACCTTGTACTTCGGTTGAGAGGTGGTATGCAGATCTTTGTAAAAACCCTGACAGGCAAGACCATCACCCTAGAGGTTGAACCCAGTGACACTATTGAAAATGTGAAAGCAAAGATCCAAGACAAAGAAGGTATCCCACCAGACCAGCAGAGGTTGATCTTTGCTGGAAAGCAACTGGAAGATGGTCGCACCCTTTCTGACTACAACATCCAAAAAGAATCCACCCTTCACCTTGTACTTCGGTTGAGAGGTGGTATGCAGATCTTTGTAAAAACCCTGACAGGCAAGACCATCACCCTAGAGGTTGAACCCAGTGACACTATTGAAAATGTGAAAGCAAAGATCCAAGACAAAGAAGGTATCCCACCAGACCAGCAGAGGTTGATCTTTGCTGGAAAGCAGCTGGAAGATGGTCGCACCCTTTCTGACTACAACATCCAAAAAGAATCCACCCTTCACCTTGTACTTCGGTTGAGAGGTGGTATGCAGATCTTTGTAAAAACCCTGACAGGCAAGACCATCACCCTAGAGGTTGAACCCAGTGACACTATTGAAAATGTGAAAGCAAAGATCCAAGACAAAGAAGGTATCCCACCAGACCAGCAGAGGTTGATCTTTGCTGGAAAGCAACTGGAAGATGGTCGCACCCTTTCTGACTACAACATCCAAAAAGAATCCACCCTTCACCTTGTACTTCGGTTGAGAGGTGGTATGCAGATCTTTGTAAAAACCCTGACAGGCAAGACCATCACCCTAGAGGTTGAACCCAGTGACACTATTGAAAATGTGAAAGCAAAGATCCAAGACAAAGAAGGTATCCCACCAGACCAGCAGAGGTTGATCTTTGCTGGAAAGCAACTGGAAGATGGTCGCACCCTTTCTGACTACAACATCCAAAAAGAATCCACCCTTCACCTTGTACTTCGTCTGAGAGGTGGCTGTTAAACCTGAAAGACTATTGTGTTGCTAGTAGCAGTACCTGTTGCAAAGTTCTTGTTTGTAGTAAAGATATATTAATGTCTTTGTGTATTCTAATAAAGTTTATTGCATACTATTTATTTTCTAGTCATTTGACTCACTAATCAACCATACAAAAAAGTTACGGGACAATCTACTCCAATAATTTTAGTTTAAAAAAATAATTGCTTTATTACCCATTCCCCAGTTTTGCACGGCCAACATGGTTGTATATAGATATATACTTTTACCTCCTTAATTACCTTGGAACTAAACCTCTTCTGGCAGCCCCCTAATCACATGGCTATTGGCTTGCATTTTAGCCAACTAGTGCTGTATCCTGCACATTGTAATTTACATGGGGCACATAAATTAGCAGTCTAGCTGTGAAAAGCTAAAAAAAAAAAGCATGTGATCAGAGGCTCTCTAGTGGTTTAGAAACAGGCGGACATTTAGGTTTAAACTGAGTATATTAATATAACAGTTGGTTGTGCAAAGCTAGGGAATGGGTAGCAAAGGTATTAATCTTCTTAAACAGTAGACTCCCTTTAAGTACAATTTTAAGGGTGTTTTAGTTGGTAATTTCCAGTTCTCAGGACTCAAATTTGCTTTTTGAGAAAGTTACTCAACCAATATTTCCTGTGCTATAGTTTAGACCACCTCCTAAAAATCTGGCTTACATAAGTATTAACCTAAGTTGATGGTGAAAATTAAAACGGCTTACTCTGTTTGAATCAAGTTTAAACAAATTTTCAATTTTATGCCGTTTTCTAATTTTACTTTGTTATACTGGTATCCTTTTGTTAAAAATCAAACTTGGGTAGACACAAGCAGCAGTGCATTTACTGGGTGCTAACTGATTAGTGGTAGCACAAATTTGCCTCTACATCAGCTTGTCCCTAGTAGCACTTTGCTGCTTCAAAAATAGATTCCAATAGATTAATTTGATAAGAGGATATTAGAATAATATGATATGAATCCTAAAAGAAATGTTGAATTCCCTATCCTTTAGTACTAAACACTATCAAGTAATTTTTAAAGGTTGTGTGGTGTTTAACATCTGAAGGAACATAAAGTCAAAATTGTGCTTTCTGAATTGATTGGGTATGCAATTTTAAACAACTTTATTTTTACCTATATTCAATTTGCTTTATTCTCTTGGTATCTTTTGAAGATCATAACTAGGTATGCTCATGAGCAGCAGTGCACTGCTGGGAGCGAACTGGTACTGCCTTTTTGTTATTGGCTCCCCAGATGTTCAGTTTGCTTCAGTAATGTATTGCCTACTGTCAATCTACTCCATTTAAAGGGATATTCCAGCCAAAATTGAAAACCCCATGGATGCATTTCGGTATTGAACAGAAGCAATTTTGTAATCTACATGTTTTGGCAAAAATGCTTCTAATAAAAGCTACAGCTGTTTCAAAAATGTATTTAAGTTTGCACTGTGCACCAGCGTTTTAAACACAACACTTGTTCAGAGAGCCTACGGTGCTTGTACCATCTGGTAATAACTCAATTTGTTAATTGGTGACATGATACAAGCCCCACTGATGATCTGAGCAGTTGCATTATTTAAAATGTGGGTGCAATGAAAATATCTAGCTAATGGCTATGCTGCACATGCAGAGAGAAATGTTCACACCAACAGTAAAATTACATGCAATATCTGAATAGTTTAAATTTGATTTCACTATCCCTTTTAATTTCTGTCAAGCATATGAAAAGGCACTAATATAATTTTTTATTTTTTTTTTGAATTGCACACATTTAAAACAATCTAAAAACAGAATTTGCCCATATCCTGATCTAAAAATCTAGTATTTAAACCTTTTAATAACTTAGAAGCTCCCTGTTTTATAACTGTTGATGAGGTTAGGTGAAAGGGACAGGAAAATCAGCCCCCCCCCCCCCCCCCCCAGCATGTGAAAAGAAAGATTAAACAGGAGAAAGGAATCTGACTTGAGTATACATCTAATTTGGGGCTTGGTCAGGAGTCTGACAATTAGCACACATTTAATTAAATTAGAAAAACTACATTGTTACAAAAACACTCCCAGATGGGCTAAATAAATCATCTACAAAGAAAAATCTAGTGTAAAATATCAGTGACCTTTTCCATTTACTTCAGTTATGAAACTGACTCCATTCTCTTGGTATCCTTTGTTAAAAATCATCTAGCAATATTGTTTCACATCACAGATTAGGAAGCAATACAACTAGCTTTTTTTTTTCCCAGCCAAAGCAAGAATGCAGAAAGATTAATGTTAGTAGTTTTATCTGTATAACGTGACAATAGCCAAATGTGTGTTCTATTCATAAGGGATCCAGGGCCTTTGAATGTTAAAGGGACAGTTTACTCAAAAATGTTCTCCCCTTTTAATTTGTTCCCAATGATCCACTTTACCTGGAGTGTATTAGATTGTTTACAAGTATTTCCATTAACCTTACATTGGCATTTGAAATAGTTTATTTAGCCTGTGGTATCCCCACCCATCCTGTGTTTTTGGCCTTGAGGCCAAGCTGTGTTAACACAGCCAGTAGAATAAATTGCACTCCCAGTGGGTTATAGAAGAGAGAAGGTAATCGCATGTTAATTTTCCATTGTTCTCTCCAAGTATTGGTGATTGGTTTATGGACAGATATAAGATAAAGAAGCAGGTATATGTACACAATGTGATAACGTAATGAGATCTTATACCTACAAGCTCAATCCATTTTATTAGATTGTAGCTTCAAAACACAATTTCAGCTAATTCATATACACAAATAAGATGTAAAAAAGCAAATCTCATACGTTGTATACTCTGCAGTTTGTAAAAAAAAAAAAAAAAGTAATTGGAAACACATTAACCCCTTAAGGACAAGGCCATTTTTCAATTTCTTTCCCTGAAGGACCAGGGCTATTTTTACATTTCTGCGGTGTTTGTTTATCTGTAATTTTCCTCTTACTGTACCCACACACATTATATACAGTTTTTCTCGCCATTAAATGGACTTTCTAAAGATACCATTATTTTTATCATCATTTACTATAAAAAAAATAGATAAAATATGGGGGGGAAAAACACATTTTCTAACTTTGACCCCCCAAATCTTTTACACATCTACAACCACCAAAAAACACCCATGCTAAATAGTTTCTAAATTTTATCCTGAGTTTAGAAATACCCAATGTTTACAGGTTCGCTTTTTTTGTTGCAAGTTCTAGGGCAATAAATAAAAGTAGCACTTTGCTATCTCCAAACTACTTGCCCCCCCCCCCCCCACAAAAAAAAAAATTAGCACTTGTTACATTGGGACACTGATATCTTTCAGGAATTCCTGAATATCCCTTGACATGTGGGTGTTTTTGTTTTTAGAAGACAACCTAAAGTATTGATCTAGGCCCATTTTGGTATATTTCATGCCACCATTTCTCTTGTAAGGTGTATCCAGTCCACGGATCATCCATTACTTGTGGGATATTCTCATTCCCAACAGGAAGTTGCAAGAGGACACCCACAGCGGAGCTGTAATATAGCCCCTCCCCTAACTGTCATAGCCAGTCATTCTCTTGCAACTCTCAACAAGCTAGGATGTTGTAGGAGAGAGTGGTTAAATATAGTTAGTTTATTTTCTTCAATCAAAAGTTTGTTATTTTTAAATAGTACCGGAGTTGTGCTATTTTATCTCAGGCAGTAAATAGAAGAAGAATCTGCCTGAGGTTTCTATGATCTTAGCAGGTTGTAACTAAGATCCATTGCTATTCTCACATGTCTGAGGGGATTACACAGATGAGGTAACTTCAGCGAGAGAATGGCGTGCAGTTTATTCTGCTATCAGGTATGTGCAGTTATACTTTTTTCTAGAGATGGAAAACACTAGAAAATGCTGCTGATACCGGATTAATGTAAGTTAAGCCTGAATACAGTGATTTAATAACGATTGGTATGCTTACTCCCAGGGGTAATACCCTTATGATATTTACAATATAAAATGTTTGCTGGCATGTTTAATCGTTTTTATATATGCATTGGTGATAAAACTTTATTGGGGCCTAGTTTTTTTCCACATGGCTGGCTTAAATTTTGACTAGAAACAGTTTTACTGAGGCTTTCCACTGTTATAGTATAAAAGTTACACTTGGTTCAGTTAAAATTACAAACTGTGACATCCAGCTTCCCTCAGGAGTCCCCTGTATGCTATAGGACATCTATAAAGGGCTCAAAGGCTTTCCAAAGTCGTTTATTGGGGAAGATAGGACCACAGCTTGCTGTGGCAGTTGGTTGTGACTGTTAAAAAAAAAAAAAAAAAAAAGTCTTTCGTTTTTTTGATCCGTTTTTTGAACTAAGGGGTTAATCATCCATTTGCAAGTGGATGCAATGCTCTGCTAGCCTATTACATACACTGTAAAAATTTCGTTTGATTTACTGCATTTTTTCACTGTTTTTCAAATTCTGACCAAATTTGTTTCTCTTAAAGGCACAGTACCGTTTTTTATATTTGCTTGTTAACTTGCTTTAAAGTGTTTTCCAAGCTTGCTAGTCTCATTGCTAGTCTGTATAAACATGTCTGACATAGAAGAAACTCCTTGTTCATTATGTTTAAAAGCCATGGTGGAACCCCCTCTTAGAATGTGTACCAAATGTACTGATTTCATTTTATGCAATAAAGATCATATTCTGTTTTTAAAAAAATTATCACCAGAGGAATCTGACGAGGGCAAAGTTATGCCGACTAACTCTCCCCACGTGTCAGACCCTTTGACTCCCGCCCAAGGGACTCACGCTCAAATGGCGCCAAGTACATCTAGGGCGCCCATAGCGTTTACTTTACAAGACATGGCGGCAGTCATGGATAATACACTGTCAGCGGTATTAGCCAGACTACCTGAACTTAGAGGTTAGCGAGATAGCTCTGGGGTGAGACAAAATGCAGAGCATACTGACGCTTTAAGAACCATGTCTGATACTGCCTCACAATATGCAGAAGCTGAGGAAGGAGAGCTTCAGTCAGTGGGTGATGTTAATGACTCAGGAAAGATACCTGATTCTAATATTTCTACATTTAAATTTAAGCTTGAACACCTCCGCGTGTTACTTAGGGAGGTTTTAGCTGCTCTGAATGACTGTGATACCATTGCAGTGCCAGAGAAATTTTGTAGACTGGATAAATGCTTTGCAGTGCCGGTGTGTACTGATGTTTTTCCAATACCTAAAAGGTTTACAGAAATTATTAATAAGGAATGGGATAGACCAGGTGTGCCGTTCTCTTCCCCTCCTATTTTTAGAAAAATGTTTTCCAATAGACGCCACCACACGGGACTTATGGCAGACAGTCCCTAAGGTGGAGGGAGCAGTTTCTACTCTAGCAAAGCGTACTACTATCCCTGTTGAGGACAGTTGTGCTTTTTTAGAGCCAATGGATAAAAAATTAGGTTACCTTAAGAAAATATTCAACAAGGTTTTATCCTACAGCCCATTGCATGCATTGCCCCTGTCACTGCTGCTGCGGCGGCGTACTGGTTTGAGTCTCTGGAAGAGGCTTTACAGGTAGAGACTCCATTGGATGACATACTTGGCAAACTTAGAGCACTTAAGCTAGCCAATTATTTTATTTCTGATGCCATTGTTCATTTGAATAAACTAACGGCTAAGAATTCTGGTTTTGTTATACAGGCGCGCAGAGCGCTATGGCTTAAATCATGGTCAGCTGACGTGACTTTAAAATCTAAGCTACTTAACATTCCCTTCAAGGGGCAGACCCTATTTGGGCCTGGTTTGAAGGAGATTATTGCTGATATCACGGGAGGAAAAGGTTGTGCCCTTCCTCAGGACAGGTCCAAATCTAGGGCCAAACAGTCTAATTTTCGTGCCTTTCGAAACTTCAAGGCAGGTGCGGCATCAACTTCCTCTAATAATAAACAAGAGGGAACTTTTGCTCAATCCAAGACGGTCTGGAGACCAAACCAGACCTGGAAAAAAGGTAATCAGGTCAAAAAGCCTGCTGCTGCCTCTAAGACAGCATGAAGGAACGACCCCCTATCCGCTAACGGATCTAGTAGGGGGCAGACTTTCACTCTTCGCCCAGGCGTGGGCAAGAGATGTTCAGGATCCCTGGGCGTTGGAAATTATATCCCAGGGATATCTTCTGGACTTCAAAGCTTCCCCCCCAAAAGGGAGATTTCACCTTTCACAATTATCTGCAAACCAGATAAAGAGTGAGGCGTTCTTACACTGTGTACGAGACCTCCTAGTTATGGGAGTGATCCATCCAGTTCCAAAGGAGGAACAGGGATTTTACTCAAATCTGTTTGTGGTTCCCAAAAAAGAGGGAACCTTCAGACAGATTTTGGATCTAAAGATCTTAAACAAATTCCTCAAAGTTCCGTCGTTCAAGATGGAAACTATTCGTACCATCCTACCACTGATCCAGGAGGGTCAATATATGACTACAGTGGATCTAAAGGATGCTTATCTTCACATTCCGATACACAAAGATCATCATCGGTTTCTCAGGTTTGCCTTTCAAGACGGGCATTACCAGTTGTAGCTCTTCCCTTTAGATTAGCTACAGCCCCAAGAATCTTTACAAAGGTTCTAGGGTCGCTTTTGGCGGTCCTAAGGCCGCGGGGCATAGCAGTAGCCCCTTATTTAGACGACATCCTGATACAGGCGTCAAACTTCCAAATTGCCAAGTCTCATACGGACGTAGTACTGGCATTTCTGAGGTCGCATGGGTGGAAAGTGAACGAGGAAAAGTGTTCTCTATCCCCACTCACAAGAGTTTCCTTTCTAGGGACTCTTGATAGATTCTGTAGAAATGAAAATTTACCTTGACGGAGTCCAGGTTATCAAAGCTTCTAAATTCCTGTCGGGTTCTTCATTCCATTCCACGCCCTTTGGTGGCTCAGTGTATGGAAGTAATCGGCATAATGGTAGCGGCAATGGACATAGTGCCGTTTGCACGCTTACATCTCAGACCGCTGCAACTATGCAGGCTCAGTCAGTGGAGCAGGGATTACACAGATTTGGCCCCTCAACTGAATCTGGACCAAGAGACCAGGGATCCTCTTCCCTGGTGGCTATCTCGGGTCCATCTGTCCAAAGGTATGACCTTCGCAGGCCAGATTGGACTATTGTAACAACAAATGCCAGCCTTCTAGGTTGGGGTGCAGTCTGGAACTCCCTGAAGGCTCAGGGATCGTGGACTCAGGAGGAGTCTCTCCTTCCAATAAATATTCTGGAACTAAAAGCGATATTCAAGGCTCTTCAGGTTTGGCCTCAGTTAGCAACTCTGAGGTACATCAGATTTCAGTCGGTCAACATCACGACTGTAGCTTACATCAACCATCGAGGGGGAACAAGAAGTTCCCTAGAGATGTTAGAAGTTTCAAAAATAATTCACTGGACAGAGATTCACTCTTGCCACCTATCAGCTATCCATATCCCAGGTGTAGAGCACTGGGAGGCGGATTTTCTAAGTCGTCAGACTTTTCATCCGGGAGAGTGGGAACTCCATCCGGAGGTATTTGCGCAACTGATTCTCAGTTGGGGCAAACCAGAACTGGATCTCATGGAGTCTCGCCAGAACGCCAAGCTTCCGTGTTACGGATCCAGGTCCAGGGATCCCAAGGCGACGCTGATAGATACTCTAGCAGCACCCTGGTCTTTCAACCTGGCTTATGTGTTTCCACAGTTTCCTCTGCTCCCTTGACTGATTGCCAAGATCAAGCAGGAGAGAGCATCGGTGATTCTGATAGCACCTGCGTGGCCACGCAGGACCTGGTATGCAGATCTAGTGGACATGTCATCCTTTCCACCATGGTCTCTGCCTCTGAGACAGGACCTTCTACTTCAGGGTCCGTTCAACCATCCAAATCTAATTTCTCTGAGGCTGACTGCCTGGAGATTGAATGCTTGATTTTATCAAAGCGTGGCTTCTCAGAGTCAGTTATTGATACCTTAATACAGGCACGAAAGCCTGTCACCAGGAAAATTTACCATAAGGTATGGCGTAGATATCTTTATTGGTGTGAATCCAAGGGTTACTCATGGAGTAAGGTCAGGATTCCTAGGATTTTATCTTTTCTCCAAGAAGGTTTGGAAAAAGGATTGTCAGCTAGTTTCTTAACCCCTTAATGACCGGACCATTTTTCAATTTTCTTACCCTTAATGACAATGGCTATTTTTACATTTCTGCGGTGTTTGTGTTTAGCTGTAATTTCCCTCTTACTCATTTACTGTACCCACACATATTATATACCGTTTTTCTCGCCATTAAATGGACTTTCTAAGGATACCATTATTTTCATCATATCTTATAATTTCCTATAAAAAAAATATAAAATATGAGGAAAAAATTGAAAAAAACACACTTTTTCTAACTTTGACCCCCAAAATCTGTTACACATCTACAATCACCAAAAAACACCTATGCTAAATAGTTTCTAAATTTTGTCCTGAGTTTAGAAATACCCAATGTTTACATGTTCTTTACTTTTTTTGCAAGTTATAGGGCCATAAATACAAGTAGCACTTTGCTATTTCCAAACAACTTTTTTTCAAAATTAGCGCTAGTTACATTGGAACCCTGATATCTGTCAGGAATACCTGAATATCCCTTGACATGTATATATTTTTTTTTAGAAGACAACCCAAAGTATTGATCTAGGCCCATTTTGGTATATTTCATGCCACCATTTCACCGCCAAATGTCATCAAATAAAAAAAAAAGTTCACTTTTTCACAAATTTTGTCACAAACTTTAGGTTTCCCACTGAAATTATTTACAAACAGCTTCTGCAATTAAGGCACAAATGGTTGTAAATGCTTCTTTGGGATCCCCTTTGTTCAGAAATAGCAGACTTATATGGCTTTGGCATTGCTTTTTGGTAATTAGAAGGCCACTAAATGCTGCTGCGCACCACACGTAAATTATGCCCAGCAGTGAAGGGGTTAATTAGGTAGGTTGTAGGGAGCTTGCAGGGTTAATTTTAGCTTTAGGGTAGAGATCAGCCTCCCACCTGACACATCCCACCCCCTGATCCCTCCCAAACAGTTCTCTTCCCTCCCCCACCCCACAATTGTCCCCGCCATCTTAAGTACTGGCAGAAAGTCTGCCAGTACTAAATAAAAGGAGTTTTTCTTTTTTTTAATAAAAAAAAATAAAATGTTTTAGCTGTGATGGACCCCTGCCTTAGCCCCACCCTCCATGATCCCCCCCCCCCCAGCTCTCTAACCCTCTCCCCTACCTAATTGCCGCCATCTTGGGTACTGGCAGCTGTCTGCCAGTACCCAATTTGCCCCAAAAACAAGTGTTTTTTTTTTGCAATTTTTAATGTTTTCTGTAGTGTAGCAGCCCCCCACAATACCCCAACCCCCTCCCAGATCCTTATATATTTATTTTTTTTAATTTTTTTCCCCCCTCTTCCCTTCTCATTGGTGTCAGTGGCCAGCTAATCGCGCGCTCCCGGCACCCGGCGTGCACATAGCACTTACAGGAACCGGATGCCGGGTAGCGATGGGCCGCCCACCCGCCTCCCTGATATGCTCCCACCCACCAACGAACCGGCACCATCGCTACCGGTGCAGAGAGGGCCACAGAGTGGCTCTCTGCATCGGAGTCTTCTGAAAAGGTATTGCAGGATGCCTCCATATGGAGGCATCACTGCAATACCCTGAGAGCTGCTGGAAGCGATTGCGATTGCTTCCAGCACTCTCTTAGACAACTGACGTACCAGGTACGTCTATTGTCATTAACTGGTTGTTAATGCATGACGTACCTGGTACGTCAGTTGTCATTAAGGGGTTAAAGGGACAGATTTTTGCTCTGTCTATTCTTTTGCACTAGCGTCTGGCAGATGTTCCAGACGTTCAGGCATTTTGTCAGGCTTTAGTTTGAATCAAGCCTGTGTTTAAACCTGTTGCTCCACCATGGAGCTTAAACTTGGTTCTTAAGGTTCTTCAAGGAGTTCCGTTTGAACCTCTTCATTCTATAGATATCAAACTTTATCTTGGAAAGTTCTTTTTTTTTTGGTAGCTATTTCCTCGGCTCGTAGAGTCTCTGAGCTATCTGCCTTACAATGTGATTCTCCTTATCTGATTTTTCATACGGATAAGGTAGTCCTGCGTACCAAACCTGGGTTCTTACCTAAGGTGGTATCTAACAAGAATATCAATCAAGAGATTGTGGTTCCATCCTTGTGTTACACAATATGGACGTGGTCCGTGCTTTAAAGTTTTACTTACAAGCTACTAAAGGTTTTCGTCAAACATCTGCTTTGTTTGTTGTCTACTCTGGACAGAGGAGAGGTCAAAAGGCTTTGGCAACCTCTTTTTTCTTTTTGGCTAAGAAGCTTAATCCGCTTAGCCTATGAGACTGCTGGACAGCAGCCTCCTGAAAGGATTACAGCTCATTCCACTACAGCTGTGGCTTCCACTTGGGCCTTTAAAAATGAGGCTTCTGTTGAACAGATTTGTAAGGCGGCGACTTGGTCTTCGCTTCATACTTTTTCAAAATTTTACAAATTTGATACTTTTGCTTCTTCGGAGGCTATATTTGGGGGAGAGGTTTTACAGGCAGTGGTTCCTTCCATTTAAGTTCCTGCCTTGTCCCTCCCTTCATCCGTGTACTTTAGCTTTGGTATTGGTATCCCACAAGTAATGGATGATCCGTGGACTTTATACACCTTACAAGAGAAAACACAATTTATGCTTACCTGATAAATTTATTTCTCTTGTGGTGTATCCAGTCCACGGCCCGCCCTGTCATTTTAAGGCAGGTAATTTTTAAATTTAAACTACAGTAACCACTACACCCTATGGTTCCTCCTTTCTCGGCTTGTTTTCGGTCGAATGACTAGCTATGACAGTTAGGGGAGGAGCTATATTACAGCTCTGCTGTGGGTGTCCTCTTGCAACTTCCTGTTGGGAATGAGAATATCCCACAAGTAATGGATGATCCGTGGACTGGATACACCACAAGAGAAATAAATTTATCAGGTAAGCATAAATTGTGTTTTCACCGCTAAATGCGATCAAATAAAAAAAAAAATTGTTCACTTTTTCACAAACTTTAGGTTTCTCACTGAAATTATTTACAAACAACTTGTGCAATTATGGCATAAATGGTTGTAAATGCTTCTGTGATCCCCTTTGTTCAGAAATAGCAGACATATATGACTTTGGCGTTGCTTTTTGGTAATTAGAAGGCCGCTAAATGCCACTGCGCATCACGTGTATTATGCCCAGCAGTGAAGGAGTCAACTAGGGTTAATTTTAGCTGTAGAGTAGTAGACAACCCCAAGTATTGATCTAGGCCTATCTTGGTATATTTCATGCTACCATTTCACCACTAAATGCGATCAAATAAAACGTAACATTTTTCACAATTTTAGGTTTCTCACTGAAATTATTTACAAACAACTTTTGCAAGTATGACATAAATGATTGTAAATGCTTCTCTGGGATCCCCTTTGTTCAGAAATAGCAGACATATATGGCTTTGGCGTTGCTTTTTGGTAATTATAAGGCCACTAAATGCCGGTGCGCACCGCACATGTATTATGCCCAGCACTGCAGGGGTTAATTAGGGAGCTTGCAGGGTTAATTTTAGCATAGAGATCAGCCTCCCACCTGACACGTCACACCCCTTGATCCCTCCCAAACAGCTCTCTTCCCTCCCCCATCCCACAATTGTCCCTGCCATCTTAAGTACTGGCAGAAAGTCTGCCAGTACTAAAATAAAAGGTATTTTTTTTTTTAGCATATTTACATATGTGTGTAGGATCCCCCCTTAGCCCCCAAACACCCTGATCTCCCCCCCCCACAACAGCTCTCTAACCCTCCCCCTCTACCTTACTGGGAGCCATCTTGGGTACTGGCAGCTGTCTGCCAGTACCCAGTTTAGAGTAAAGTAGATCCCCCCCCCTGTAGTGTAGCTTCCCCCACCCCCATAGACCAACCACCACCCCCTCCCAGATCCCTTAGAATGATAATTTTGTGGTGTTTTCTCCCACTTATTGATCCACATTTTTCTGTAGTGTAGCGGTTCCCACCTGCTCCCTCCCGTGCACGCGCCCGCCGCCCCCTTACTCTTCAGTCATCCATCTATGGCCTCCCACATAGGCTCCTGCCCATTGATGCCCGGCGCAGAGAGGGCCACAGAGTGGCTCTCTGCATCGGATGGGGGAAAAATGTTATTGCAGGATGCCTCAATATCGAGGCATCCCTGCAATAACCAGAAAGCAGCTGGAAGCGATCAGGATCGCTTCCAGCCGCTTTAAACCCCAACGCCGTACAGGGTACGTCGCTGGTCTTTAAAGACCAGTTTGTGCAAGACGTACCGTGTACGACGCATGTCGTTAAGGGAAAAACTATTTTATAGTATACTGTCCCTTTAAAGTAGCAGTTTGCATTCTTAAATGGTATAATCAATAAGGAGCTAGTTTTACATTCGCTATAGAATAAAAAACTCAACAAATTTGAGTCAATTTTTTGGTAGGTATCAAACGCATTCCAGTGATGAACCCTTATGTAACTAATTTTGTGTGTACACTAAAATGGTTTAGCTACCAGAGCTACTGCTTTTCTACCAAAGAAACGAACCCCTTCTAAGTGACATAATTGTGATAACCATCCTGATTTAAAGGGACAGTCTAGGCCAAAATAAACTTTCATGATTCAGATAGAGCATGTAATTTTAAACAATTTTCCAATTTACTTTTATCACCAATTTTGCTTTCTCTTGGTATTCTTAGTTGAAAGCTTAACCTAGGAGGTTCATGTGCTAATTTATTAGACCTTGAAGCCCACCTCTTTCAGATTGCATTTTAACAGTTTTTCATCACTAGAGTTAGTTCACGTATTTCATATAGATAACACTGTGCTCGTGCACGAGAAATTATCTGGGAGCAGGCACTGATTGGCTAGACTGCAAGTCTGTCAAAAGAACTGAAAAAAGGGGCAGTTTGCAGAGGCTTAGATACAAGATAATCACAGAGGTTAAAAGTGTATAAATATAACTGTTGGTTATGCAAAACTGGGAAATGGGTAATAAAGGGATTATCTATCTTTTAAAACAATAAAAATTCTGGTGTAGACTGTCCCTTTAATCATTAACATACCAAACTAATATTCTCCTAAACTGTGAAATTCATCACCTGAACTGGCTGCTAATGTACAGGTCCTTGGAGGAGAATGCTGCTATCACATTTTGTTTTTGCTGAAAGCAGAGGGCATATACCTGTTTTAGCAAATCTAGAGCTAAATAAAGGTTGCTTCACATATGAAGTATGTTAGAAAGATTAATCTAATTGTTTATATAGCAACACCCATAGTCAATTTTGGTAAAAAAAAATATAAAAAAACTAATTTACAAAAAATACTCAAGTGAAAGTTACCCTTTAAAAGGCATATGATGCTCCCAAATAATGTGTATGATGAAGCAGTATTCAAATATGTTTCTTTACAATAGAGCTATTGTTAAATGGGACAGTCTAGTAAAAATGAAACTCATGATTCAGACAGGGCATGTAATTTGTGTTACTAGAGGGAATATGACCCACAGTAGTTTGTCTCATGACAGTAATGTAGAGGAAATGTTTTGAAGGTGTAACATTTACTTGTATGAAATGCTTTCCCTCTGTTTCTACTTCTGGATCTTTCTAAATGATAAAAAAACTAATCTAGTTATAAACGCACACATTTCTGTTATTACCAAACATTCTAAAATATTATGTGATAAACATTAACGGCAATAGGAAGTATAGCAGAACTCTAAGATATAAATATAAACAATCTGTGTAGTTTAAAAAAAAAAAAAAAAAAAAAAGTGATAGGGGATAAAAAAGGGATAGGAAACAGTGGAGTCACTAGGGTTGGTGTCACCCGGTGCAGTAAGTCATGGTGTCACCCCCCCCCCCAGAAAGCAGACACACACAAAAACACAGGCAAACACACATACAAACAGTCAGACACACTTAAAAACATACTTAGATGCACACACAAACACTCGGAAACACACTTAGACACACACAAAAACACTGAGACACACACAAACTCAGACACACACATACAAAATATGTAAACTGCACTGCATTAATTATAAAGCTCATGCCTAGAGCTGCTGCCTGGCTCAGCAGAACATCAAATGAAAGATAAACAGAGCACTCTAAAATAAATCACTGAAGAAAAGGTTTAGGCGCCCAAACTATGAAAATTCTGCTCTCTGACTCTGTTCCAAGTCTGTCAGTGCACAGCCCTGGGCCGCATGTCACTGAGCAGTGAGCACAGATAGGCAGGCAGGTTTAGGCTAGCAGCGCAACTTTGCAAGCCCCATGGCACACCCACAACATTCATAGAGAAATTGGGCAGGGGAGGAGCAAAGTACAAACAAGCAAAAGCAGCCGGGAAAACTATTTGTTGAAATTGCAGCACTGGCTCAAGGGGCAAAAAAATTGTGTGTCTACAACTTCCCCAGTCCCACTAATGTTCACAAATGCCAGCCTCTAATAAAATAATCTATGCATCTCAACATTGTATTTCTTTGAATTTCAATAAAATTAAAAAAAAAAAAAAAAATTGTTGTTGTTGGTGTCACCCAGGTGCGGCCCGCATCCCCCTAGTGACGCCACTGATAGGAAAGTCAAAGTTAAACTTGCATGATTCAGATAGAGCATGTCATTTTTATTTTATTATTTATTAACCAACAAAAGGCAATATTATACAATGCTATGAACACAGATCACAGAAAAAAAAGATGATAAAGAAAAATGACAATGTCTCCTAGTATTCGGACAGTTTTACAAAAATGAAACCTAATACATATTGCCAGGCAAAAACCTGCCTAAAAATGTATTATCTTCATAACCCAGGACATTGGAACACACATTTTCATATATATCTTTTGTTGGGATTTTTCTTATTTTATCATAGAACCACCCAAAAATCAGCCATGGAAGGAATATAAACAAAATGGAGCCATTACTAAACAAAACAAAAATAAGGAAACAAAAAAAATATTTTCCTTCCTCTTCTCTCTTAAAGGGACACTGAAGCCATTTTTTTTCTTTCGTGATTCAGACAGAGCATGGAATTTTAAGGAACTTTCTAATTTACTCATTATCACATTTTCTTCATTCTCTTGGTATCTTTATTTGAAATGCAAAAATATAAGTTTAGATGCCGGCCCATTTTTGTTGAACAACCTGGGTTGTTCTTGCTGATTGGTGGAAAAATTCATCCACCAATAAAAAAGTGCTGTCCAGATGTACTGAACCCCAAAAAAGCTTAGATGCCTTCTTTTTCAAATAAAGATAGTAAGAGAACAAAGAAAATGTGATAATAGGAGTAAATTAAAAAGTTGCTTAAAGGGACAGTCTACCATAGAATTGTTATTGTTTTAAAAGATAGATAATCCCTTTATTACCCATTCCCCAGTTTTGCATAACCAACACAGTTATATCAATATACTTTTTACCTCTGTGATTACCTTGTATCTAGGAACCTTCTTCCAGCCCCCTGATCACATGACTCTGAATGTTTGTTATCTATTGTCTTAAATTTAGCATTGTGTTGTGCTAAATCTTAAATAACCCCCTGTGCCTGAACACAGTGTTATCTATAAGTCCCACATGTACTTTCTGTCTCTTTGTGTTGAAAAGAGATTTAAAAAGCATGTGATAAGAGGCAGCCCTCAAAGGCTTAGAAATCAGCATATGAGCCTACCTAGGTTTAGTTTAAACGAAGAATACCAAGAGAAAAAAGCAAATTTGATGATAAAAGTAAATTGGAAAGTTGATTAAAATTAAAAGTCCTATCTGAATAATGAAAGTTTAATTTATACTAGACTGTCCCTTTGAAATTGCATGCTCTTTCTGAATCACAAAAGAACATTTTTGGGTTCAGTGTCCCTTTAAACAATAAGTTAAATTACCCTCTCCCTCGCCCCCCATCCATTTACCAGATTCCTAGCAGAACTATCCCTGAATTTTGAAATGGGAAAATCAAATAATCTATTTCTCTATCAGGAAGTGTTTTAATATATACTGCCCATTTATTGAAAACATTCCTAATATCAGATTCATTATCTATATTTGTATCTCTTTGTTCCAGTATACACTTTTTTTTCAAGCAGTTCCTAACTTCAGAGATACTTGGCACTGATCGCATTTTCCATTTTTTACATATTACATATCTGGTGGCCAAGATAGATAAGGACACTAATTTTTCATTGGTATGACATTTGTCTTCACTACCTAAGCACAGTATAATCTGGTATAGAGGTAAAGTCAGTGGGGATATTTTCAGCACCCTCTTTAACCAGAATTCTAATTTGTGCCAAACCTTTCTTATTTTTGGGCATTGCCAAAACATATGCTCCAAATTGGCTGCTGGAAGGGAACATTTAGGGCATCTATTAAACTCTAGATTGTGGGCCCTAAGTCCTTTTTCCTGGGTTAAGTATGCTCTTTGAAGGAGTTTTGTATGCGCTTCCCGCCAGGTTGCGGAGAGCGTGGCCTTTGCTATTTTATTTATTGAACGTTGTAATGTTTTTGGTTCAATGATATTCTGTACCAAATGTGAGCTCCATGCTAATGCCAGATTTCCCAAAATGGGGGCACCCCTACTGATGCCAAGAAGATGATAGCACGGAGAAATGGACATTCGGTCAATCCTCGTAAGCGTGAGCCAATTTTCTAGTTTGCCTAGCGCCCAGCACCAACCCGCTTCTTTAGTTATTTCCAGAACAAAATGCCTTATCTGTAAGTATGCGAAAAAATCTTTATTGAGTAGATTGAACTTTGCTTTCAATTCCTCAAATGTTTTGATACACTTTCTATCTTTATCTATCAGATAAGATAACTTATTTAGGCCATTTTTATGCCATCTTCTTAAAACCTCAGAGTTTAGACCAAGTTGAAATCTCGGGTTCCCTATTAGGGGAAGATAATTCAATATTTTACTATTTATTGAAAGGGATTTCGAATTTTTCCACCATGCCTTAAGTGGATTGAGAATAGTTTTAAGTCCCTTGATTTCTGCCGGTAATTCCTTAGGAGAAGAGTGGAGCAATGCTATAGGAAGATACAGGTTACATATGTTTATTTCAAGCTCATTATTTAAGACTAGACATGTGCGATTCGGTTCGGTCCGAATCGAAATTCGGCCGAATTTTGTCGAATTCGGAGATTCAGATCGATTCGAATTCCGAATTGCGGTAGTGCTGAATCTACCGAATAAATCCGAATCGATTCAAATTTATTCGGTAGATTCGGATGGATTCGGATGGCCGTGTATTACACTAGTATTGTACAGTATACTAGTGTAATACACAGCACATCCAACTTAACACTGACCGAAATTCCGAAAATCCGAATCGATTCGAACTGAATCGAACCGAATTTCCCACGAATCCGAAAGAATCCGAATGAATCCAAAACAAATTCATTCGATTTCTTCTGAATTCGAATCGATCCGAACCGAAATTCGAATCGGTCCGAATTGATCCAAACTAAATTTTTCGCGGCTGCACATGTCTATTTAAGACATAGTTTTTGGAAAGGATCCAGTCAGTTGCTATACGAGCTAGAAAACTGAGATTGTATGATCTTATATCTGGCAATGCCAAGCCTCCAAATTCAGTTGGCAGAGAAAGCTTAGTTAGAGAAATCCGAGCTCTTTTCCCCTGCCAAAGAAATTGTCTAAGTGAGCTATTAATAAGACGAACATCTTTTTCTAACAGAATTAATGGAACATTCTGAAGAACGTATAGTAGTTTCGGAAGAAGGACCATCTTAAATAATGCTGCTCGGACAGAGATTGACAAAGGTAGATTTTGCCAGATTCTAAGTTTCTCCTTGATTTGTTTTATTATTGGAGGTATTTTAAGTTTAGTTTAAGAGCATGTCATTTTAAGACACTTTTAAATTAACTTCTATTTTCAAATGTGCTTTGTTCTCTTAGTATCCCTTGTTAAAAAATTAATACGCACATATCATACACTAGTGGGAGCTGCTGCTTATTGGTGCCTGCACACTTTTGTCTCTTGTGATTGGTTAAATATATATTTTCAGCTTCCTGTCAGTAGTGCAATGCTGTCCCTTCAGCAATAGATAACAAGAGAATGAAGAAAATTTGATAATAGAATCAAATTGGAAAGTTGTTTAAAATTGTATGTTCTACTGAAATCATAAAATAACATCTTGGGGTTTAATATCCCTTTAAAGGGACAGTCTAGTCAAAGTTAAACTTTCATGATTCAGATAGAGCATGCAATTTTAAAAAACTTTCCAATTTACTTTTATCATCAAATTTGTTCTCTTGGTATTTGTAAAAAGCTAAGTCTAGGTAGGCTCATATGCTAAGCCCTTGAAGGCTGCCTCTTAGTGCATTTTGACAGTTTTTCACAGAAAGTGCTAGTTCATGTGTGCTATATAGATATTCTGCTCACTCATGTGGAGTTACCTATGAATGAGCACTGATTGGCTAACAGTCAAAAGAACTAAAATAAGGGGGCAATCTGCAGAGGCTTAGATACAAGGTAATCACAGAGGTAAAAAGTGTATTAATATAACTGTTGGTTATGCAAAACTGGGAATGGGTAATAAAGGGATTATCTTTTTAAACAATAAACATTTTCAAATATACTGTCCCTTTAAAGCTGTTTGTATTTGTCAAAAATCATCCTAAGAGACATTTTTATAAGTTTAAAAAAAATATTTTAAAAAATTAAAATATGTTAAAATGGCCTCTTTTCGATGCAGTAAAGAAGAAAATACCTTTCTAACAGAGTATCTGTGCTATTTAAGGGATAGAAAGGTAAAATAAATTTGTATAGGTACATTTTAATGTGAAATGTACCTATACTCTGTAAGTTTTTTTTATACTTAAAGAGTTATTACTATTTTTCTTTGGCCTATGCACATATCCTGTGAGGGCCCGTGCATCAGTATGCAAACACCACACATTCTCAGTCAGTGGGGGCTTGTATGACACAAATTAAGTTTTCACAGAAGCAATACACACAGTCTTCAGCTCTCTGAGCGTGTATACTGGTGCATAGGCCCTCAGAAGATATGTGAGTATGCCAGGGGCGTATTAAGGCATAGGCCAACAAGGCCGGTGCCTAGGGCAGCAGATTTTTAAGGGGCAGCAGAATTTTGAGTCCCTAGGGCCACTCTACTGAACTCAGGGCCGGGTGGCTAAATCAACCAATTACTAATGACTTAAATGGCTGGCCCGGCTATTGCTATCCTATGGGATTGTATGTGGGTGCGCATGACGTGGTGACAGTGGAGGCGGAGCTCACTTGCGCAGCCTGGCCTGAGAGGGAATGCGGTATTCTTCCTAGCTCCACCGCATGATTGAGACTTACACAGACTACACAGTGCAGTGTGCACTACAATGTGACCACTGTGAAACAGCATATGCCTTTCTACCTTCAATACATCTTCATAAGGCATTAAAATACTTAAACAGATTAGTCACTAAATACTTGTACATTTACTGTTTGTCTATCTGTCATACATGCAAAGAATAAGTATTTATTGCTGAATCTATACAACTATGTGACTTAAAAAACAACTGAAAATATGTTGTATGCATTTAATACATTCAGAAACAATACAAGTATATACTTTATTATGATTGTATCATGTGACTTTATCCCCTAGGATACAATTCCTAAACCTATCATAACTACTGTTTTTTTTTAAAGGCCAGTTTGTATATTCATTACATATTTATCCAAGCAGGTATTTTGCTTAAATAACTGTCAATCACCAAAGAAGATGTTTAAGGTTAAACAACTACCTACTGACAAACTATCATACAGTGAAGGATATTTTTTTCTGATATAAACACTTTAATCATTTGACTTGCAAAATAATGTCTTTTTATATATACATATATATATATATATATATATATATATATATATATATATATATATATATATATGTGTGTGTGTGTGTGTGTGTGTGTGTGTGTGTGTGTGTGTAACCAGAGTGAATGCAAGCCCTGGTGAACATCTACTTGAAAAGACACTATTTTTTTTTTTTTTTTTTACACACTGCCCCAAAAATATTATGTCTAAAAAAAAAGGCCTTAAACCTGGGGTGGGGTGGGGTGTGAGGGGAGCAGACTTTTGAGTGCCTAGGGCAGCACAAAACCTAAATACTCCCCTGGAGTATGCCGTAGAAAAAAAGTAATAACTCTTTTACTAGAAGCAATTTTGCTAAAGGAAGAATATTGCAAAAATGCTTCTATTTCAAACTGAAATGCAGTGGCGTCACTAGGGGGGGGGCGGGGGGGGCGGGCCGCACCCGGGTGACACCCTCCAGGGGGTGACACCAAAAAAAAAAAAAAAATTTTTTTTTTTTTTTTTTTTTTTTTTTTTTTTAAATTTTATTGAAATTCAAAGAAATACAATGTTTAGATGCATAGATTATTTTATTAGAGGCTGGCATTTGTGAACATTAGTGGGACTGGGGAAGTTGTAGACACACAATTTTTTTGCCCCTTGAGCCAGTGCTGCAATTTCAAAAAATAGTTTTCCCGGCTGCTTTTGCTTGTTTGTACTTTGCTCCTCCCCTGCCCAATTTCACTATGAATGTTGTGGGTGTGCCGTGGGGCTTGCAAAGTTGCGCTGCTAGCCTAAACCTGCCTGCCTATCTGTGCTCACTGCTCAGTGACATGCGGCCCAGGGCTGTGCACTGACAGACTTGGAACAGAGTCAGAGAGCAGAATTTTCATAGTTTGCGCGCCTAAACCTTTTCTTCAGTGATTTATTTTAGAGTGCTCTGTTTATCTTTCATTTGATGTTCTGCTGAGCCAGGCTCTAGGCATGAGCTTCCTAATTAATGCAGTGCAGTTTACATATTTTGTATGTGTGTGTCTGAGTTTTTGTGTGTCTCAGTGTTTTTGTGTGTGTGTTTTTGTGTGTGTGTCTGAGTGTGTTTCCGAGTGTTTGTGTGTGCATCTGAGTATGTTTTTAAGTGTGTCTGAGTGTTTGTATGTGTGTTTGCCTGTGTCTGCTTTCTGGGGGGGGGGGGGGGGGGTGACACCATGACTTACCGCACCGGGTGACACCAACCCTAGTGACGCCACTGCTGAAATGCACTTTTGCACATTTCAATTCTGACCTTTTTATCAATTTAAAAGTACAAAACATGCATACTTCCCTGTGTACTTATAATGGTGTATTGTATATGAAACTAAAGGACTGTTTGCATAAAAAAAGCTGCAGTACAATAAAAACACTGGCAGTTGACAGAAAACTTGAACCTGTAGCCTGTCTGCTTCAATAGACAATAGGGAATGAGCTTTTGTAACCACGGTTATTAAGCAGGCATAAAGTTCTCTCTCTTCTGTGTAAATTCTGGGGCATCTTAAAGGGAAAGTCTACTCCAGAATTTTTATTTTTTAAAAAGATAGATAATTACTTTATTCCCCAGTTACCTTGTATCTAAGCCTCTGCAGATTGCCCTCTTATTTCAGTTCTTTTGACAGACTTGCATTTAGCCAATCAGTGCTGACTCATAAATAACTCCATGGGAGTGAGCGCAATGTTATCTATATGGCACGAGTCATTATTTACTAACGGCTAGATTTAGAGTTTTGTCGGTAAGGACCCGCGTAGCTAACGCTGGCTTTTTTCTGGCCGCACCATAAAAATAACTCTGGTATTGAGAGTCCACATAAAGGCTGCGTTAGGCTCCAAAAAAGGAGCGTAGAGCATATTTAACGCAGCTTCAACTCTCGATACCAGAGTTGCTTACGGATGCGGCCAGCCTCAAAAACGTGCTCGTGCACGATTCCCCCATAGGAAACAATGGGGCTGTTTGAGCTGAAAAAAACCTAACACCTGCAAAAAAGCCGCGTTCAGCTCCTAACGCAGCCCCATTGTTTGCTATGGGGAAACACTTCCTACGTCTGCACCTAACACCCTAACATGTACCCCGAGTCTAAACACCCCTAGCCTTACACTTATTAACCCCTAATCTGCCGCCCCCGCTATCGCTGACCCCTGCATATTATTTTTAACCCCTAATCTGCCGCTCCGTAAACCGCCGCTACTTACATTATCCTTATGTAACCCTAATCTGCTGCCCCTAACACCGCCGACCCCTATATTATATTTATTAACCCCTAATCTGCCCCCCACAACGTCGCCTCCACCTGCCTACACTTATTAACCCCTAATCTGCCGACCGGAGCTCACCGCTATTCTAATAAATGTATTAACCCCTAAAGCTAAGTCTAACCCTAACACTAACACCCCCTAACTTAAATATAATTTAAATCTAACGAAATTAATTAACTCTTATTAAATAAATTATTCCTATTTAAAGCTAAATACTTACCTGTAAAATAAATCCTAATATAGCTACAATATAAATTATATTTATATTATAGCTATTTTAGGATTAATATTTATTTTACAGGTAACTTTGTATTTATTTTAACCAGGTACAATAGCTATTAAATAGTTAAGAACTATTTAATAGCTAAAATAGTTCAAATAATTACAAAATTACCTGTAAAATAAATCCTAACCTAAGTTACAATTAAACCTAACACTATACTATCATTAAATTAATTAAATAAAATACCTACAATTACCTACAATTAAACCTAACACTACACTATCAATACATTAATTAAATACAATACCTACAAATAACTACAATGAAATAAACTAACTAAAGTACAAAAAATAAAAAAGAACTAAGTTACAAAAAATAAAAAAATATTTACAAACATAAGAAAAATATTACAATTTTAAACTAATTACACCTACTCTAAGCCCCCTAATAAAATAAAAAAGACCCCCAAAATAAAAAATGCCCTACCCTATTCTAAATTACTAAAGTTCAAAGCTCTTTTACCTTACCAGCCCTGAACAGGGCCCTTTGCGGGGCATGCCCCAAGAAGTTCAGCTCTTTTGCCTGTAAAGAAAAACATTCAATACCCCCCCCAACATTACAACCCACCACCCACATACCCCTAATCTAACCCAAACCCCCCTTAAATAAACCTAACACTAAGCCCCTGAAGATCATCCTACCTTGTCTTCACCTCACCTGGTATCACCGATCGGTCCTGGCTCCAAAATCTTCATCCAACCCAAGCGGGCTGGCGATCCATCATCCGGTGGCTGAAGAGGTCCAGAAGAGGCTCCAAAGTCTTCATCCTATCCGGGAAGAAGAGTAGATCCGGACCGGCAACCATCATATTCCAAGCGGCATCTCCTATCTTCATCCGATGAAGAATGACGGTTCCTTTAAGGGACGTCATCCAAGATGGCGTCCCTCGAATTCCGATTGGCTGATAGGATTCTATCAGCCAATCGGAATTAAGGTAGGAATATTCTGATTGGCTGATGGAATCAGCCAATCAGAATCAAGTTCAATCCGATTGGCTGATCCAATCAGCCAATCAGATTGAGCTCGCATTCTATTGGCTGATCGGGGGGTATTGTATGTTTTTCTTTACAGGCAAAAGAGCTGAACTTCTTGGGGCATGCCCCGCAAAGGGCCCTGTTCAGGGCTGGTAAGGTAAAAGAGCTTTGAACTTTAGTAATTTAGAATAGGGTAGGGTATTTTTTTATTTTGGGGGTCTTTGTTATTTTATTAGGGGGCTTAGAGTAGGTGTAATTAGTTTAAAATTGTTGTAATATTTTTCGTATGTTTGTAAATATTTTTTTATTTTTTGTACTTTAGTTAGTTTATTTCATTGTAGTTATTTGTAGGTATTGTATTTAATTAATGTATTGATAGTGTAGTGTTAGGTTTAATTGTAGGTATTTTATTTAATTAATTTAATGATAGTATAGTGTTAGGTTTAATTGTAACTTAGGTTAGGATTTATTTTACAGGTAATTTTGTAATTATTTTAACTATTTTAGCTATTAAATAGTTCTTAACTATTTAATAGCTATTGTACCTGGTTAAAATAATTACAAAGTTACCTGTAAAATAAATATTAATCCTAAAATAGCTATAATATAATTATAATTTATATTGTAGCTATATTAGGATTTATTTTACAGGTAAGTATTTAGCATTAAATAGGAATAATTTATTTAATAAGAGTTAATTAATTTCGTTAGATTTAAATTATATTTAAGTTAGGGGGGTGTTAGTGTTAGGGTTAGACTTAGCTTTAGGGGTTAATACATTTATTAGAATAGCGGTGAGCTCCGGTCGGCAGATTAGGGGTTAATAATTGAAGTTAGGTGTCGGCGATGTTAGGGAGGGCCGATTAGGGGTTAATACTACTTATTATAGGGTTAGTGAGGCGGATTAGGGGTTAATAACTTTATTATAGTAGCGGTGCGGTCCGCTCGGCAGATTAGGGGTTAATAAGTGTAGGCAGTTGGAGGCGACGTTGAGGGGGGCAGATTAGGGGTTAATAAATATAATATAGGGATCGGCGGTGTTAGGAGCAGCAGATTAGGGGTACATAAGGATAACTTAAGTAGCGGCGCTTTGCGGTCGGCAGATTAGGGGTTAATTATTGTAGGTAGCTGGCTGGGACATTGTGGAGGGCAGATTAGGGGTTAATAAATATAATATAGGGGTCGGCGGTGTTAGGGGCAGCAGATTAGGGGTACATAAGGATAACGTAGGTGGCGGTCGGCAGATTAGGGGTTAAAAAAATTAAATCGAGTGGCGGCGATGTGGGGGGGCCTCGGTTTAGGGGTACCTAGGTAGTTTATGGGTGTTAGTGTACTTTAGAGTACAGTAGTTATGAACCAGCGTTAGCCCAGAAAGCTCTTAACTACTGACTTTTTTCTGCGGCTGGAGTTTTGTCGTTAGATTTCTAACGCTTACTTCAGACACAACTCTAAATACTGGAGTTAGAAAAATCCCATTGAAAAGATAGGATACGCAATTGACGTAAGGGGATCTGCGGTATGGAAAAGTCGCGGCTGAAAAGTGAGCGTTAGACCCTTTTTTGAGTGACTCCAAATACCGGAGGTAGCCTATAACCAGCGTTAGGAGCCTCTAACGCTGGTTTTCACGGCTACCGCCAAACTCCAAATCGAGGCCTAAATATGTAGCACACATTTTCTCCCTAATTTAGCATCAATTGACCTTCCCAAATTACAAAAAGAACATAACTTATAACTCCAATGGTCAATGAAACTAGCAACTAAAATCAGAAGATACAATTTATTATTTTTGTTATTTTGCAGCATCTTGAATTTTATGCAGAACATTACAAGCCTAAATTATTTAACTATAACAGCATTATATACATTTTGATTTCACAGAGGGGTGACTTAACCCATTTTACAACGTATGCATGCTACCACCTCTGTCTAAAAAATATTAAAGGATTACTTTCTGTTATAATTTTTAAGCTAAACAACTAACGTATTAAAGTTAATAAACATTAATTAAAACCTACTGACCTATATTTTCTCCAAAACAAAGTTTCATAACGTTCTAAAAGTTATATCTTTTATTCGCCGATGATGTCACGTTATCCTGCCCACTATTTTCAGCACTGAGTGTTCAAAATACTTAAACCAATAACTTTGTGTTTAAAGCGCCATTTTGAAACCTAGGTGTTGTAAACGGATTGGTACAGAGCAAAGGCTACCCACAGAGTGGGTTTGGAAAACAATTAAATTTGCAGACAAGATTTCTGATATACGGTAGAGATATGTTAATGAAATGCTATTGATAAAAAGCGTATTTGGGGTAGTTAGTAACAGGCATAGAAAATATTTACTTACAGTGGCCCTTTAAATAATACAATACACTGTATTTAAAAAAACAACAACCCAGAAACCTAAAATAGTTGAACCAAAAAATGATCGTTAATAGATATCTTTTTTTATATGTACTCACTTTACCATTTAAATTTGTGTGACTAACTTTATTATATTCACTTTATTGCGGTAGTCTGGAACCGAACCTGCAATATATCCGAGGTGCACCTGTAGTCCTGTACATGACTGCAGACTTGACAAACACAGCAAGAGTCTGGCAACTGAGACATGCTGCAGGACACAGAGTATACAATATGGCTGAGGTGGAAGACTGTAAATCACAGTAATAGTTAACTGGTAATTGGGATGTTGTAGGATTCAGAATGCATGACATAGCTGTAGCAAATGACTTAATAATAACATAAATACAAATTAGTAGCTGCAGGATTCAGAGTACCCTCAGTAGCTGAAGCCGATGATTGGATAATAACAGCATTAGTAACTGAAATATAATGCAGAGTTCAGAGTATAATACAGTTGTAGCAGATAACTGAATGAGCACAGCACTACAGACTTGTAACTGAGATTTGTTGCAGAGTTCAGAGTAAACAAAATAGTTGTGTCTAGGAAACAAAGCAGAATATATCTGGGTAAGTGCGATTATTAGAAAACAGGCATAGGTCATCAGGAGTGGACAGTAAACTTGAAATCACAAAGAAAGGCACTCAGGAACAGACACAGAGTAGGGGATAACCTGCCTTCCTGATGTTCCATATGCCTATAATCTTGGCAGGTGACACTGTTGCCATGGAGATCAACTGACTGCGACCCAGGCATGCGACTACTACAAAAGAAGGTCCTCTCCTTTTTTAAAAAAAATATGTCTCCTCTCTTGTCCCACTGTAGTGCTTAGTATCCCTTTTACAAGCCAAAGGACCTAGTTAACAGATGATTTCCATTTTTATGGCAATTGACTGCTATCTAAAGGGACATAAGACCCCTCCTCTAGAAAGGTGATATAATCTCTTTTATGTGAGGGTTATTAAGTGTTGTATATTATTTTCAGGGGATAGGAGCTGTCCCCCATACAGTAAATACAACATTACCATGCTGATCAAATGAAAATTATAAAGGGATGTGACCACTTATTGTCAGAGAAGTATAGCTAACTGACTATCCATAAATAACCGACTTGTCAAATCCTGCCAATTATAGCAGATCTCAAGCACAAAAAAGTTAAATATTTTTCTAACCTAACCACTATATATACAGTGGATATAAAAAGTTTACACACCGCTGAATAGGACGCACTCTCTGAGAGCTCTTAGCAGAGATTTTGATAATCTGCCAATTATCGTTTTATAACAGCTAGAAACCAGCAAATATAATAGAGACATTGACGCTTTGTCACTTGTGACTCTAAATATCGCTTTCTCGCTGTTTTGAATGACGCTGAGATCACAGATTGGAACTTAAGGCCTAAGGTGGCAGCCGCATATTAGGCATTCACCTCCCCCCCGGGAAGAGCCGGGTTATCAGTGCTGCTAGGGTTCCTGGCTTACTGAACCTCTTCAAACTCTAATATCACTTTGACCTTAACTGGACTTATCATCAAGCTTGAATGGACGCTGTAATTTTCACTTCCCACTAATTGCACTATTGGGAGCCTCCCGTTTACTGAAGCAGTCACCTATATAGCTAGTATCCAAGCTACCCTGAAAGGGGGAAGAAATATAAGGAGAACATGGAGCCGCAAAATAAAAGATGCTTTGCAAATATTGAAAGGCTCTTAGAATCGCTCATGGAGAGAGCCCCATTTGACAACCTCATGGCCAAATTGGGTCACGCTGCCATACAAATAAAAGATACAGAAGAAGACAAGAGACCTACTTGCCAAAATGGCGCTGAAAAAGCCATGCACACTGTAGACGCAGCGCGCCGGGGCTCTTCCCTGCTCAGTTACAGCATTTTCTGGCCATTTGAACCACACCACAACAGGAAATCTTTGCTGGCCCACAGTAACTCTCCCGTCAATGACACCGGGTTCGGGGGAGAGCCCCCACGCGCAAAGAACTCCCGAGCGGCCACCTTATTACCAAACCAACTGGATCGGATTGAGAGTCAGCGCCGGACCCCGACTGCAGAATATAATCCCACAATGAAAGATCACCCCGAGAGGGCCCGAGCAACTAAGAGAGCAGAGCCATCAGACCTTTTGCCGAATAATACCCAGGCGGATGTGGGTCAGAAGGGTCGTGGAGGACGACTTAGGGATCTGACCGGCTTCCGCGATCCTTTGCAGCTCATCCTTCCATTTGAACAACCCCCCGACGGCAAACAAAGAAAACTCTTATGGGGACAGACTTGGATAAATGGACTTCCCCTGAAGAAACTGCTGGCCTTTCCGGAATCAGGATTTTACGATCAGACAATGGCGGAGGGCTGATGCGGCATTAATGTAACACAGGGGCCGTCAGACCCCAGTGGCAGGCTATCTGGCAACCATATAAAATGTTAATAAGTTCTGTTATGGGTAAGGTGCGCAATTTATTTAGATTAGATGATGAACCTAATTGTTACAAGGCATGTGCGTTGACAATAGCAATCCCCTTCTAGCTATAGTTTACTTTAAACAGTAAAGGGACAACTGTAGTAAAGACATATGGCTCCTCTTGTTTTTCTGCACACCCTGTTTGGCGGTCTGCGGCCGTGGCCGCGATCCGGGGGCTCAATTTATAACACTGTTCAGGGAGAGACCCTTTGGTTGATGGAGATTCCTTCATATCACAAATAGTCACCAACAACTAACTTGATATATATTCTAAGACAAAGATACTACTTCCCTTCTCTCCCTCACATGTGAACTTAAAAAAAGAGGGGATTTGAGGGTCATACCCTATAATAAGGCCAGTGGCTTTTTGAAATGTCATGTCTAAATATCTGCTTAGAGAATGATTTGTGTGCTCAGTTTTGGTCCATAACTCAGTTATAATCTTTTGTTTTTTTTTTTTCCTGTTTTTTTTTTTTTTGTTCTGTTTAATGTTAGCTACAAATAACCCCCATATCTCTACATACTTCAGGGGTCCAAGAGAGGCCTATTCACTTAGCAGGGGTAAAATTGAGGATCAATTACCAATGCTCATAGCTTTGTTCTGTATTTTATTTTTTACTGCATAATGTAATTCACTAGAAAAGTTCAGTGAGGGATTATCCAAGTATTATACCTTCAGAGTTTATAAATATGTTCCCCCAGTATATCTTTACTAAATGATGCAGCGAACTATAAAAGTATTGCATACTTATAGCAGATGCATGGTTCTCACGATATTCTGTAACATTTATATTGCACCCCATGTTTCTTTGAGTCTTGTTGTAAAACCTCATGTTTTTCTAATAAAGCTCTTTGAAAATTAAAATGTTTACACACCCCTGTTAAAATGGCAGGTTTCTGTGATGTAAAAAAATGAGACAAAGATAAATAATTTCAGAACTTTTTCCACCTTTAATGTGACCTATAAACTGTACAACTCAATTGAAAAACAAACTGAAATCTTTTAGGTGAAGGGAAGTAAAAATAAAATAAAATAATATGGTTGCTTAAGTGTGCACACCCTTAAACTAATACTTTGTTGGAGCCCCTTTTGATTTTATTACAGCACAGTCTTTTTGGGTATGAGTCTATCAGCATGGCACATCTTGACTTGGCAAGATTTGCCCACTCTTCTTTGCAAAAACACTCCAAATCTGTCAGATTGCGAGGGCATCTCCTGTGCACAGCCCTCTTCAGATCACCCCACAGATTTTCGATTGGATTCAGGTCTGGGCTCTGGCTGGGCCATTCCAAAACTTTAATCTTCTTCTGGTGAAGCCATTCCGTTTGGATGTATGCTTTGGGTCGTTGTCATGCTGAAAGATGAAGTTCCTCTTCATGTTCAGCTTTCTAGCAGAAGCCTGAAGGTTTTGTGCCAATATTTACTGGTATTTGGAACTGTTCATAATTCCCTGTACCTTAAATAAGGCCCCAGTTCCAGCTGAAGAAAAACAGACCCAAAGCATGATGCTACCACCACCATGCTTCACTGTGGGTATGGTGTTCTTTTGGTGATGTGCAGTGTTGTTTTTGCTCCAAACATATCTTTTGGAATTATTGCCAAAAAGTACAATCAGTTCATCAGACCAAAACACCTTTTCTCACATGCTTTTGGGAGACTTCAGATGTGTCTTTGCTAAATTTAGCTGGGCTTGGATGTTTTTCTTCATAAGAAAAGGCTTCCGTCTTGCGTCTACCCCAAAGCCCAAACATATGAAGAATACGGGAGATTGTTGTCACATGTACTGCACAGCCAGTACTTGCCAGATATTCCTGCAGCTCCTTTTATGTTGCTGTAGGCCTCTTGGTAGCCTCCCAGACCAGTTTTCTTCTCGTCTTTTCATCAATTTTGGAGGGACATCCAGTTCTTGGTAATGTCATTGTTGTGCCATATGTTCTCCACTTGATGATGACTGTCTTAACTGTGTTCCATGGTATATCTAATGCCTTGAAATTCTTTTGTACCCTTCTCCTGACTGATATCTTTTAACAATGAGATCCCTCTGATGCGTTGGAAGCTCTCTGCGGACCATAGCTTTTGTGTAGGACGCAACTAAGAAAATGTCAGGAAAGACCTACTAGAACAGCTGAACTTTATTCAGGGTTAATCAGAGGCACTTTAAATTATGGCAGGTGTGTGATGACTCTTATTTAACATGGTTTTGAATGTGATTGCTTAATTCTGAACACAGCTACATCTCCAGTTATAAGGGTGTGCACACTTATGCAACCACATTATTTTAGTTTTTTTTTTGTTTACTTCTCTCCACCTTAAAGATTTCAGTTTGTTTTTCAATTGAGTTGTGAAGTTTATAGGTCACATTAAAGGTGGAAAAAGTTCTGAAATGATTTATCTTTGTCTCATTTTTACATCACAGAAACCTGCCATTTACCGCATCTGGCCAAATGGGACAAGCCCAGGTACCACGTCAAGGTCCTTTCCAAAAACCTGGGACCCTAAAACAGCCACACAATGCAAGCTCTCAATCCAAACAAACTGGGAACAAGTGAAGGGTGCACAGGCTTATGTAATCACCCCAGTCATATACAAAACACGGAAGGGGACTGCACTCCTAGTTCGGACCGGGTACACATCCCATGACCCTGCAACATGCTCAGCCCTGGGTGCTCAGTGGCACTCACAAAAAGCTGTGCTGTCCCCAGAGTCACAGGCAGTTAACCCCAGACAGGTCTGGGTGCAAGAACCATAGGGGAAATTACAAAACAAATTAATATAACACACAGAGAAAACCCTGCACTCACTAGTAAGCTCTCAGCTAAGATTAAAAGCAAAAATGGAAAGGTTAGGTGAGCATGTTGCAGGGTCATGGGATGTCTACCCGGTCCGGTCTAGGAGTGCAGTCCCCTTCCTTGTTTTTATATATATATATATATATATATATATATATATATATATATATATATATATATATTCTCTATTAAGGATGTGCATTTGGGTCATTCGGCAGCTAATGAATGGGGAAGATGGCAGCCGCCAGCGTCATTCAGCTCTTTACGGAGCCAGATTTCTTCTTGTGAAAGTGCAACACACTAAGATCTGAATTTGCACAGATCTTAGTTTGTTGCACTTTTATAAGAAGAAATCCGGCTCAGAAAAGAGCCCTAATGCCACTGGCGGCTGCCATCTTCCCTATTCATTAGCTGCCGAATGACCCAAATGCACATGTCTAGTTTCTATGGTAAGTTGGTAGGTGTAATGTGGGAAACATGAAATCCCTAACTGTAGATATAAAAGAAAAAACCTGCAGATATAGAGCTAGATTACAAGTGGAGTTTAATTGATAGCACAAGGTTTGAATAACGTACAATCTGGTATTACAAGTGGATGGTTAAATATTTTAACCAAAGTATTTTAACACGGCCAAAATGCTTTTATTATTCCCTATGCTTTTCACACCCTTGGGTAATATCTAACATTAAAGGACAGTAAAGACAATATTCCGATTATCTAGTTTTGTGACAAAATAAACTAGATTTTATTAAAGACACAGAGACAAATATTTGCTTAAACTTTCCTTTAGTACTCAACTGCAGCTTTTTAAAGTATAATACAAGATAAAAAATATTAACACAACAGAGAAAAAAGATACCATACATATTTAGCCAATAAAAAAAGGGTAAGTTAGTGAAAAAGGTATAAAGTGACCAATCAGAGTAAACGTAGTGCCCATATACTGACCACTGAGCACCCCAATCTCCTCTTTCTTGCTTGATGCTCAAAAAGAAAAAACTTTTCAATACAACAACAAAGTCCAAAAAGTCCAATGAAGAATGTAGAGATGAACAGGAACCAAAGGATGTAGAAGAAACTGGATACAACTTGACACAAAGTGGTATCAGGTGTTGAGAATGAATACAAAATTCTTTCGATCCATCTCTTCTTTAAAGTAGAGGGAGAGCTGATAGAAGGAGCAAATCCGGATTTGATGATAGAAGATTGATCAGATGGTAGCTAACATATATAAAATAGCATTAAAAATAACATTAAAAATAACATTAAAAATAATACATAGGGAGGGTAAGTTAAGCGGAGGGAAAATATTCGTCTCTCTGTCTTTAATAAAATCTAGATTATTCCATCACAAAGCTAGGATAATCAGAATTTTATTACAAGACCAGAGACTTCATATTTGCTAGTTTAAAACAAAGATAAATAAAACACAGATTAAGAAAACAGATTAAGCGAGGCATGCAGAGTGTTTGAAAACGCAATCAGAGGTCCAGTCAGCAGTTTTAAGAATTTCTTGCAAAGGAGTGGATTTTAAAAAGGCTTTAGAAGCTGCTGATCCTCTAACCGAGTGAGCAGAAAAAGCGAAATCAATGCCAGCTTCTGACATAACCCATTTAACCCACCTTGCTATAGAAGTAGAAGAGACAAGATTGTGAGGGGGAATAAAGGATAATAAGAGTTGATTAGACGAAGAGGATCTTATAAAAAAAGTTCTAGACTCCTACTTTTTCAAACATGAAACAACACATATGGAATGTTCAGAAGGAAGGTAAGGATAGAAAATAGAGGAAGACAGAGTTTTGGTTCTGCGCGATATTAAAAAGGTAACACCTTCAGGAGAAAAACATTTAGAATTATAATCTAAAGCCCATACATCAGAAATTCTCATAAAAGAGATTAAACAAAGAAGAGAAGCAAGTTTGGCAGAAATTTGTTTAAGAGACAAAAGTTCATTAGAGGGAGGGCCAAGATTTAAAAAGGGAAAACATTTAATCTACATCCTAAAAATGATTGTATTTAGGAGGAGGAGGTCTTTTAATTCTTATGGATTTAAGGAGACGACAAACCAAAGGATGTTTACCTACAGGAGAATTGTTTATAGGATCATTTTTAGCAAAGATAGCTGATCTAGACACATTTATAGTTCTATAGGCTAAACTGAGATCGAAAAGGTGGGGCAAGAAATTCAGAATATTAGTTATAGAAGTTGAAACGGGATCCAGATTTCTTTGCATGCACCAGCAAGACCATCTGGACCATGTAACATTTGTGGGTACCCGGGGCCCATGATTCGTGAATGAGGCTTCTAGCTCCATCCGAAAGGCCGTAGAGATTTCTGACTTCCCCGTAATCATCCATGCTATCAACCTAAGGGATTGATTGATCACTAGGTTGTGGGGATTGCCGTCGGGGTCTAGAAGACGGTCTTGACAAGAGGGAAGAAGAAGGGGAAGCTTGAATGGCATCTCGAGAAGGGAAGGATACCAAGCCTGAGTTGGCCAAAGGGGAGTTATCAAAATCAGAGAAAGAAATTTCCTGCAAACAATCGATATTGTTCGAGCAATTAGAGAAAAGGGGGAAACGCATAAGCTCAGAGAGACGGCCATAGTTGAAGAAAAGCATCTATGGCTAAAGCGTCGGGGTCCGGACGCCAGCTGAAATACTGAGGAAGTAGAAAGTTGAGATGAGACGCAAATATATCTATACAAAAGGGACCGCAAAGAGATTTAATTAAAACAAAAAATCTTCTGTTCAACATCCAATCGCTGGAATCTCTGAGGAAGCGGGAGCCCCAGTCTGCCGCCGAATTTAAGGGACCTGGAATATATTCTGCTTTGACATATATTCCTGTCCAAGCAAAGATGAATGAATTCTTTGATGATATTGGACAGGCTTCTCAATTTGGTACCTCCAAGACGATTTAGATAACGAACAGCGGAAATGTTGTCCACCCGGAGAAGAATAGACGTGGAAAAGGGGGATTTTACAAAACTCTTGACCGCAAAAGAACCGGCCAAAAGTTCCAGACAATTTATATGAAGTTCTTTTTCTCCAGGAGACCATCTGCCTCCTGTAATGGACGGACTGTAACGGGCTCACCAGCATCTGATTCTATGATCAAGTACGGAGCTTTGCCAAAAATTGCTCTCCCATTCCAGGCTTCCATATGGGAAAGCTACCATGAAAGCTCCTCTTTGGCTTCTGATGACAATGGAATGGGATGAGAATAAGAAAATCCTTTTTGTAAGAAGGGATTTTTTTAATTTTTTATTTTATTTATAACCAATAAAGGGTACAATAATACAAATTATATCATCCACCCACCTCGCAGGGTGAGTTAAAAGGCAGAAATAACAGTACAATAAATTGAGGTATCATACATTGGCATATATAAGCAGATAAAGAACTCAGATGAAATTGGAACTTTGAAAGTTTTCAATGAGTTAATGGATGTTTTAACAGATGTGTTTGTACCACAGTATTGGGATTTTTTAATATTTTTAAAATTAACATAAAAACAGACACACAAAAAACAAAACAAAAACAAAAAAAACACAGAACAAACATAAAAAATGAAACAAAACAAAACAGGAGAACATCACGGACACCTGATAACACAAATACAAATTTTCTGCATCCTGTGGTTACATGGGTAAAAGGAGTTATATATATTGTTTTTCTTTGAGTCGTATTAAATGTGGAATCATCAATACTAAGTTGCAGCAAATCAAGCACATTAAGCTGTTATAACATCTAAAATATTCAATTACTGTTTGCTATTTATTTATATGAATTGTGGCATAGATTAGTAAGTTGAGTTATGTATTCAATTTCCACTATGCATAGAGAATATGTAAACTGTGTAGAATGTTAAGACTGTATAGTTTCCAGGCAAAGTATGTTACATTATGGAAATCATTTTCACCTACACTTGCGAAGAAGTTTTATGATATCTTTTGATAATCATAGCTATAATAAACTGGCATCATCAGTATTGATCACGCGTTATAACATGGTTTTCAATATATTAAACTATCAAATTGAGGTTACCAGGTCCACACAAAACCCAAACAACAGTGATAAATGTGAATGATAAAATGACAATTATTAAAGTGAGTGACAAAATGACATACACTAAAAATTTTTTTAGGATTTAACCTAAGATGTATTGAGTAAAGATATTATGATCCCAATCCATAAGACATATTGCTGTGACACTATGTAAACTTTTAAGTGAGCGGTGAATATACACTGACTATTATGTCCGGCCCAATGTAATATTACAGAACAACATTGCTCCAGAATAGTATCAACACGTAATGCACTATAGAGTTGATGTGGAGCTAAGGGAACTCTGCCCAGAGTGTGTAGAGAGTTGTGATACTAATCTATGGAGGCCAACTAATCAAAGTGAACATATTAAGTTAAACAACTATTGTAAAGCGTGTTTCTTTCCTTGCATTGCTGCAAATACTGTGAGAGTGGAAGCTCCATGTGCACAGCTCCTGGTTAAGGTGTATGATAATCTGGCCCAGAGTAAATACATTTTAAGGATTTTTAGTGTATATTTTATTGAGTAAGGGCTCTATTATCTTGAAACATTAGTCTTAGCTAGAATAGACGTGTATGGTGATAAACATGAATGGATCATTGTCACAATATAGTACCTGATAGCACCTACCATGATATTAATGTGAGATTTAGGGAATATTGATTAGGATTCTTGGGGAATTGTAATAGCAAGAGCTCTAGAGCTAAGTGTAGTTCTTTCTCTGTGTTGCTTTAAGTGCTGAGAATGTGTGGGTTTAAAATGCAGGATTCTCAGTAAAAAAACAAAAAAAATGCTGCAACACTAGACACCGACCTACCAAATGCAGTGTTTTTAACGGCATACAGCATACGTGTCCAAAGTATGAAATTCATTTAGTGTTTATATGTAGTTTCCTTGTAGTGGGTAAGCCATAGACACACACACTGTACAGTGAAGATTTGACAGTGCCCACATAAACTACCACAATAAAAAAAAGAATATCCAAATATTTACAAGATAAATTTACAATGTGTATGAAAAAACCCAAAACACATCTCAATATTAAACAAGAACAGAAATTAACCATTGCTGTAGTGTAAAGTATACACCATGGGATTGATGCATAGCTAAAGTAATATCGGTTGAAGTTCATGGGGAGTTGTGAGACATCTTTAAAGTTAAACCATCAGAATTAAACTACCTTAGATGCAGCCAACATCTGTGGATATCTCCAATCATCAAGAGTTCCATTTTCTGATTAGCTGATTCCGCTCGATTTGAGGCAAGCTGGCAATATGGCAGGCGCATATGTGAAATCGGTAAGGCTCCATTAGATAGAGCAGTTCTGCGGTCTCCCTGACTGATTTGCCACAATCTAAGTCTGCTCCACTTCACTCCAGGAGCAGGGATGAGTCGTGTAGATATTCTATACGAATAGCAGTCATGGCAGTCGTTATACTTGGTGCTGGGTAGGTATTGTAAGACAAGTAACCTCCCAATTACTTTTATAGAATTATAGGAGTTGTAGGCAATTCTCTCCCCACTGTGTGGTTCGGCTGAGGTAAGCTCCAAAGATGGCGGTGAAGAAGGCAGAGAACTCATCCCTGAATCCAACTGTATAATGGGGATGGTGAGTGGCCGCGTTGTCCCAAAGTGGTCTGCAGTATCATCCATTTCATGTCTTTCCTCCTCTAGCCCAGGGTGAATCTGTGTCATATTCGCAGTAGCCGGTTCTTGATATGGTAGTTGTGGCAGATGATGGCTTTCAACAGGTAAAGATGGATATCTAGCCACCTGTGTCATGGCCAGCAGACGCTGCATGGCTGTTTCCAAATTAGTGATGCTGAGAGTAGTAGCATTTCCAAGGCAGAAAGTATGTCTTGCCTCTGGCAATCTTTCATTAGAATAGCAGTACCCATTAGTGCAGTATCAGAGAATCCATGTAGAGTGTAGTAGGTTTCTATAGACTTCGGAGGACCTAACTTGCGGTTTCTGCGTCACTGAAAATGGTGCCGTTTCAAAAGGTCAGTCCAGTTTAAGTTTAAGGGCCCTCCGGGGGCAAGGGTGGTAATATTTCCCTTCGCAAAATATATAGGCGATCGGCCCACCGATTAGATACAGTGTCCAACAAGCCAAAGCAGCGGGGATGCGGTAGCTATGGGTTTTTAAGCTAAGTTATTAGGAATCTTCACGGATCTCTTCAACCATGTTAACGCTCGTTGGTCCCGCCCACCAGCAGGGAAGATAACCTGGATAGCGGATTAAAGTAACCCTACTATCCTGGCTATCTGACGGATAGGAAATGATTGTTTGGAAATTGTTTTTGATATTTCCTTTTTTATATTCTTTATTTTGTCTAAGGGAAGACTTAAGGTGGCTTTTGTTGTATCTATAAGAAACCCCAGAAAAGTTAATGATTGAGTGGGAGTTAAGACTAATTTCTCTTTGTTTACGAGAAAACCCAAGTTCTTTAGAAGGTCTAAAGTCGTCAGTAATTGTTGCTGAACAGAGAGAAATTCTGGTTTATCAAAAGGGTGTCGTCTAAGTAAATGATTAGGCGAATCCCACGAAGACGGAGCCATGATACAACTAGTTTTAGGATTTTTGCAAATATCCAAGGGGCAGATGACAGACCAAATGGCAGGGATGTGAAATTCCAATCTTGGTCTTCCCAACAGAATGTCAGGAATTTCTAATGCTCTTGAGTTATAGGAACTGTAAGGTAAGCATCGGAGAGGTCTAGACGAACCAGCCAATTGTTGTCTAGAAAGCATTCCCTGAGATGAATGCCTTCCATTTTGAAATGATTGTAAACAACGAAAGTGTTTAGGGATCTTAAGGCCTGAATTGATCGTTTTTTTTTTTTACAAGAAAGATGTTACTGAAATAAGCTTGTTGGGGATTTAGGCTTAGAGCAATAGCCTCTTTTTGGTATGTTTTCTATCTCTTTCTGAACTAGAATGTTTTCTGTTTCTGAAAAATAAATAGGATTCGTTTTTTTGGTTAAATTGGGAGAGAGATAAAATCTATCCAAACCCCTAGAACTGCTTGGAGCACCCATTGATCTGAGGTGATTAGATTCCAATTGAGGGCATAAAGGGCTAACCTTCCTCCTACTTTGGATGGGGAAGAAAGGGGAATTAGAGAAGAAAAAGGAGTTACCTGTAGGAAGGCGAGATCTTGGTCTGAAACAAAAACCTCTTTGCTGCCATGGTCTGGCTCGGGAAGGAAAGAAGGGAACTTGCTGTAAAGGTTCTTGTGGATATCTAGGTTTTTGATAGTAGGGATAATTGGTTTGTTGAAATTGAGGCCTGGACACAAAAGAGGTATGGCCGAGAAAGCGGCCTCTGCTTTTTTCGGCCCTGTCAGAGAAATTATGTGGATTATAAGATTTCCTCAAAGTAGTTTTTACCTTGTTAAGGGTTGAAAAAGTATTGGCGTATTGATTAAGATCCTTAAGAAAGGCATCTACAAATAACAAGCCATCTTTATCTGAGTTAAGTTCATTAATAGCAGAATCACAAATCTTAGGATCTATTCTGAGTAAAATGTTTTTGTGCCTTTCAATTATTATGGCAGAGTTAGTATTTCCAACAAAAGAAAGAATTATTTGAACCCATTCCCTAACTGTAGATGGGTCAAGATAAAACTCTTCCATTAAAGCCTGTTCAGAAAGCTCAAACAATTTAGTAATGGGTCCAATTGAGTCTAAAAGTTTGTCATAGCAATTACGCCAACATTTATCAATTCCTTTCTTAATATTATAAGCTGGAGTCCCTATATATTTAATTACCTTAGGGTCAATTTAAGGTGTGATGTTATTATTCTTAGGTAATAGGGGTCTGGGACATTTGGCTCTCATATTATTTCTGGAGCGTTTAATAAGGGATTTTTTTAAGCTGAAAATCCACAAAGTCTACAAAGTTTATTGCTGGAAACCATTCAGAGGATTGAGGATGATTGAGAGTTCCAAGTGCATCAACAAATTTAAATTCCTCGTCCTCAGTGTGTTTAGATTTTTTAACATATTTTTTAAACTTTTTCGCTTTAGGTTCAGAGTCAGAGGAATCTGAAAAATTAGAGTCATTGAGGCCCATTTATCAAGCTCCGTATGGAGCCTGTGGGCCCGTGTTTCTGGCGAGTCTTCAGACTCGACAGAAACAGCACTTATGAAGCAGCGATCTAAAGACCGCTGCTCCATAACCCTGTCCGCCTGCTCTGATGAGGCGGACAGAGATCTCCACAATTCAACCCGATCAAGTACGATTGGGTTGATTGACACCCCCCTGCTGGCGGCCGATTGGAAACAAATCTGCAGGGGGCGGCATTGCACCAGCAGCTCTTGTGAGCTGCTGGTGCAATGCTGAATACGGAGAGCGTATTGCTCTCTGCATTCAGCGCACTGTTGGATCAGGTCCGACAGACATTAGATAATTCAACCTCATTATCTGAATCAAAATCAGAATTATCGTTAGAGGACTCTGCAGAGTAAACAGTAGATAATGCTGCTAATTATTGTCTAGAGGAAGAAGCAGTTTTGTGTTTTTTTTATCCCCTTGGGAGAAAGGGGTCTCTTTGCGGGGGTTTTACTTCCTTTTCCACTTGGAAGGTTAATTAAGGATAATTTTTTCTTAGACGTATCCACTAATTTTTTGCTAGCTTTAAAAACATTAGAAGGCACTTTCCTTTGCATCATTTGTTTCGAAGAGGAGGGTAAGTTAGAAAGTAAATTAGTAATTTGAGACATATATTTACCTAAAGATGAGTCAATCATTTTTTACACAGACTGTTCAGTAAGAGGCTTAGGGCAATCAGGATTTTGAGACATATTAAAGGGCCATGAAACCCATATGTTGAAATACTTGAAAGTAATGCAGCATAGCTGTAAAAAACTGACTAGAAAATATCACCTGAACATCTATATGTAAAAAAGAAAGATATTTTACCTCAAAAGTTCCTCAGTAGCCACATCCCATTGTAAATGACTTCTAAGCAGCAAATCAGTATGTCTGTCCTGGGAGTGGGCTTTGTGAACACTCATCTTATTTCCCTATTCAGTTTAAGGAAGTTTACTATGAAATCTCATGCGAGTTAAAGGGACATTGAACCCACATTTTTTCTTTCATGATTCAGATAGAGCATGCAATTTTAGGCAACTTTCTAATTTACTCCTATTATCAAATTTTCTTCATTCTCTTGGTATCTTTATTTGAAAAGCAGTAAGTTTAGATGACAGCCCTTTTTGGTGAACAACCTGGGTTGTTCTTGCTGATTGGTGGATTGATTTAACCGACCAATAAACAAGTGCTGAACCAAAAAAATAACTTAGATGCAAATAAAGATAGCAAGAGAACGAAGAAAAATTGATAATAGGAGTAAATTAGGAAGTTGCCTAAAATTGCATGCTCTATCTGAATCACGAAAAAAAAAATAATAATTTGGGTTCAGTGTCCCTTTAAGTGAAATCTCATGAGATCACAGGAGTTCATGACCTCAGCACTGTTGATGCTGATTGGCTGCAGTTCATTTCTTCATTTTTTTTTTTTTTTACCTGCAGCTTGGCAGCAGCTGAGTATAACTTTTTACACAGAACTTACTCTGCTGAGCTGAGGAGATTGTGAGGTAAAATATCTTCCTTTTTTACCTAGAGATGCTCAGGTGATATGTTCCCGTCAACTTTTTACAGTTATACTGCATCAGTTTTAAGTGATTTAGCATATGAGTATTATTATGTCCCTTTCACCAAAATAATAAATAAATATTAATATAATTTAGAAAAATAAAAGATAACAATAATGGGATTAAAAAATAATAATACTAAGGAATTAATGAGGAGTGAAAATTTTACAATTTCTCTGACAGAAAAAATAAAGTGTATATTCTGGTAAATATAAATATAACCACCGGGTGTCAGGAAAACCAAGGGAAACAATAAATAACCAATTTCTTTTCAGCAGAGCAAACTGCAACTTTGTTACATGGTTGTCACTGAAAAAAAACAGCTGAGGAGAATACAATCAAAGGTATTATGATGAGGTGGAGGCAGGAACACAGTTGCGTAGGCGGGAACGCCCACAAAATGGCGTTGGGTGGGGGAGAAGAAGCACAGAGAAAATGGCAGTCGGAAGAACATACAGGGAGACCGGTAAGAGACCGGAGACAAAAATAAGGAGAAAATAGAAAGAAATAAAAAACGGAAGCTAAATATAGCAACCGGAGCAGTAAAAAGTAAACCAAAACAGGGAAAAAAACGGAATTAACGAAAAAAGAAGGGAAAAAATAAATACATAAATATATATATATATATATATATATATATATATATAAAGGAATAAACAGTAACAGCTTATAGAAGCAGCAAGGGAAAAAATAAACTGCAATAACACTTTAAAACTTATCTTCAGCTGAGCAGCAAAATAAAGAGGAGGTTGGGGTGCTCAGTGGTCAGTTTATGGGCACTACGGTTACTCTGATTGGTCACTTTATACCTTGTTCTCTAACTTTTCATTGGCTAACTATCAGCTAGATTACAAATTGTGGCGTTATGGCTGCTCGCTAATTACATGTACGTTATTTTCATTGCGCACCTTTCTTAACGTAGGTATTACGAGTCTGAAAAGAACCTCGTAACGTGTTGCAGTGACACAAGTACCGCGTTTATTTCCCAAGTGTAATCACGGGCGCGTAATGAATTCTCCTATAGAGATCAATGCAAAATGAAGAATACACAGATTTTTCATCTAACACTCGATCTTGCGAGAAATACACACTGCTCTGTCATATTACGTATACAACATCATGGACAAGAAAAACAGTCAGCTCAAATGTACAAACAACAATCGCTCACACAACATAGCACATAGCACATAGGCATTCAACATTCATAATCAGAAACAACTAATACTACACAACATTTACACTAAATGAGGAATAGGAAAATACGTTGCGATCTGCAACACAGAACAAAACAACATGAAAAATGATTTGCACACTGATACACAAACAAAACATTCTTTTACAAAACACTTAACAAATACGACACCATCACAAATCACTATTTAGATTTGGAGATAATACATTTTGAGAATGTTAGGCAAAACGATCACTATGACATCATCACATTATACACATTCCACAAATACATATGTGCATTTACAAACTCAATATGAGCATGCACAAATTAAAACAACTAATACATATTGCACACATACAAATCAAAAAGAAAGCACAGCTGGACATCGTTTACTTTGCAAACCGGTCCATCATTAAACATTTACATAGGGTATATAAGCACGCTAGAAACATGGCTTCTTTGACTGTATTGCTTTTTCGAGTTAGGTGTAGGTCTAGGCGTTGGAGGGTTTGGTGAGATTAGAGAGTGATTAGAGAGAGATTAGTGTGAGAGTTAGTTTGTGAGAGAGATAGAGAGCGTTAGTGAGCAAGTGCTGTTTTTTGGTACATTTCCTATATAAACACATTTACACGCAAACACATTCAATACATACATACACTTATCACTAGCACTACATACACTCCATACCCCATTCCCTTTCCTCCTACACTCCATACACCATTCCCTTTCATCCTATACCCCATTCCCTTTCATCCCATACCCATCCCATAGTTAGATTTTGTTTGATTTACACAAACTTATTGTTTACATATCCTCATTTTCATCTTTTTTACCATATACTGTACGTTTATCTGTTTAATACTCCTTACCCTCTTTTTTTTCCCATTCACACTTTGAGCAATTTTTACTTTTAGTTCATTATTTTGACCCCCTTTCATTTGGGCACATTCACATTGTGATTGAGTATGGTGGAAGGGAGAGATAGGGGGCAGATTAGTCCGGAGCTCTTAGAGATCATTAGGCAAGAGCTTAGGGAGGTGGTTATGGAGGAGTTTAGGCAGAAGAGAGGGAGTGAGAGAGGGAGGGTGAGAGGAAGGGGGAGAGGAAGAGGAAAAGGAAGTGGTGGGTGGACCCAGCCACAATGTGGAAGATGAACAAGTGGCTGGGCCCAGTGGTGTGCAGCGTAGACAGGGCACTTCACAGTCCGGGGAACATCGCAGGGGAAGCCCAGGCAGAGGGAGGAGAGATATACCATGGAGGAGAAGGAGGCCCTTAAAGAAGCTTATATGGAGAGGGCTACGAGGCTGCAGGCACAGAGGGCCACCCCTTCGGATAAGAGGAAGTTGTGGATAGAGATCAGGGATGTTGTTAATGTAATGGGGGACTATAAGAGGGATGTCAAGTCTATCCAGCACCGTTACTGGGACTGCAGAGCTGAACTTAAGAAAAGCTCACAAGGGACAAAGAATACTATTCAGGGACCAGTACCGGTCCGGAACAAACTTTTGTGTACTGCCGCTGGGAGGAAATGCTGCGTCCCAACATCTCTGAGGTGGCCATAGTTGGGGGCAGATTAGTCCGGAGCTCTTAGAGATCATTAGGCAAGAGCTTAGGGAAGTGGTTATGGAGGAGTTTAGGCAGAAGAGAGGGAGTGAGAGAGGGAGGGTGAGAGGAAGGGGGAGAGGAAGAGGAAAAGGAAGTGGTGGGTGGACCCAGCCACAATGTGGAAGATGAACAAGTGGCTGGGTCCAGTGGTGTGCAGCGTAGACAGGGCACTTCACAGTCCGGGGAACATCGCAGGGGAAGCCCAGGCAGAGGGAGGAGAGATATACCATGGAGGAGAAGGAGGCCCTTAATGAAGCTTATATGGAGAGGGCTATGAGGCTGCAGGCACAGAGGGCCACCCCTTCGGATAAGAGGAAGTTGTGGATAGAGATCAGGGATGTCGTTAATGCAATGGGGGACTATAAGAGGGATGTCAAGTCTATCCAGCACCGTTACTGGGACTGCAGAGCTGAACTTAAGAAAAGCTCACAAGGGACAAAGAATACTATTCAGGGACCAGTACCGGTCCGGAACAAACTTTTGTGTACTGCCGCTGGGAGGAAATGCTGCGTCCCAACATCTCTGAGGTGGCCATAGTTGGTATCGGAGGAGTTGATACTTGGAACCTGCGACTCTCATCTGCCGGTAAGCTCATATACTAATCTTTTTACATCCACCTCATAACCCATTCATTCACACGCAAAAACAATTACGGATATGACTAAGGCAATAACGCTTTTTTCAACATTATTACATAAACGCATTCATAATTACTTTGAGAAAGCTGCATTTGAAGAAAAGCCATCACATTAGTAGCTAGTCTACAGATTAGGTGTGCATTTCAACAGATTTAAGACAAACGCAAAAAGACATTCAGATTGACCATATAGATATCAGAAAGACGGGTTTGAAAATACGGAAATCGTATTGATTGCTTTGGCTTACAATTGAATTACGAAGGAAGCCTCATTAACATTTACATCTTTATTCGGAACTGTGCTAATATCTGGATTTCTTTCTTTTTAAAATATACAGAGTCTGAGGCCGGGGAGGAGGAAGCACAGCACCAACAGGCTCCTCCTTCACCCAGGCATGAGAGTGGTGCAGATGACTCGCCACCTCTGGGAGAAATGGAAGACATCCCTGAAGAAGCATCCCCTGAAGAAGCCCCCGCTGCAGAAGAGATCCCTGCAGCAGCCCTCTGTGCACCAGCAGTCCACCATGCACCAGCAGCCCGCCGTGCACCATCTCCTCCTGAGGAGAACATCCCCCCAGAGGTGCCAGAGCTGGAGCTCATTAGAAACTTCCTTGAACAGACGCATGCCTTCTGTAGGGAACAGGCGGAATATAGGGTGTTCATGACAGGAGTAATGAACCAACTGCTCGAAGGACAGGCGGAATACAGGGTATTCATGACAGGAGTAATGAACCAACTGCTCGAAGGACAGGTGGAATACAGGGTGTTCATGACAGGAGTAATGAACCAACTGCTCGAAGGACAAAATAATATCTGGAATACTCTAAATAATATGTTGCAGGTCCTCCGGGAGGTGCCAAGTGGAAAGGGGGAAAGAGCGTCTGCTCCTGGAACATCTTCACCTGGGCCTCCATCTTCTTCTCTGCCTCAATCTCCTCCTCAGCCTGGTGATCCATTAACCACTCATAGTACTCCTCCTCCCCTTCTTCCCCAACCATCTCCTATGAGAACTCATTGGAGGGGGCAGTTGCCTTCCACAGAGCCTCCGTTTCATGGGAAGAAGCGAAGGAAGAGGAAGTAATTATGTATATAGATATATATTTTTTAATTTAATGTGTAAAGGATAGGTATGTGATGATGCTGTACTTGCTGATTAGATTGATTATTTTTTGCGTTGTGATGTCCAAACTGTTCTCCTAATACAAAATATTGACCATTACAATTTGATAAGAAGCCTGTATGCCATATTTCTCTCGATGTGTTAAATAAAGTGTATCGGCTAGATTACGAGTTTTGTGTTAGAGGCTATGCGGTGCTAACGAGCAGTTTTGTCTCACCGCTCACTTACCTGCAGCGCTGGTATTACGAGTTTTCAGAAACCCGTCGTTAAAAGACAAGAAGTGAGCGTTGAGCAAAATTTTGCTCATTACCGCACTCCAATACCAGTGCTGCTTAAGTCAGCGGTGAGCTGGTGTAACGTGCTCGTGCACGATTTCCTCATAGGAATCAACGGGGAGAGCCAGCTAAAAAAAAAAAAAGTCTAACACCTGCAAAAAAGCAGCGTAAAGCTCCTTAACGCAGCCCCATTGATTCCTATGGGGAAATAAAAGTTATGTCTACACCTAACACCCTAACATGAACCCGAATCTTATACTTATTAACCCCTAATCTGCCGCCCCCGATATCGCCGACACCTACATTATAGTTATGAACCCCTAATCTGCTGCCCCCAACATCGCCGACACCTACATTATATTTATTAACCCCTAATCTGCCACCCCCAATGTCGCCGCCACCTACCTACATTTATTAGCCCCTAATCTGCCGCCCCCAACGTCGCCGCCACTATATAAAAGTTATGAACCCCTATACCTAAGTCTAACCCTAAACCTAACACCCACTAACTTAAATATAATTTAAATAAATCTAAATAAATATTCCTATCATTAACTAAATTATTCCTATTTAAAATATTCCTATTTAAAACTAAATACTTACCTATAAAATAAACCCTAAGCTAGCTACAATATAACTAATAGTTACATTGTAGCTATCTTAGGGTTTATTTTTATTTTACAGGTAAGTTTGTATTTATTTTAACTAGGTAGAATAGTTATTAAATAGTTATTAGCTATTTAATAACTACCTAGCTAAAATAAATACACAAGTACCTGTAAAATAAAACCTAACCTAAGTTACAATAACACCTAACACTACACTATCATTAAATAAATTAACTAAATTAAATACAATTAACTAAATTAAATTAAATTAGTACAAAAAACAAACAAACAAACACTAAATTATAGAAAATAATAAACAAATTGCAGATATTTAAACTAATTACACCTAATCTAATAGCCCTATTAAAATAAAAAAGCCCCTAGCCTAAACTAAACTACCAATAGCCATAAAAAGGGCCTTTTGCAGGGCATTGCCCCAAAGTTATCAGCTCTTTTACCTGTAAAAAAAAATACAAACAACCCCCCCAACAGTAAAACCCACCACCCACACAACCAACCCCCCAAATAAAATACTATCTAAAACACCTAAGCTCCCCATTGCCCTGAAAAGGGCATTTGGATGGGCATTGCCCTTAAAAGGGGAATTAGCTCTTTTGCTGCCCAAACCCTAAGCTAAAAATAAAACCCACCCAATACACCCTTAAAAAAACCTAACACTAACCCCCTGAAGATCGACTTACCGGGAGACGTCTTCATCCAAGCCGGGCCAAAATCCTCAACGAAGCCAGGAGAAGTCTTCATCCAAGCCGGGCGAAGTGGTCCTCCAGATGGGCAGAAGTCTTCATCCAAGCCGGGCAGAAGTCTTCATCCAGACGGCATCTTCTATCTTCATCCATCCGGCGCAGAGCGGTTCCATCTTCAAGACTTACGACGCGGAGCATCCTCTTCATCCGATGACTAAAGCTGAATGAAGGTACCTTTAAGTGACGTCATCCAAGATGGCATCCCTTAGATTACGATTGGCTGATAGAATTCTATCAGCCAATCGGAATTAAGGTAGAAAAAATCCTATTGGCTGATCCAATCAGGATTGAGCTCGCATTCTATTGGCTGATTGGATCAGCCAATAGGATGGAACTTCAATCCTATTGGCTGATTGCATCAGCCAATAGGATTTTTTCTACCTTAATTTCCGATTGGCTGATAGAATTCTATCAGTCAATAGGAATCTAAGGGACACCATCTTGGATGACGTCACTTGAAGGTACCTTCATTCAGCTTTAGTTGTCGGATGAAGAGGATGCTCCGCGTCGGATGTCTTGAAGATGGACCCACTCCGCGCCTGGTGATCCCTTAACCACTCATAGTACTCCTCTCCCCTTCTTCCCCAACCATCTCCTATGAGAACTCATTGGAGGTGGCAGTTGCCTTCCACAGAGCCTCTGTCTCGTGGGAAGAAGTGAAGGAAGAGGAAGTAATTATGTATATAGATATATATTTTTTAATTTAATGTGTAAAGGATAGGTATGTGATGATGTTGTCTTCTTACACTTGTGGAGCACACTCTCTATTTAATAGGCTTCTATGGGACCGGGTCCATGGAGGCATATTGTTTGCAGAGTGTGTTTTACAAGTGTGTGGAGACAACATCATCACATGCTGTCCTTGTTGATTAGATTGATTATTTTTTGCGTTGTGATGTCCAAACTGTTCTCCTAATACAAAATATTGACCATTACAATTTGATAAGAAACCTGTATGCCATATTTTTCTCGATGTGTTAAATAAAGTATATCCGCTAGATTACGAGTTTTGTGTTAGAGGCTATGAGGTGCTAACGAGTAGTTTTGTCTCACCGCTCACTTACCTGCAGCGCTGGTATTATGAGTTTTCAGAAAAGCGTCGTTAAAAGACAAGAAGTGAGCGTTGAGCAAAATTTTGCTCATTACCACACTCCAATACCAGTGCTGCTTAAGTCAGCGGTGAGCTGATGTAACGTGCTCGTGCACGATTTCCTCATAGGAATCAACGGGGAGAGCCAGCTAAAAAAAAAGTCTAACACCTGCAAAAAAGCAGCGTAAAGCTCCCTAACGCAGCCCCATTGGAGAAATAAAAGTTATGTCTACACCTAACACCCTAACATGAACCCTGAGCCTAAACACCCCTAATCCTACACTTATTAACCCCTAATCTGCCGCCCCGACATCGCAGACACCTACATTATAGTTATGAACCCCTAATCTGCTGCCCCCAACATCGCCGACACCTACATTATATTTATTAACCCCTAATCTGCCACCCCCAATGTCGCCGCCACCTACCTACATTTATTAACCCCTAATCTGCTGCCCCCAACGTCGCCGCCACTATATAAAAGTTATGAACCCCTAAACCTAAGTCTAACCCTAAACCTAACACCCACTAACTTAAATATAATTTAAATAAATCTAAATAAATATTCCTATAATTAGCTAAATTATTCCTATTTAAAACTAAATACTTACCTATAAAATAAACCCTAAGCTAGCTACAATATAAATAATAGATACATTGTAGCTATCTTAGGGTTTATTTTTATTTTACAGGCAAGTTTGTATTTATTTTAACTAGGTAGAATAGTTATTAAATAGTTATTAACTATTTAATAACTACCTAGCTAAAATAAATACAAAAGTACCTGTAAAATAAAACCTAACCCAAGTTACAATAACACCTAACACTATACTATCATTAAATAAATTAACTAAATTAAATACAATTACCTAAATTAAATTAAATTAGCTAAAGTACAAAAAACAAACAAACACTAAATTATAGAAAATAATAAACAAATTGCATATATTTAAACTAATTACACCTAATCTAATAGCCCTATTAAAATAAAAAAGCCCCCCAAAATAAAAAAAACTCTAGCCTATACTAAACTACCATTAGCCCTTAAAAGGGCCTTTTGCGGGGCATTGCCCCAAAGTAATCAGCTCTTTTACCTGTAAAAAAAAATACAAACAACCCCCCCCAACAGTAAAACCCACCACCCACACAAGCAACCCCCAAATAAAATACTATCTAAGAAAACCTAAGCTCCCCATTGCCCTGAAAAGGGCATTTGGATGGGCATTGCCCTTAAAAGGGCAGTTAGCTCTTTTGCCGCCCGAACCCTAAGCTAAAAATAAAACCCACCCAATACACCCTTAAAAAAACCTAACCCCCTGAAGATCAACTTACTGGGATACGTTTTCATCCAAGCCGGGTCGAAGTCTTCATCCAAGCCAGGTGAAGTAGTCCTCCAGACGGGCAGAAGTCTTCATCCAAGCCGGGCAGAAGTGGTCCTCCAGATGGGCAGAATTCTATCAGCCAAACGGAATTAAGGTAGAAAAAATCCTATTGGCTGATCCAATCAGCCAATAGAATTGAGCTCGCATTCTATTGGCTGATTGGAACAGCCAATAGGATTGAACTTCAATCCTATTGGCTGATTGCATCAGCCAATAGGATTTTTTCTACCTTAGTTTCTGATTGGCTTATAGAATTCTATCAGCCAATCAGAATCTAAGGGACGCCATCTTGGATGACGTCACTTAAAGGTACCTTCATTCAGCTTTAGTCGTCGGATGAAGAGGATGCTCCGCATCGGATGTCTTGAAGATGGACCCGCTCGGCGCTGGATAGATGAAGATAGAAGATGCCGTCTGGATGAAGACTTCTGCTCGTCTGGAGGACCACTTTGCTCGGCTTGGATGAAGACTTCTGCCTGCCTGGAGGACCACTTCGCCCCGGCTTGGATGAAGACTTCTCCCGACTTCGTTGAGGACTTCGGCCCGGCTTGGATGAAGACGTCTCCCAGTAAGTGGATCGTCAGGAGATTAGTGTTAGGTTTTTTAAGGGTGTATTGGGTGGGTTTTATTTTTATCTTAGGGTTCGGGCGGCAAAAGAGCTAACTGCCCTTTTAAGGGCAATGCCCATCAAAATGCCCCTTTCAGGGCAATGGGGAGCTTAATTTTTTTTAGATAGTATTTTATTTGGGGGGTTGGTTGTGTAGGTGGTGGGTTTTACTGTTGGGGGGGTTGTTTGTATTTTTTTTTACAGGTAAAAGAGCTGATTACTTTGGGGCAATGCCCCGCAAAAGGCCCTTTTAAGGGCTATTGGTAGTTTAGTTTAGGCTAGGTTTTTTTTATTTTGGGGGGGCTTTTTATTTTAATAGTGCTTAGATTAGGTGTAATTAGTTTAAATATCTGTAATTTGTTTATTATTTTCTGTAATTTAGTGGGGTTTTTTTTGTACTTTAGCTAATTTAATTTAGGTAATTTTTTTTAATTTAGTTAATTTATTGAATTATATTGTAGTGTTAGGTGTTAGTGTAACTTAGGTAAGGTTTTATTTTACAGGTAAATGTGTCTTTATTTTAGCTAGGTAGTTATTAAATAGTTAATAACTATTTAATAACTATTCTACCTAGTTAAAATAAATAGAAACTTGCCTGTAAAATAAAAATAAACCCTAAGATAGCTACAATGTAACTATTGGTTATATTGTATCTATTTTAGGATTTATTTTATATGTAAGTATTTAGTTTTAAATAGGAATAATTTAGTTAATTATAGGAATATTTATTTAGATTTATTTAAATTATATTTAAGTTAGTTGGTGTTAGGGTTAGGGTAAGATTTAGGTTTAGGGGTTAATAACTTTAATATTGTGGCGGCGACGTTGGGGGAGGCAGATTAGGGGTTAATAAATGTAGGTAGGTGGCGGCAAGGTTAGTGATGGCAGATTAGGGGTTAATAATATTTAACTAATGTTTGCGAGGCGGGAGTGCGGCGGTTTAGAGGTTAATATGTTAATTATAGTGGCGGCAACATTGGGGGCGGCAGATTAGGGGTTAAAAAGTGTAGGTAGGTTGCGGCGACATTAGGGATGGCAGATAAGGGGTTAAAATTTTTATTATAGTGTTTGTGATGTGGGAGGGCCTCGGTTTAGGGGTTAATAGGTAGTTTATGGGTGTTAGTGTACTTTTTAGCACTCTAGTTATGAGTTTTATGTTACGGTGTTGTACCATAAAACTCTTAACTACTGACTTTTAAATGCGTTAGGACTCTTGACCTGGGTAGGCTGTACCGCTCCCTTTTTGGCCTCCTAGGACAGACTCGTAATATCAGCGCTATGGAAGTCCCATAGAAAAAAGACTTTATGAAGTTTACATAAGTCGCTTTGCGGTAAGGCCAAAGAAGTGTGCGGTGACCCTAAACCTTCAAGACTTGTAATACCATCGGGAGTAAAAAAGCAGCGTTAGGACCTCTTAACGCTGCTTTTTTACCCTAACGCACAACTCGTAATCTAGCCGTATATTTTTCAAACTACATTATAGTGTTTGACTTATTTATGAAATCTATTTGTGTATGAAAGCAGAACATTTGCTTACATGATCTCGACAGAGCATAACATTTTAAACAACATTCATGTTTACTCATATTCTGACAAGTTATCTTGTTAGCTTTTGCTGAAAGGTTTAACTAGGAAAGCTCAGGAGCAGTCAAGAACATAGCTTAGATCTGCTGATTGGTGGATGCATATATCTACCGATTGTCATTGCCTCACCCATGTGTTCACTTAAAAAACAGTAGTGTATTGATGCTCCTTCAAAACATTATACCAAGAGTCTGAAGCACATTTTGAGAATAGAAGAGAATTGGAAACCTGGTTATAATTGTATGTTTAACGTAACTAATGAAAGATATATTTAGGGTCTCATGTCCCTTTAAGAGTTACATTTGAAATATATGCTCACAGTACTATATTTGTAGAAAAACAATGTGGAATCGATACATGACACGATATTGAGCATTTACATTAAGAAGAAATATCAGGACATAACATATAGAATAAGTAGACATCTCATATATATTTATCAGATGATAAAGGTCAATGCATATTAAATAATTAAAATACAAAAGCGCAAGTTTAGGAATTATATATTTAGAAAATTAAACACAACACACTAATTATTTGGTAAAGTTAAAATATTGTTGACAAACATATTAACCAAGATGGAGTATATTCATCGTGAAACATTCATAGATTAGCACTTGCCTCAAAATATATTCGGGGTCAAAAACACATTGCCTTCATTTGTTTCTTTCACTTTATCATCTATGTTTAAACAATGTACATGATTGACACAATCCATAATCCAAGAAAATAATGATTTCAAACTTGTGTTCTCATTCGCAAACGTGGCAAATCAAATATTGCGAGACAACGTCATCAAATCAAAGGACAGATTTAACACCTTTGCATGTGATGTTTTACGCATGATGGCGCATCTAAGATCGCGTAAAAACGTCATCCAATTAAAAGACGGAAGCTCCTTAACGCAGCCCCATTGATTCCTATGGGGAAATAAAAGTTATGTCTACACCTAACACCCTAACATGAACCCCGAGTCTAAACACCCCTAATCTTATACTTATTAACCCCTAATCTGCCGCCCCCGACATTGCCGACACCTACATTATAGTTATGAACCCCTAATCTGCTGCCCCCAACATCGCCGACACCTACATTATATTTATTAACCCCTAATCTGCCACCCCCAATGTCGCCGCCACTTACCTACATTTATTAGCCCCTAATCTGCCGCCCCCAACGTCGCCGCCACTATATAAAAGTTATGAACCCCTATACCTAAGTCTAACCCTAAACCTAACACCCACTAACTTAAATATAATTTAAATAAATCTAAATAAATATTCCTATCATTAACTAAATTATTCCTATTTAAAATATTCCTATTTAAAACTAAATACTTACCTATAAAATAAACCCTAAGCTAGCTACAATATAACTAATAGTTACATTGTAGCTATCTTAGGGTTTATTTTTATTTTACAGGCAAGTTTGTATTTATTTTAACTAGGTAGAATAGTTATTAAATAGTTATTAACTATTTAATAACTACCTAGCTAAAATAAATACACAAGTACCTGTAAAATAAAACCTAACCTAAGTTACAATAACACCTAACACTACACTATCATTAAATAAATTAACTAAATTAAATACAATTACCTAAATTAAATTAAATTAGTACAAAAAACAAACAAACACTAAATTATAGAAAATAATAAACAAATTGCAGATATTTAAACTAATTACACCTAATCTAATAGCCCTATTAAAATAAAAAAGCCCCTAGCCTAAACTAAACTACCAATAGCCATTAAAAGGGCCTTTTGCAGGGCATTGCCCCAAAGTTATCAGCTCTTTTACCTGTAAAAAAAATAATACAAACAACCCCCCCAACAGTAAAACCCACCACCCACACAACCAACCTCCCAAATAAAATACTATCTAAAACACCTAAGCTCCCCATTGCCCTGAAAAGGGCATTTGGATGGGCATTGTCCTTAAAAGGGCAATTAGCTCTTTTGCCGCCCAAACCCTAAGCTAAAAATAAAACCCACCCAATACACCCTTAAAAAAACCTAACACTAACCCCCTGAAGATCGACTTACCGGGAGACGTCTTCATCCAAGCCGGGCCAAAGTCCTCAACGAAGCCGGGAGAAGTCTTCATCCAAGCCGGGCGAAGTGGTCCTCCAGATGGGCAGAAGTCTTCATCCAAGCCGGGCAGAAGTCTTCATCCAGACGGCATCTTCTATCTTCATCCATCCGGCGCAGAGCGGTTCCATCTTCAAGACTTACGACGCGGAGCATCCTCTTCATCCGATGACTAAAGCTGAATGAAGGTACCTTTAAGTGACGTCATCCAAGATGGCATCCCTTAGATTACAATTGGCTGATAGAATTCTATCAGCCAATCGGAATTAAGGTAGAAAAAATCCTATTGGCTGATGCAATCAGGATTGAGCTCGCATTCTATTGGCTGATTGTTACAGCTAATAGAATGCAAGCTCAATCCTATTGGCTGATTGGATCAGCCAATAGGATGGAACTTCAATCCTATTGGCTGATTGCATCAGCCAATAGGATTTTTTCTACCTTAATTTCCGATTGGCTGATAGAATTCTATCAGTCAATAGGAATCTAAGGGACACCATCTTGGATGACGTCACTTAAAGGTACCTTCATTCAGCTTTAGTCGCCGGATGAAGAGGATGCTCCGCGTCGGATGTCTTGAAGATGGACCCACTCCGCGCCTGGTGATCCCTTAACCACTCATAGTACTCCTCTCCCCTTCTTCCCCAACCATCTCCTATGAGAACTCATTGAAGGCGGCAGTTGCCTTCCACAGAGCCTCTGTCTCGTGGGAAGAAGTGAAGGAAGAGGAAGTAATTATGTATATAGATATATATTTTTTAATTTAATGTGTAAAGGATAGGTATGTGATGATGTTGTCTTCTTACACTTGTGGAGCACACTCTCTATTTAATAGGCTTCTATGGGACCGGGTCCATGGAGGCATATTGTTTGCAGAGTGTGTTTTACAAGTGTGTGGAGACAACATCATCACATGCTGTCCTTGTTGATTAGATTGATTATTTTTTGCGTTGTGATGTCCAAACTGTTCTCCTAATACAAAATATTGACCATTACAATTTGATAAGAAGCCTGTATGCCATATTTCTCTCGATGTGTTAAATAAAGTGTATCCGCTAGATTACAAGTTTTGTGTTAGAGGCTATGCGGTGCTAACGAGCAGTTTTGTCTCACCGCTCACTTACCTGCAGCGCTGGTATTACGAGTTTTCAGAAACCCGTCGTTAAAAGACAAGAAGTGAGCGTTGAGCAAAATTTTGCTCATTACCGCACTCCAATACCAGTGCTGCTTAAGTCAGCGGTGAGCTGGTGTAACGTGCTCGTGCACGATTTCCTCATAGGAATCAACGGGGAGAGCCAGCTAGAAAAAAAGTCTAACACCTGCAAAAAAGCAGCGTAAAGCTCCCTAACGCAGCCCCATTGATTCCTATGGAGAAATAAAAGTTATGTCTACACCTAACACCCTAACATGAACCCCGAGTCTAAACACCCCTAATCCTACACTTATTAACCCCTAATCTGCCGCCCCGACATCGCCGACACCTACATTATAGTTATGAACCCCTAATCTGCTGCCCCCAACATCGCCGACACCTACATTATATTTATTAACCCCTAATCTGCCACCCCCAATGTCGCCGCCACCTACCTACATTTATTAACCCCTAATCTGCCGCCCCCAACGTCGCTGCCACTATATAAAAGTTATGAACCCCTAAACCTAAGTCTAACCCTAAACCTAACACCCACTAATTTAAATATAATTTAAATAAATCTAAATAAATATTCCTATCATTAGCTAAATTATTCCTATTTAAAACTAAATACTTACCTATAAAATAAACCCTAAGCTAGCTACAATATAACTAATAGATATTTTTATTTTACAGGCAAGTTTGTATTTATTTTAACTAGGTAGAATAGTTATTAAATAGTTATTAACTATTTAATAACTACCTAGCTAAAATAAATACAAAAGTACCTGTAAAATAAAACCTAACCCAAGTTACAATAACACCTAACACTACACTATCATTAAATAAATTAACTAAATTAAATACAATTACCTAAATTAAATTAAATTAGCTAAAGTACAAAAAACAAACAAACACTAAATTATAGAAAATAATAAACAAATTGCAGATATTTAAACTAATTACACCTAATCTAATAGCCCTATTAAAATAAAAAAGCCCCCCAAAATAAAAAAAAACCCTAGCCTATACTAAACTACCATTAGCCCTTAAAAGGGCCTTTTGCGGGGCATTGCCCCAAAGTAATCAGCTCTTTTACCTGTAAAAAAAAATACAAACACCCCCCCCAACAGTAAAACCCACCACCCACACAAGCAACCCCCAAATAAAATACTATCTAAGAAAACCTAAGCTCCCCATTGCCCTGAAAAGGGCATTTGGATGGGCATTGCCCTTAAAAGGGCAGTTAGCTCTTTTGCCGCCCGAACCCTAAGCTAAAAATAAAACCCACCCAATACACCCTTAAAAAAACCTAACCCCCTGAAGATCGACTTACTGGGAGACGTTTTCATCCAAGCCGGGTCGAAGTCCTCAACGAAGCCGGGAGAAGTCTTCATCCAAGCCAGGTGAAGTGGTCCTCCAGACGGGCAGAAGTCTTCATCCAAGCCGGGCAGAAGTGGTCCTCCAGACGGGCAGAAGTCTTCATCCAGACGGCATCTTCTATCTTCATCCATCCGGCGTGGAACGGGTCCATCTTCAAGACATCCGATGCAGAGCATCCTCTTCATCCGACGACTAAAGCTGAATGAAGGTACCTTTAAGGGACGTCATCCAAGATGGCGTCCCTTAGATTACATTTGGCTGATAGAATTCTATCAGCCAATCGGAATTAAGGTAGAAAAAATCCTATTGGCTGATCCAATCAGCCAATAGAATTGAGCTCGCATTCTATTGGCTGATTGGAACAGCCAATAGAATGTGCGCTCAATCCTATTGGCTGATTGGATCAGCCAATAGGATTGAACTTCAATCCTATTGGCTGATTGCATCAGCCAATAGGATTTTTTCTACCTTAATTTCTGATTGGCTGATAGAATTCTATCAGCCAATCAGAATCTAAGGGACACCATCTTGGATGACGTCACTTAAAGGTACCTTCATTCAGCTTTAGTCGTCGGATGAAGAGGGTGCTCCGCATCGGATGTCTTGAAGATGGACCCGCTCTGCGCTGGATAGATGAAGATAGAAGATGCCGTCTGGATGAAGACTTCTGCTCGTCTGGAGGACCACTTTGCTCGGCTTGGATGAAGACTTCTGCCCGCCTGGAGGACCACTTCGCCCCGGCTTGGATGAAGACTTCTCCCGACTTCGTTGAGGACTTCGGCCCGGCTTGGATGAAGACGTCTCCCTGTAAGTGGATCGTCAGGAGATTAGTGTTAGGTTTTTTAAGGGTGTATTGGGTGGGTTTTATTTTTATCTTAGGGTTCGGGCGGCAAAAGAGCTAACTGCCCTTTTAAGGGCAATGCCCATCAAAATGCCCCTTTCAGGGCAATGGGGAGCTTAATTTTTTTTAGATAGTATTTTATTTGGGGGGTTGGTTGTGTAGGTGGTGGGTTTTACTGTTGGGGGGGTTGTTTGTATTTTTTTTACAGGTAAAAGAGCTGATTACTTTGGGGCAATGCCCCGCAAAAGGCCCTTTTAAGGGCTATTGGTAGTTTAGTTTAGGCTAGGTTTTTTTTTATTTTGGGGGGGCTTTTTATTTTAATAGTGCTTAGATTAGGTGTAATTAGTTTAAATATCTGTAATTTGTTTATTATTTTCTGTAATTTAGTGTTTTTTTTTGTACTTTAGCTAATTTAATTTAATTTAGGTAATTTTTTTTTATTTAGTTAATTTATTGAATTATATTGTAGTGTTAGGTGTTAGTGTAACTTAGTTAAGGTTTTATTTTACAGGTAAATGTGTCTATATTTTAGCTAGGTAGTTATTAAATAGTTAATAACTATTTAATAACTATTCTACCTAGTTAAAATAAATAGAAACTTGCCTGTAAAATAAAAATAAACCCTAAGATAGCTACAATGTAACTATTGGTTATATTGTAGCTATTTTAGGATTTATTTTATATGTAAGTATTTAGTTTTAAATAGGAATAATTTAGTTAATTATAGGAATATTTATTTAGATTTATTTAAATTATATTTAAGTTAGTGGGTGTTAGGGTTAGGGTAAGACTTAGGTTTAGGGGTTAATAACTTTAATATAGTGGCGGCGACTTTGGGGGAGGCAGATTAGGGGTTAATAAATGTAGGTAGGTGGCGGCAAGGTTAGTGATGGCAGATTAGGGGTTAATAATATTTAACTAATGTTTGCGAGGCGGGAGTGTGGCGGTTTAGGGGTTAATATGTTAATTATAGTGGCGGCAACATTGGGGGCGGCAGATTAGGGGTTAAAAAGTGTAGGTAGGTTGCGGCGACATTAGGAATGGCAGATAAGGGGTTAATAAATATAATGTAGGTGTTGGCGGTGTCCGGAGCAGCAGATAAGGGTTTAAAATTTTTATTATAGTGTTTGTGATGTGGGAGGGCCTCGGTTTAGGGGTTAATAGGTAGTTTATGGGTGTTAGTGTACTTTTTAGCCCTCTAGTTATGAGTTTTATGTTACGGTGTTGTACCATAAAACTCTTAACTACTGACTTTTAAATGCGTTAGGACTCTTTACCTGGGTAGGCTGTACCGCTCCCTTTTTGGCCTCCTAGGACAGACTCGTAATATCAGCGCTATGGAAGTCCCATAGAAAAAAGACTTTATGAAGTTTACATAAGTCGCTTTGCGGTAAGGCCAAAGAATTGTGCGGTGACCCTAAACCTTCAAGACTCGTAATACCATCGGGAGTAAAAAAGCAGCGTTAGGACCTCTTAACGCTGCTTTTTTACCCTAACGCACAACTCGTAATCTAGCCGTATATTTTTCAAGCTACATTATAGTGTTTGACTTATTTATGAAATCTATTTGTGTATGAAAGCAGAACATTTGCTTACATGATCTCGACAGAGCATAACATTTTAAACAACATTCATGTTTACTCATATTCTGACAAGTTATCTTGTTAGCCTTTGCTGAAAGGTTTAACTAGGAAAGCTCAGGAGCAGTCAAGAACATAGCTTAGATTTGCTGATTGGTGGATGCATATATCTACCGATTGTCATTGCCTCACCCATGTGTTCACTTAAAAATCAGTAGTGTATTGATGCTCCTTCAAAACATTATACCAAGAGTCTGAAGCACATTTTGAGAATAGAAGAGAATTGGAAACCTGGTTATAATTGTATGTTTAACGTAACTAATGAAAGATATATTTAGGGTCTCATGTCCCTTTAAGAGTTACATTTGAAATATATGCTCACAGTACTATATTTGTAGAAAAACAATGTGGAATCGATACATGACACGATATTGAGCATTTACATTAAGAAGAAATATCAGGACATAACATATATATATTTATCAGATGATAAAGGTCAATGCATATTAAATAATTAAAATACAAAAGCGCAAGTTTAGGAAGTATATATTTAGAAAATTAAACACAAAACACTAATTATTTGGTAAAGTTAAAATATTGTTGACAAACATATTAAACAAGATGGAGTATATTCATCGTGGAACATTCATAGATTAGCACTTGCCTCAAAATATATTCGGGATCAAAAACACATTGCCTTCATTTGTTTCTTTCACTTTATCATCTATGTTTAAACAATGTACATGATTGACACAATCCATAATCCAAGAAAATAATGATTTCAAACTTGTGTTCTCATTCGCAAACGTGGCAAATCAAATATTGCGGGACAACGTCATCAAATCAAAGGACAAATTTAACACCTTTGCATGTGATGTTTTACTCATGATGGCGCATCTAAGATCGCGTAAAAACGTCATCCAATCAAAAGACGGATTTAACACCTTTGCATGAGACGTCTTACACAACATGGCGCATCCGAGATCACGTAAAAACGTCATCCAATCAAAGGACGGATTTAATACCTTTGCATGAGACGTCTTACGCAAAATGGTGCATCCGAGATTGCGTAAAAACATCATCCAATCAAAGGACTGATTTAACACCTTTGCATGAGACGTCTTACGCAACATGGCGCATCCGAGATTGCGTAAAAATGTCATCCAATCAAATGACGGATTTAACACCTTTGCATGAGATGTCTTACGCAACATGGTGCATCCGAGATCGCGTAAAAACATCATCCAATTAAAAGACGGAATTAACACCTTTGCATGTCAATAACAAACATATTTATATTTAAAATATAGAGTATGTGCTATATTGTTATCTGTGAATCATGTTTGTTTCATGTAATGCACAGCTTCACATAATGTAACGCTAGATAACATAATACTCTGATATATGAAATATAATCCATTGTTGGTAATAACTATATTTCATTACAATAGGAAGATTATGAAATATTTTGAAGCAGTAGGGTTTAATATAAAAATAATGCTACTATATACATTACGAAAATGTGGTTTGTTTATACATTATATGTTACCTATGTAGAAATATATTGTTGTATAATTAAATATAATCACAAATAATAGAAAGAGATTAATCATCTAAAATGTGTGCATTAAACAAAGTGATTTCTTTGGTTATACTACTACAATAAGATGTAATAAAATTGGAATATATGTGTTGTCAACATTCAGATAATAGTCTGTTTTAAAAATATTATATGTGTATGTTGATGTCAAAAGAAATAATAATAAAATATACATTATGATTGCATATCCATAAATTAAAAAGTCTGGTCAGCATCTTTTAATAAGGATTATTAACATAAAAGATCTTTTATTAGAAATGACATTAATAAATAAAGAAGAAACATAAAAGTTTAATTACATTCTTTTTATTATAATAAATATTATTTATGAATGTCATAACACATAAAGAAATAAGATAATTTGAAAAACAAGTCAGAAAACAGAAAACAGCCCTTTTGTAGCCATCTGACAAGGTGACATAGTGCATCACAGTCCTTGGAGAGAGTTGACAAGGGCAAACAAAGGCCAACACAGCCCCTTTGGAGCCATCTGACAAGGTGACATAGTGCATCACAGTCCTTGGAGGGAGTTGACAAGGGCAAACAAAGGCCAACACAGCCCTTTTGGAGCCATCTGACAAGGTGACAGTGCATTACAGTCCTTTCAGGGAGTTAACAAGGGCAAACAAAGGCCAACACAGCCCCTTTGGAGCCATCTGACAAGGTGATATAGTGCATTACAGTCCTTTAGGGAGTTGACAAGGACAAACAAAGGCCAACACAGCCCCTTTGGAGCCATCTGTCAAGGTGACATAGTGCATCACAGTCCTTGAAAGGAGTTGACAAGGGCAAACAAAGGCCAACACAGCCCTTTTGGAGCCATCTGACAAGGTGACATAGTGCATTACAGTCCTTTCAGGGAGTTGACAAGGACAAACAAAGGCCAACACAGCCCCTTTGGAGCCATCTGATATGGTGACATAGTGCATCACAGTCCTTGGAGGGAGTTGACAAGGGCAAACAAAGGCAAACACAACCCTTTTGGAGCCATCTGACAAGGTGACATAGTGCATTACAGTCCTTTCAGGGAGTTGACAAGGGCAAACAAAGGCCAACACAGCCCCTTTGGAGCCATCTGACAAGGTGACATAGTGCATCACAGTCCTTGAAAGGAGTTGACAAGGGCAAACAAAGGCCAACACAGCCTTTTTGGAGCCATCTGACAAGGTGACATAGTGCATTACAGTCCTTTCAGGGAGTTAACAAGGACAAACAAAGGCCAACACAGTCCCTTTGGAGCCATCTGACAAGGTGACATAGTGCATCACAGTCCTTGGAGCGAGTTGACAAGGGCAAACAAAGGCCAACACAGCCCTTTTGGAGCAATCTGACAAGGTGACATAGTGCAACAGGCACAACAATAACTTAAAAATGGGCCAAATGGCAACAAATATAAATATAAATATAACTAAAAACATCACAACATGTGGATGGAAGATTTATTTGTTGTCCCTCGGGCCATCTCCGGATCCTCCACTGGGGCATCAGCATAACCTTCATCGTCCTGCGCCCCTCTAGCTGCGGCTTCATGCATTGCCTCTAACATCATTATTCTGGCTAGAGTCAAGCGATGAAGCCGCAGCTGGATACGCATGGTGCCATGCATCCTTCCCTGCAACTGATTGGAACTCAGCATGGTTTGCTCAATCCTTGCTATAGCCTCTAGCGTTAACCATGCTGAGTCACAACCTAAACAAAAATAAATATTACAAATTAATAATAATTACAGAACATAATAACAATAGAGCAAAGAGACATTGTACTAATTAAAATACAAATCATTATTATAATAAAATATGCTATAGAGAAAAAGAATTACACATTAAATATGTTCTTCATAGATAAACCATTAAGATATTAAGAAAAATCAAAACCCTATCAATCTGGAAAAAAATCTTTCTTTGGTTTATGACACACTGTGAAAAGGGCGGTGATAAGAAATCCAAAATATTGGCATACATACATAATATATATCCAACATCTAGGTAATATAATTTAGATATTAGAAAATGTGGATGTTGATTTCAAAAAATATAAATCTGAAACATTTACATTAATCAAATAAAGAAAAGGTTTATAAAAAACATTTTCTATTCAAAATCAATTTATGTATAATTAGATCAGTATAATGTCCCTTTAAGTATGTATGTTCTAATGTTGATTTGTAATGATACTTACATTGGTGGCTGGGAAGGACAATCCGACACCCAGGACAATCAAGGTGGGGATTAGGGTAAAGGTGTTGGTGGGGAGGAATGGGGCACTGGGGAGGGATTGGGCGAGGTGGGGTAGAAGCAAGACGGGCAAAAGGGGGAGAACAGCGAGGGAGGGCAAGGATTTTTTTGGGGGAAGGGCCGGAAAGGGCCGGGAGAGGGGTCTGGACGGGAAGGGCCAGGAGAGGGGTCAGGACAGGAAGGGCCGGGAGATGGGTCAGGATGGGAAAGGCCAGGAAGGGCTGGGAGAGGGGTCAAGATGGGAAGGGCCAAGAGGGGGATCAGGATGGGAAGGGCCGGGAGAGGGGTCAGGATGGGAAGGGCCGGGAGGCTGATGCCCAGAAGTGGAAGTTCCATCTGAAATATATAATACAATTTTATAAATACATGTATTATATTAAAATATATAATCTTGAGAGAATTCAATATTCACCATAATTTAAAATCTGTATTCTTGTTCTAATAAAATATTTATACAAAGTCACAATATGGACTATGTTTAAAGGTATTGAGTGATTGGAATGAAGTATACATACTAATAATATTTAATTGATCCTTGAAACTCTGATTGTTCAATGTTTTTTTCATGGAACATTTGATCAATACATCAAAAACTATATTTTTCAATGTCAACATTATGTGCTAATCTTTATGATTTTATAATATGATATTTCTCTCTTTTTTTTTTTAGGTTTTCAAAGAGCTTTATTTAGTAACATGCAAAGTTACAGATTGTTCACATTTGAATGAAACATTTGAAACAATGGCAGCCAGTGCCCTGTAAAATAATAGGTTTCCAGTAATATACTGTCCAAGTATGGTTATACCAGATTAAGAACCGCTGTCATCAAACGAAGATGTAAACAGAAAACAACCAAATATATGCATAGAAATAAAGCAAAAGTAACAATATAAAAATGATACTCATTACATTTCAAAACAATCTTTTCAACCTCTCCTCCTGATGTGAATTCCCTTTGGTGTGCTATGGTACCTAGTTCTTTGCTCTATCACGTAGGGAGAGCTCTGGCTTAAAGGCCGTGCCTGATCTAACTGTCATGTTGAGTTAGTTTTGCGATTTGTCCAGTGTAGGTAATGTGTGGAGTAATCCTGGTGTTGTTCAGAATGTGTGGGCTTTGCACTCAGACCACTGTTCTAACATGCGTTCATGTGTATCAGTTGTCCCATGTTGGATGTGGTGGTACCTTTCTAGGTGGATCAGTGTGTCCACCTGATGCTTCCATTCCTGGATCATTGGTGTGGTCTGAGTTTTCCAGTGCTTTGGAATTAAGATTTTGGAACCATTTAGCATGACCAATATCAGGGCCCTGCTTACTTTGTTCTCAATTTTGGGTAATGAGAGATAAAGGCATCTATTTATCAAGCCGTCAACCACAAATACGATGGAATTACGCAGCTAGATTGGAACAGCCAATAGAATGCGAGCTCAATCTGATTGGCTGATCGGATCAGCCAATCGGATTGAACTTGATTCTGATTGGCTGATTCCATCAGCCAATCAGAATTTTTCTACCTTAATTCCGATTGACTGATAGAATCCTATCAGCCAATCGGAATTTGAGGGACGCCATCTTGGATGACGTCCCTTAAAGGAACCGTCATTCGTCGGGAAGTCGTCGGTGAAGATGGATGGATCCGCGCTGGAGGTCTTGAAGATCAGCCGGTCGTCATCGGATTGAAGAACATAGAAGATGCGGCTTGGATGAAGATGTTTGCCGGTCCGGATGTCCTTTTCTGCCCGCTTGGATCAAGACTTCAGCCGGAGGATGGACGTCACTCTTTAGCCCCCGCCTGGGCTTGGATGAAGACATCGGAGGCTCTTCTGGATCGATCGGTGATACCTGGCATGGTGAAGACAAGGTAGGAAGATCTTCAGGGGGGTAGTGTTAGGTTTATTTAAGGGGGGTTTGGGTTAGATTAGGGGTATGTGGGTGGTGGGTTTTAATGTTGGGGGGGTATTGTATGTTTTTCTTTTACAGGCAAAAGAGCTGAATTCTTTGGGGCATGCCCCGCAAAAGGTCCTTTTAAGGGCTGGTAAGGTAAAAGAGCTTTGAACTTTTTTAATTTAGAATAGGGTAGGGCATTTTTTTATTTTGGGGGGCTTTGTTATTTTATTAGGGAGCTTAGAGTAGGTGTAATTAGTTTAAAATTGTTGTAATATTTTTCTAATGTTTGTAAACATTTTTTTATTTTTTGTAACTTAGTTCTTTTTTATTTTTTGTACTTTAGTTAGTTTATTTAAATGTATTTATTTGAAGGTATTGTATTTAATTAATTTATTGATAGTGTAGTGTTAGGTTTAATTGTAGGTAATTGTAGGTATTTAATTTAATTTATTTATTGATAGTGTAGTGTTAGGTTTAATTGTAACTTAGGTTAGGATTTATTTTACAGGTAATTTTGTAATTATTTTAACTAGGTAACTATTAAATAGTTATTAACTATTTAATAGCTATTGTACCTGGTTAAAATAACTACAAAGTTGCCTCTAAAATAAATATTAATCCTAAAATAGCTACAATATAATTTTAATTTATATTGTAGCTATATTAGGATTTATTTTACAGGTAAGTATTTAGCTTTAAATAGGAATAATTTATTTAATAAGAGTTAATTTATTTCGTTAGATAAAAATTATATTTAACTTAGGGGGGTGTTAGGGTTAGGGGTAGAATTAGCTTTAGGGGTTAAAAAATTTATTAGAGTAGCGGTGAGCTCCGGTCGGCAGATTAGGGGTTAATGCTTGAAGTTAGGTGTCGGCGATGTTAGGGAGGGCAAATTAGGGGTTAATACTATTTATTATAGGGTTATTGAGGCAGGAGTGAGGCGGATTAGGGGATAATAACTTTATTATAGTAGCGGTGCGGTCCGCTCGGCAGATTAGGGGTTAATAAGTGTAGGTAGGTGGCGGTGACGTTGGGGGGGGGCAGATTAGGGGTTAATAAATATAATATAGGTGTCGGCGGTATTAGGGGCAGCAGATTAGGGGGACATAGGGATAACGTAGCTGGCGGCGGTGTACGGAGCGGCAGATTAGGGGTTAAAAAATTTAATAGAGTGGCGGTGATGTGGGGGGACCTCGGTTTAGGGGTACATAGGTAGTTTATGGGTGTTAGTGTACTTTAGAGCACAGTAGTTAAGAGCTTTATAAACCGGCGTTAGCCCAGAAAGCTATTAACTCCTGGTTTTTTTCTGCGGCTGGAGTTTTGTAGTTAGATTTCTAACGCTCACTTCAGCCACGACTCTAAATACCGGCGTTAGAAAGATCCCATTGAAAAGATAGGATATGCAAATGGCGTAGGGGGATCTGCGGTATGGAAAAGTCGCGGCTGTAAAGTGAGCGTTAGACCCTTTCCTGACTGACTCCAAATACCAGAGGGCGGTAAAAACCAGCGTTAGGAGCCTCTAACGCTGGTTTTGACGGCTACCGCCCAACTCTAAATCCAGCCGTTAGTTAGCTACAATATAACTAATAGTTACATTGTAGCTATTTTAGGGTTTATTTTTATTTTACAGGCAAGTTTGTATTTATTTTAACTAGGTACAATAGTTATTAAATAGTTATTAACTATTTAATAACTACCTAGATAAAATAAATACAAAAGTACCTGTAAAATAAAACCTAACCTAAGTTACACTAACACCTAACACTACACTATAATTAAATAAATTAAATACAATTAATTACAATTAAATAAAATTATCTAAAGTAAAAAGAAAACAAAACACTAAATTACAGAAAATAATAAAATAATTACAAGATTTTTAAAATAATTACACCTAATCTAATCCCCCTAACAAAATAAAAAAGCCTCCCCCCCAAATAGAAAAAAAGCGATACCCTAGTTCAATCCTATTGGCTGATTGCATCAGCCAATAGGATTTTTTCTACCTTAATTCTATCAGCCAATCGGAATTGAAGAGACACCATCTTGGATGACGTCACTTAAAGGTACCGTTATTTCGTAACAAGACTCCGGAAGAAGAGGATGCTCTGCGTCGGATTTATTTAATTATAGTGTAGTGTTAGGTGTTAGTGTAACTTAGGTTAGGTTTTATTTTACAGGTACTTTTGTATTTATTTTATCTAGGTAGTTATTAAATAGTTAACTATTAACTATTAAAATAAATACAAACTTGCCTGTAAAATAAAAATAAACCCTAAAATAGCTATAATGTAATTATTAGTTAAATTGTAGCTAACTTAGGGTTTATTTTACAGGTAAGTATTTAGTTTTAAATAGGAATAATGTAGTTAATAATATTAATTTTTATTTAGATTTATTTAAATAATATTTAAGTTAGGGGGTGTTAGGGTTAGTGGGTTAGACTTAGGTTTAGGGGTTAATACATTTAGAATAGTGGCGGTGACGTTGGGGGCGGCAGATTAGGGGTTAATAAATGTAATGTAGGTGGCGGCGGTGTAGGGGGCGGCAGATTAGGGGTTAATAAGTATAATGTAGGTGGTGGCGGTGTAGGGGGCGGCAGATTAGAGGTTAATAAGTGTAATGTAGGTGGCGGCGGTGTAGGGTGCGGCAGATTAGGGGTTAATAAGTATAATGTAGGTGGCGGCGGTGTAGGGGGCGGCAGATTAGGGGTTGATAAGTGTAATGTAGGTGGCGGCGGTGTAGGGGGCGGCAGATTAGGGGTTATTAAGTATAATGTATGTGGCGGTGGGCTCCGGGAGTGGCGGTTTAGGGGTTAAACAGTTTATTTTGTTGCGGCAGGGTCTGGGAGCGGCGGTTTAGGAGTTAAACAGTTTAGTATATTGTCTGTACTTAGTGACAGTATACAAATAAAGCTGTGAAAAAGCAGAAGAGCAGCGAGATCGATGACTGTTAGTTATCAACAGTCTGCTGCTCATCACCCCGTACTTGGTGTGCGTTTTTTTGACAGCTTTTTTGTTAAATATGGAGAACGTATTCAGGTCCGATTCAGCGATGTTAGGCGATCTTATGCGAGCGTATTAATGCCGGTGAATGCAGCACAGTTGACTGGTTGATAAATAGATGCCAAAGAATCATCGTTGGGCTGTTCTGTAATGGTTTCCCTATAACTTCTTCTATGTGGTTGAGGATCCCCACCCAATAGGTGTCCAATTTGGGGCAATCTCACCATATGTGTGTAGGTGTTCCCTCCCCACCACAGTCCCTCCAACACTTCCCTGAGGCTGTCTTGTATATGCGCTGTAACCTGCTAGGAGTTAGGTACCACCTGGATAGGAATTTGTAGCTGGATTCCTGTACCCTGGTGGAGATTGATGCTCTTTTTGTGATCTGGAATGCTGCCTGCCAGTCATGGGAGTCAATGTCTATTTGTAGTTCCGTTTCCCATGCTTTTGTGTAAGAAGGAAGGGAGTGTGCATCCTCTGTTAGTAGGAGTTTATACAGTAATGATATAGCGTGCACTGTGGGAGTGTTTTGTAGGCACTTTTGCTTGTTTTATGAGGTCTTGTTTGTGCTTGTGTGTCGTAAGAAAATGATTAAGCTGAGTGTATGAAAACAACTCATTTCAATATCTGGCATGACTTCCTTAATGTCATTAAGGGGTTTAAGCTTGTTCCCTCCAATCAAGGCCGAGAGAGTGTATTCCCTAAAGGGCGTTTTTTGGTCTGTTTTTTTTCTCTATGTGGTTCTAAGGCATTGCCGGGTTGTGATATATTGGTGTCAGTGGGGAGAACCTTGAGGAGATGTTTGTTGAGGTATGTGTGATCTTGTCCCAATTGTCAAAAAAAATCTGATAGTAGTGGGTAGGCTGGTGTTGCCTTTGGTCTGTCTTTCCCTGTGAGCCAAGCCGTAAGGCCAGCATTTCTGGTTTCCAGGATGTCGCAGTCTAATTGTACCCATTCCTTGTCTTGGTCATTATAGCACCAGTCTAAGAGTCTGTGCAGAGTAATGGCTTGTTTATAGGTATGTATGTTTGGTACTCCAAGTCCCCCCTTGTCCTTTGGTAGGTAGAGTGTTTTTTAAGCTATTCTTGGTCTAGTGTCTCCCCATATGTATTGTTCTATGATGCTCTGTAATTTGTGCAGGTAATTTGGTGGTAGCGGGATGGGTGTGGTTTGGAGCAGGCAAAGCAACCGAGGGGGCACGTTCATATTTACCTCATTAATCCGGCCCATCCAGGAAATTGATTTGTTTTTCCACCTGGATAGATCTGCGGTTAGGGTATTTTCTAATGCTTTATAGTTAGCAAGGAAGAACTCCTGCTGGGCCGTTGAGAGATAAATTCCTAAATATTTCTTTTTGGATTGTTGTGTTCTTAAGGGGCAGTCTTGTAGTGTCTCTGTAAGTGCATCAGGGCGATATTTGATGTTCAACAGCTCGGATTTAGTTAAGTTAAGGTGGAAATTTGAATTTTTCCCATATTCTCTAAAAGTAGTTAGCGTTTTGGCCAGCGATGTGTCAATATTTGTTAATGTGAGCAGAATGTCATCCTGTCAGGTCAATGAAATAATATGTAAAGTCTCAGTTACTTTCAATGATTGCAAGTAGGATCACAACTGCAGACTTATTAGGGTGAAAGAAGAAAAGGAATGAGTTGCTCAAAATAAGTAACAAAGTATTTAATGTTACTTTACTTTTTGGTTACAGGAGAGGATCCTGTGTCTTGCTAATGCTTGGTTTATGCTGATGGAAAATAGCTTAATGAGAGTCTCTTGGATAGATGCGTTTACGAAACTTCAGTGATTAGTATATCTGCCCTGTACAGGGAGCTGCATGAGAAGTGTCTGGTTGCAGTTTCGTTATCGGAGCTCCTATGACGTCACAAGTGGGAGTGTCCGTTACGCTCACAACAGTGAGGAGATAACCTGTCACTCAGGGTGACGATTTCAGCAGGAGGGCGTGTTAGCAAAACTGGTGCACCGGAGTTTGAGGTGACTGAGCCGTTCTTACCGGTTAAGGTATTTAGTAGACTGGAGGAAGTGAGAAGTCAAGTCGGGAACAACAGAAATAGAAGGTGCGGTTTTGACAGAGAACTCCGGTTCTAGGAGAAAGTCCTGTTAGTTGGCAGGAAACACTGCGGTATGGAACAGATGTGGTTTTAACCTTAATAGTAATACAAGGTAGTATTTCGTGACAGGGTCACTTCTGCTAGTATTAAGGTTTTAGCAAAAAGTCCTGAATATGTAGATTAACTTGTAATCCTCTGTAGTCCTTTTGTAGAGAGCTTCTTAACGTGCGAGCAGTAGAAAAATCACTAACTGACTGCATTAATTAGCAGCTGCTGCAGGGAGAGACAGGCTTTTAACAGACAGAGTTAAAGGGACATAAAGCAGAGAGCAGATACCTGACATGTCCCCCCCTCTAAGGAGCTGCATCGCAGCATAAAGGTCCAGGTCTATCCGGATTGGCATGATGGAAACGTGAAATTAACCGATCTGCTTGTAGATTCTCAGAAGGTTCCCATGAATCTTCATCAGAGGAGTTAACTTTCCATCTAACAAGATATTGAAGACGACCCCTATCAATTCTGGAGTTCAGAATGCGGTTGATTTCGTAAATCAGTTTGAATCAGGTTGGATAGAGTAGGGGACGGAGGAGTACGTGTAGGGACGTAAGACTTTAGAATGGACACATGAAATGTGGGATGAATACGAAGATCCGATGGTAGAGCTAAAGTGACAGCATTTTCATTTACAACCTTGCTAATGATGTAAGGACCAATAAATGTTTTGGAGAACTTCTTGCATGGAGTCTTTAAAGGGTTAGAAATCTTTTCAAATTTGTATGAATGAAAAATAAATTATAAGATACCTCAATGCTAAAACTTTTACGTACACTTACTTTAATCCAAAAACGAAGCTTCTAATACAAATGAAATCATATTTTAATTTCTTCTAAAAACGGCTCTAACGACCGCCCATAAAGAAGGCTGGAGTTCTCAAGAATTAATTCTCACATCCTCCAATCGCACTGCACTATTACACCTCTAATTTAAATATTCATTATGTTATGCCTTTTGCAAAATCGCATGCGCTGTATAATTCAAGTGCAATTGCATGTGCGCTGTACACTTGAACTCCTGTTCGCCATTTTTATTTCTCTGCTCCCACGCATGGGCAGACACAGCCTACAGTCATAATCACACTGATTATAACATTGTCAAATATGCTCGTCAGTCTGGGGGTTTCTAAAGACTTAGCTAGAAATTATGCAGTAGCTCTGTGGGTTCCTCCAAGTCTGACTTGCATTGGCTATGTCCGCTCCATCTTCTGATCTCTGCTGTGCCACTCCCACAATGTTACGGTGCAGGATTGATGACAAGCCAGCTGACACTAAACTAGTAGAAATCCATTTGCGCATGCGTGGGTCAGATACCATAGGAAATGCGCATGCGGGCCGCCATGATTGTTCTACTCAGGTAGAACACGCTAATTTCCTGTTAATAATGAGGACAAAAAATGGGCTTGGCAGCAATAATAATTTAATCAGGGAAATACAAACAAAAAAAAATTGCTTATACATGTCATTTGCACTTTATAAGTATTTGATAAAAGGTTTTGAAATATGGAAAGTATATTTTGGGGTTTACTATCCCTTTAACTTTAAGTTCTTGGTAGAAAGCCAAACTTTATCACCTATTTGATAAAGAGGTGTTTTTTTCCTTCTAGTATCATACTGATGTTTCTGTTTAAGTTGAACAGATTCCATACTGTTCTTTACAAACTGATGTATGTCTGATAGGTTAGTAATCAAATCGTTGATGCAAGGAGAGCTAACGTCAGCTTGAGGGTGGAATTGAAAAGTAGGATGGAAACCATAATTAGAAAAGAAAGGAGAGGTTGTAGTGGAAGAATTTTGTGAATTGTTGTATGCATATTCAGCCATAAAGATATTTTCAAACCATTTATCCTGTTGATGTGAACAGTAACATCGAATATACTGTTCCAGACATTGATTCACCCTCTCTGTCTGCCCATTGGTCTGGGGATGGAAAGCTGTGCTGTATCTATGGTCAATTTGTAGAAGTTTACATAGCTGCCTCCAAAATTGCGAACCCCTATCAGACACAATGACAGATGGGATTCCATGTAAGCGAACTATTTGAGAGAGGAAAAGGTCAGCGGTTTCAGCAGCTGAGGGCAACTTTTTGTAAGGAAGGAAGTGAGCCATTTTAGTTAATAGATCAACTATCACAAGCACTGTGTTACAGCCATTAGATTTGGGAAGTTCGACAATAAAGTCCATTCCGACTGTATCCCATGGTCTAGGTGGAATGGGCAGAGGTTTGAGCAATCCAAAAGGTTTTGAGGAATCCTTTCTTGAGTTTGTACAAATCAAACAAGAAGTTATATATTCCTTTACTGTTTGGTCCATCTGTGGCCACCAATAATTCCTGCGTAGCAATTCAATTGTTTTGCGGATACCAGGATGTCCAACTAGGGGTGGATCATGGTGATTGTATAACATCTTGCTTCTTAATGACGGAGGAATATAAAGCTTTTACTTGAAGTAGTAGAGGCCATCTTTTAAGAATAATTTATCCTTGGGAAAAGAAGTGTCTTCCTCTTGTTCAACACGTAGATTGTCACGAGGTTTGGATACTATACCAATGAAATGTTCAGGAGATATTATACTTTGTGAAACAATTAAGGCAGGAGGTTTATTGATGTTTCTAGTCAAGGCATCAGCCTTCCCATTCTTCGAATCTGGTCTGTACGTGATGTGGAAATTAAACCTGGTAAAAAATAAACTCCAACGGAGTTGTCTTGCAGATAGAGTTTTGCTGGACTGTAAATACTCTAAATTAAGGTGGTCGGTATAAATGATTATGGGAATTTTAGTGCCCTCTAACAAATGCCGCCAGTGTTCGAATGCAGACTTGATAACAAGAAGCTCTTTCTCACCAATAGGGTAGTTTAGCTCCGGTGGTGTCATCAAACGGGAATAAAAGGCAACAGGATGTAAAGGCTTTGACATTTACTCCCTTTGGGAGAGTATGGCACCGATAGCATACTCTGAGGCATCAACCTCAAGTATGTACTGCAGATCTGGGTTAGGAAACCGAAGAATTGGTGCTGATGAGAAGGAATCTTTTAAAAAATTAAAGGCCTTTTCAGCTGTAGAGTCCCATGAAAAGCTGGTGTTAGTGCCAGTGAGTTTACTAAGTGGTTTGGTGATTCCAGAGAAATCCTTAATAAACTTCCGATAGAAGTTGGCGAAGCCAAGGAAGCGCTGTACATCCTTCCTGCAATTAGGGGTTGGCCAGTTCTTAATGGCTACTACTTTGTTGTCTTCCATTCTTACACCCGATGGAGATATGTGGTATCCTAGGAATGAGATCTCAGAGGTATGAAAAATGCACTTCTCTAGCTTGGCAAATAATTGGTGAGTTCTTAAATGACTTAAAACCCATTTGACATGTTTCTTGTGTTCCTCCAAATTGTCTGAAAAAATAAATATATCATCTAGATATACCACCAAGCAAACATCCAGTAAATCTCTGAAAATGTCATTTATTAGGTACTGGAAAGTTTCTGGGGCATTACAGAGCCCGAATGGCATCACGGTGTACTCGTACAGTCCGTATCGAGTACTGAAAGCTGTGAGCCATTCGTCCCCTTCTTTGATCCTAACCAAATTTTAGGCACCTCTGAGATCAAGTTTTGTATAAATCTTGGCCTTGCTGAGACGTTCTACCAACTCTGGAATCAAGGGCAGAGGATACCTATTTTTTATCGTTCTCTTATTCAATTGACGGTAATCAATGATTGGTCTTAATGAACCATCTTTATTCTTCACGAAGAAGATACCTGCCCCTGCAGGTGAGGTAGAGGGCCTAATGAAGCCTTTTCTAAGATTCTCCTCAAGGTAAGTCTTCAAGTATTCAAGTTCTGGTTGTGAGAGAGGGTATATGTGTCCAACAGGGATGGAGGAGCCTGGAAGAAGTTGAATAGGACAGTCATACAACCGATGAGGAGGGAGAGCATCTGCTTCTTTTTTGCTAAAAACATCAGTGAATTCTGAATATTCGTGTGGTAAATCAGATGATGTTATTTGTAATAAGAACTGATGTGGTAAACAATTTGCTTTGCAAAAGGAGGAGTCGAAATCCATTTTAAGTGTTCCCCAATGAATGCTTGGTTGAAGTTGAAGCCAAGATAACCCTAAAATAACAGGGAATAAGGGAGAAGGTAAAACATCAAAAGAGAGATATTCAATGTGCCCATTACCAGATGTTACTTTTAAAGGGATGGTTTGATGAGTAACCGGGCCTGAAATAACTTGTGAACCATCAATGACTCTGACAAAGACGGGTTTTGCTTTCAACACAAGTAGTATTTTATTTTTCTTAATAAGTGTAACATCAATAATACTAGAATATGCTCCTGAGTCCACAATGGCATCAGTACGAACTTGATGACGATCCCACTGTAGGGAGAGAGAAAGAGTACAGTAAGCTGGATTAATAATTTTGGTTGTGAAACAGTTTGTAAGAGGTTGTAACTTACTCTTCCTCTGACGTAGGAGTAGTGGACAATCCTTCACGGAATGATCAGGAGATGCACAATACATGCAGAGATTTTTAAGTCTCATACGGCTCCTTTCTTCAGGTTGCAGGGGCCCCTTTACAACACCCAGTTCCATAGGGACTGAAGTTTCTTTAGCTGATGCTGAAGCACTGTATGGAGGTTAGTATTTAAATGAGGTTTCCGGCTGTTGGCGTTCAGCGCGTCGCTCACGAAGGCGACGGTCGATCTGGATAGATAAATTGATAAGGCCATCCAAGGTTCTGGGAAGTTGTGTACGGGCCAACTCATCTTTGAGCGAATCTGACAAGTCAAGACGGAACTGGTTGTGTAGAGCAATCTCACTCCATTCGGAGTCTGCTATATATAATTTGAACTCAGTAACGTATTCTTCAACTGGCTTACGTCCTTGCCTGAGTGAGCACATCTTAGCTTCAGCAGAGAGCTGTTTTTGAGTGTCTTCATAGAGGAGGCTCATTTCTGTAAAGAATCCTGGTAAAGATCCTAAGATAGGGTCATCATTTTCAAACAGTAGATCAGCCCAGGACCTAGCTTCTCCTCTTAGAAAGGAGATGACTGTCATTACTTTAATTATTTCCGTATTGTAGGTTTTGGGTCTCATTAGGAATAATAAGTGGCAAGCATTCTTAAATTGCCTGTAAGTTGACCTGTCACCTGTAAACTTTTCAGGAAGGGAAACCTGTGGCTCTGGGGTATTTTCTTTAATTATAGCCTTTAAGCTGTCATTTTGCACATGTAAATCCCTTAAGCCCTGTGTGAGCTGATTTACTATAATATGTAAAGTCTCAGTTACTTTCAATGATTGCAAGTAGGATCACAACTGCAGACTTATTAGGGTGAAAGAAGAAAAGGAATGAGTTGCTCAAAATAAGTAACAAAGTATTTGATGTTACTTTACTTTTTGGTTACAGGAGAGGATCCTGTGTCTTGCTAATGCTTGGTTTATGCTGATGGAAAATAGCTTAATGAGAGTCTCTTGGATAGATGCGTTTACAAAACTTCAGTGATTAGTATATCTGCCCTGTACAGGGAGCTGCATGAGAAGTGTCTGGTTGCAGTTTCGTTATCGAAGCTCCTATGACTTCACAAGTGGGAGTGTCCGTTATGCTCACAACAGTGAGGAGATAACCTGTCACTCAGGGTGACGATTTCAGCAGGAGGGCGTGTTAGCAAAACTGGTGCACCGGAGTTTGAGGTGACTGAGCCGTTCTTACCGGTTAAGGTATTCAGTAGACTGGAGGAAGTGAGAAGTCAAGTCGGGAACAACAGAAATAGAAGGTGCGGTTTTGGCAGAGAACTCCGGTTCTAGGAGAAAGTCCTGTTAGTTGGCAGGAAACACTGCGGTATGGAACAGATGCGGTTTTAACCGTAATAATAATACAAGGTAGTATTTTGTGACAGGGTCACTTCTGCTAGTATTAAGGTTTTAGCAAAAAGTCCTGAATATGTAGATTAACTTGTAATCCTCTGTAGTCCTTTTGTAGAGAGCTTCTTAACGTGCGAGCAGTAGAAAAATCACTAACTGACTGCATTAATTAGCAGCTGCTGCAGGGAGAGACAGGCTTTTAAAAGACAGAGTTAAAGGGACATACAGCAGAGAACAGATACCTGACACATCCGCATATAGCGCTAACTTATGTTCGCGAGTCTTAGAGTTTATCCCTGCTATTTGCTTGTCAGTTCAAATTTTCTGGGCTAGCACTTCGATAGTGATAGCAAAGAGGATCGGAGAAAGGGGGCAGCCCTGCCTTGTGCCATTACGAATGGAGAACCTATCCAATAGGAGTCCATTTACCTTGACCCTTGCTGTGGGGTTTTAATAAAGTGTGAAAATTTTGTCTATGAAAGGTTCACTGAATTTAATTTTTTGCAAGACTGTTTTTAAGAATTGCCAATGGACTCTGTTGAACGCTTTTTCGGCATCTGTAGAGACCAGTACTAGAGGGATATGTTGTTGTTGGGCATAGGAGATTAGTTGTAATATCTTCAGCGTATTATCTCGTGCCTCTTGGCCGGATACAAATCCCACCTGGTCTGGGTGTATTAATTTAGGGAGAAACCTATTAATTCTAGTGGCAATAATTTTAGCATATATTTTGATCTCCATGTTTAGGAGGGAGATGGGGCGGAAATTTTCTGGTCTATCAGGATTTTTTCCCTGTTTGGGGAGTACCGTGATGTGTGCCTCTAGCATTTGATCGGTAAATCCTCTTTCCTTTGACAATGCATTAAATAGGGAGTATAATTTGTAGTACTTTATGCCCAGGCCGCCTGGGCCTGGACTTTTGCCATTGGGCATGCTTTTAATGGCTATCTTAATTTCCTCGGGTGCGATTGGCGAGTCCAGTAACTCAATGTCTGTCTTGTCTAGTGTGTGTAGTTGCAGGTCCGCTAGGAATCTATTTATTTCTTCCTGACTGCAGTCATTGTGGAGATTATACAGTTTCTCGTAGTACTGTCTGAATGTCTCTGCAATGCTCTTGCTATCTCTGTGTATGTGCCCCCGTTGTGTCTGATATTGCGTGAATGTGCGTGTTCAACTGTTTCCATCTAAGTGCCCTAGCCAGGGAGGATCCTGTCTTGTCGTTCTCATCAAAATATTTTTGTTGTAGTAGTGTGGCTTTACGCTGGTATTCCTTAACAAGATGATTGTTGAGGTCTTGTTTAGTTTTTGTCAAGGAGTCCAGAATATCTGTTGATGTGGGATTTTTTGTGTGTTCTGATTCCCAATATCAAATTTGGGATAGGGTGGAATTTACCAATTGGCGATTGTTTTAAATTTCTCTAGCTTTGTATTTAAGGAACTCTCCCCTTATTACACATTTGTGAGCCTCCAATTGTGTAACCAATGATGTGTCTTCAGGGGTGTTTTCCCTGAAGTAGTGTCCTAATATTGTGTCTATTTCCAATTTTATCAATGGGTTATCTAAAATAAAGTCATCCAGCCTCCATATAAAAGGTCTCACAGGCATGCTCGTCCACATGAATGTGCATTGTACTGGGGCATGGTCTGACCATGTGATCTGCAGTATGCTGGAGTTCCCGACCATTGAGAGGCCTACCTGATCCGTGATGAGGTAATCGATCCTGGTATACGTGTGGTGTGGGTTGGAGTAGAAAGTATAGTCTTGGGTATCAGGGTTTGCAGATCTCCAGATGTCGTGTAGTTTGAGTGTGTGAATGCAGGAGTTGATGGCCTTTGTTACCTTTTGTGGAGTGCTGGTTTTCCCTGCTGAAGTGTCTCAGGCTGTGTCTAGTGGCATATTGAAGTTGCCTCTTAGGATCAGTATGCATTTTGTGTGTTCTAGTAAGTGTTGGGTCACTCGCTTAAAAATAGTATGCTGATCTTGGTTGGGCAGGTATACGTTTGCCAACGTTACTTGGGAATTAAATAGCAGTCCCGTTACGATAATATATGACCCTTTAGGGTCCTTCACTATATGCATGGGTTGAAACTGTACCGAGTTTTTGAGAAAAATACCCACACCGCCTCTCTTTGCGGAGGCTAGGAATGAGGTCCTGTATTGGCTGCTAATGAATTTGGGTTCTTTCCCCTTCCTAAAGTGTGTCTCCTGTATGAACAATATGTCACCCGAGTCTTTGTGCAATTGGTTAAAAGCTATCGACCTTTTCTCTGGGCTATTAAGTCCCTTAGCATTAATTGTGATCAATTTTAGTGGGCGTGGCCTAGGTATCATTGTGTTGGCCATTGGGGTGCGGGGTCTTGTTATGGGTGGGTGCTATTTGAGGGAGGGTCAGTGGGTCTGCTGGTGTGAGGAAGGTGTTTGGAATGTCAGAAGAGTACTAAAGGGTGGGATTAAGTCACAAACAGGTGATAGGTGTGTGATATAGCAGTAACGTGGAATAACAAGATGTGCAAACAAGGTTGCTTAGCAGTTGTTCCAAACAAATATCAAGAAATTATCGTTGCACAGCACACAACAACAATATTAACAACACAGAAATTATTGAGTATAACAATCAGGGCATTATCCCCACCCCAAACCCAAGCAATTGAAATTTAAACATATAAAGTATACGACCTGAAGCCATAGTAGTTTAATGAGAGTCCCCTCAGTCAGATGAGTGTGGACTGTCTATAGACAGACCGGGGTTTCTGTGACCTGTGGTGGCAATTACCATGTTCAAGTGTCTATTAGAGTCTAGGTGTGGAGTCTCTTCTTCTGGAGGTTGTTTTCTGCCCAGAAGAGGCTGGGAGACACCACTTTCACGCCTCAAGTGCCCTGGGGAGTGGATGGAGATCTGGAGTGCTTCACAAAAGTGAGGGAGATCTTCTTTGGTCTTAAAAACTGCTGTTGTGTCCCCTCTAGTCGCGATTATACTGACTGGGAAGCCCCATCTGTAGGGGATTTTCTTGTCCCGCAGGGTGGTAGTGATGTAATTAAGATCCCTTCTCTTCTGTAGAGTTGATGGACTTAGGTCTGAGAAGATTTGGATGCAGTTGCCAGCATGTGTGATCTCTTGCCTCTGTCTAGAGTGTTTGAGAATCTCCTCTTTATCCTTGAAGTGGAGCAATTTGATTATTACGTCTCTTGGAGGTGCTTTATATGGGGGCTTGACTCAGAGTGCGCGGTGCGCCCTCTCAGTGACTAGGTCTGGTGCACTGTTGTCCCCCTTGAAAGTCCGGAATAATGCCTGGAAGCAGCCCTCCAGAGCCGCTGGTTGGATGGACTCTAGCATCCCGCGTATCCTAAGGTTGTTCCTCGAGCCTCTGTTGTCTAGGTCCTCTACTTTCTCTAAGAGATGGTGTATAGTTTGTCCTGCTCATAAACTAGGTAGGATATATGTTGCATATCATGATCCATCGTATTGTGACTTTCTTCTAATGTAGTGACTCTTTGCATGACTCTTGTCAGGTCCCTCTTCAGGTCACCGTACCAGGTCTTTACCTCTGACATAATTTCCTTGATGTCGTCTTTGGTACATAGCGACTTTAGATCTTCTTGTGTGAGGCCTGGGTGCTAGTTGCTGAAAGTAGTTGGTTCTGTGAGGTATCTGTTCTGTGCGGTTGATTGTTTGAGACAGGATTGAGGGAAGATAGATTAGGGTCGGTTGGTTTTAAAAATTGCTGTAACATTTTGGAACTTGAAATGCCCTCTAGTTTGTTTGACTTACGACCTGGCATGTTCTCTGTGTTATGTTACTGCTAGGTGGTGCTGGCAGCTCAGCAAATCAAATTTAGAGTGGGGCTCTGCGTTTGTAATGGGAGTCTGATAGGCCGGTTTGTCAATGGGTGATGTTAGGAGCACTTATTTGATAAAAGATATCTCTGCTGTGGTACTCTATTCCGCAGCTGACTGCACTGGTCTGTGTGATGTCTCTTGGCACTGCTGTCTTTATGGGTGTTAAGGAATGTGGTCCTATTCAAGCCAGAGCGCAGCTCTGCAGTGTGGCGTTCTGCAAGTCTCTGGAATTTATGAGTGGGGCCTCACTGATTCTTTTTGCAAATTATCCTGGGTTGTGCAGTATTCTGAATACTCAAGAGGCAGAGCGGTCAGATTAGTAGTGTGGCAGGCATTTGTGGTGATGGCTGTGTACAGCAAGTATATCAACAGCTTATTTTCGGGTATGATCCTCCCTAATGTCAGCTCTGAGGGGGAGCCTATTGTGAGAGGGGTCCTGTGGCCTTGGCTTGTTAAGTTGCGGGCGCTGTGTCTGATGTGCAGCGTTAGCTGTGGTCTCTGTTTGCACTTAGACAAGCCTGCCTGTTCCCTATTACCTGTGTGGAGCCGGCGTTCCCGCGTGATATAGGCCTCTGCACAGTTTCTATCAGTTCCGCTAAGTAGCGATCGTTGGTGGAGTCCTGCGGGTGGCTTTGCGGTCCGCTCTGTTTTTGGAGTTCCGTGAGCAAGCTGTGAGGCTCGTAGCAGTCGGGCTGGTAGTCTTTGGCACCCATTGGTAAGCAGGTCACCTGCAGCATATCTGAATCTTGCAGGGTTTTCAGCGGAGGTGTCTCGCCTCCACACTGCTCAGTGCTGTGAGCTTTAGAGGTATAGGGTGACTCTCAGGGGGTGTTTTGGAATATGTGTTTGGCTGTAGTTGCTGGATTTGGGCAGCGTGGGCCTAGGAGCTGTTCTCTTATGCAGCCATGTCTCTGAACGGCCAAGCTCCGACCCCCGATATTTCTCTTTTTGATAATATATCAGTATGCATGTATGCATTTAAGATTGAAACGCCATAGAGTTCTTTTAGACACATGCCCGTGGATTGACTTTGGAGACTCCACCAATTGGATAATATGGGAGTGTATAATATGATCAAATCTAAATGGCCGCTCCACATAGCCTTTGAAACAAGGTAATCACTGATTAATATATAGATTTAGATGATTGCCTTTGTATTCTTAAATATAATTATTTTAAGCTTGATGGTTCAATCAATTACTATTCAGAATCTATACACAGTAGATACTACCATTCATATTAAATATTAAGAATAGAATGGTATCTATCTGACATTACTTTTACGGAGTATGTTTTGTGAATATCTCTTTTACATTAGGATTAAATGTATATCAGCCCAATATTAATAGACACATTCAGAATTGCATTTTTTAGGTTAGAGGAATATTAATGTTTGTTTGAGTGAAATGGACAGTCTACACATAAATCATTTGCAAATCCCTTTACATATCATACATCATGAAATTAAATCAATGAATTTCAACACGATTACGTTTTATGTATACTTAGTAGTGGCTGAGCCAATGCCAGAATCATCTGATGTATAAATTACCTATGATAATAAAATATTATTTTTATTTAGCAATAATAATTTCTTGAACAATCCTAACATGTTTGCACGATTCTACTTTCATTTTCCTAAAAGTCTCACATATTCACAATGCTCCTATTTAACTTATAGTATTTACCGTCTGAAGTGGCGGTTGATGATGTTGGCTCTGAAATTGATCCTCTCGTCCCGGAATGGCCCCTCTAGAACTGGGTTGTCCTCCTCATCTTGGAGGAGGGCTCGGGGCACTTGGACGGCCTGTAACATCCCGCCAGCTGAGCTATGTTATGCAGGACGCTCCAGGCTATAATGATCTTCGCCATCTTACAAGGGCGTATTGGAAGGCTCCTCCAGACCTGTCTAGTCATTGTAACCGCATTTTGAGGAGCCAAAACATCCGCTCCACTACAGCCCTAGTCCGCTTGTTCGCCCGATTATAGCGCACCTGGGCCTCATCAGCCGGGTTACGTATAGGCGTAATCACCTATAAATAATGAACATGACAAAATGTCGATATTACAAATATCGTAAAAATTATGATATGAAAATACATTTAAATATAATGATACAATGCATATGTGCATACGGAAATCGCCTAAATTAGACATTTGCGGAAATTGTCAAATAAATGCTTAAATCGCATCCTATATCTGCACATTTAAGCTATGACTTGCTACATATCTGTTTGTTTCTAAAACTAGACATTTGCTGAAAGAGACAAATAAATGGTTAAATCGCATCCTATATCTGTAAATTTAAGCTATGACCTGCTACATAACCGTTTGTTTCTAAAACTATACATTTGCTGAAAGAGACAAATAAATGGTTAAATCGCATCCTATATCTGCACATTTAAGCTATGACCTGCTACATATCTGTTTGTTTCTAAAACTAGACATTTGCTGAAAGAGACAAATAAATGGTTAAATCACATCCAATGGACCTATTTATTAAAGGTCTTGCGGACCTGATACAACACTGCGGATCAGGTCCGCAAGACCTCGCTAAATGCGGAGAGCAATACGCTCTCCGCATTTAACATTGCACCAGCAGCTCACAAGAGCTGCTGGTGCAACGCCGCCCCCTGCTGAGCAGGTAGCTGTCAATCAACCCGATCGTACTCGATCAGGTTGAATTGCGGCGATGTCTGTCCGCCTGCTCAGAGCAGGTGGACAGGGTTATGGAGCAGCGGTCTTTAGACCGCTGCTTCATAACTGGTGTTTCTGGCGAGCCTGCAGGCTCGCCAGAAACACAGGCCTCAAGCTCCATTCGGAGCTTAATAGATAGGCCCCTATATCTGTACATTTAAGCTATGACCTGCTACATATTTGTTTGTTTCTAAAACCAGACATTTGCTGAAAGAGACAAATAAATGGTTAAATCGCATCCTATATCTGCAAATTTAAGCTATGACCTGGTACATATCTGTTTGTTTCTAAAACTAGACATTTGCTGAAAGAGACAAATAAATGGTTAAATCACATCCTATATCTGCACATTTACGCTATGACCTGCTACATATCTGTTTGTTTCTAAAACTAGACATTTGCTGAAAGAGACAAATAAATAGTTAAATCGCATCCTATGGCCCATATTTATCAAGGTCTGGCGGACCTGATCCGACACTGCGGATCAGGTCTGCCAGACCTCGCTGAATACGGCGAGCAATACGCTCACCATATTCAGCATTGCACCAGCAGCTCACAAGAGCTGCTGGTGCAACGCCGCCCCCTGCAGACTCGCAGCCAATGGGCCGATCGTACTCGATTGGGTTGTATTGTGGCAATTTCTGTCCGCCTGCTCAGAGCAGGCGGACAGGTTATGGAGCAGCGGTTTTTGTGACCACTGCTTCATAACTGCTGTTTCTGGCGAGTCTGAAGACTCGCCAGAAACAGGGGCCATCAAGCTCCATACGGAGCTTGATCAATAGAGCCCTATATCTGCACATTACACAAACACAACTGTTTTTGAACATTACAGTGACAATTGTCTAACTTCTGAACCGTGCTGTGCACAAGTACTCACCAACAAGCCACCCATGGGGAAACTGTCTGTCCTCAAACTGCTGCCAGAGTGAGGACTGCCTGAGGATACAGGCATTATGACAAGCCCCCCCCGAAATTCGCGCACACCTGGATAATCCGCATCCATGAGTCGCAAACGAACTGCACGTTGAGACTATGAAAATGTTTGCGATTTTGGAAGGGTTGATCATCTTCTGGAGCACGCAGCGCAATGTGGGTGCAATCTATTGCTCCCAAAACATTGGGCATTTTAGCTATTGCATAGAATTCCCTCTTGAATCTCCTCCAATCGTCTTCATTTTGAGGGAATCCTATATAAAGCTTACAAACTCATACCATGGCGTCCAGAAACCTTTAAAAAACCACAGAGAAGGTACCCTAAGATAACCCATGCATGTACCCCTCTCCGGATTGAAAGCTTCTGGAGGCCAAGACATGTACGCAGCATAGCATCTTGGTCATGCCAGGGATTGCATCTGCATACATTTCTGTGGCTCCAGATGAGGTTTAAGTACTTCGTAAAGGCCCATGAGTTGCTCTCGATTGAGCCTATACTTGTCAAAAACCTCGAAGTCGCTCATGTTCTCCAAGGTAGGCCTCAGCCTGTGAACACGAGGACCTCTTATCAGACGTTCCACACACCTCTCTTGGAGACGCCGAGCCCGCCTGATTCTGTTGTACAAAACTTGTCCAACAGAACCTACACAAGCTGACTGTGGATCATCCTTATTTGCCAAGCCAAGCAGTACAAAGCCAAACAGCAGAGCAAACGCACAAGGAGTAACAAGGTGTGCAAAAACACAAAAGCAATTTTATACAATGTCGATCACCAGGGACGCTTTGGCCATGTTGTTTGGGGGATTTATAGTGCAAAATGTCCAATGGTAGCGTGTTCGTAATGATTGCTGATTGTATCCACTTGATTGTATGTGAGCGGCGCAAATGCTTTCAAAGTGGCCATTCTTTTTGGTGTTTGCTGAAATTTTGTTTTCCCCCAATAAATCGTAATGTAAAAGTGTTAAATGTAACATATACAGTGCATCTTCGTGATGTTTGTTCATATGCGTCACAAATACTTATTAAACGCGAACTTATATTATAAAACACACGTCCACGCTAACATGATTGAAAGTGAATACTTGTGTATAATGTGTGCATAGACATGGCATAGAATCTGATCGATCAATGTTGCTGCAATATTGTTGCAAGATGATAAAGTAACGGCTGACATCTATAATATTATATTTATAAGTGATTTGCGAGATTTCAATATTTTACGTGTTCCATTGAAATCGCAATAATAATGAAGATCTTCCGGCTGACATCTATAATATTATATTTATCAGTGATTGTCGAGATGTCAATATTTTACATGTCCCATTGAAATCTCAATAATAATGAAGATCTTCCTTCCAACCCTCTCGTCTACGTATATGTAATATTGTAATGTGTTGAGTGAGAAACTGATGAAAGGGGCGGTACAGTCCTAATGCTGTAATCTGTATGGTTGAGGCTTAAAATGATGTCATCATATTAGCTACATGCCTATCTAGTTTGCAAATCCTCATTGTGTTGTATTTTGCAACATTCCTATTGTGTGATGATTAAAAAGATAAATGTGTGCTTTGTTGTTGTGTGATGTGTGTTATGTACATATATGTATGTATTGTGATTCTCTCCCACATCTGTTCATTTATATAAAGCAGTATAGCATTCTAAGGATATCTTATTATTGTACGTAATTCCTAATGTATCTAATTTTTAAATTGTGATGTTAAAGGGACACTAAAGCCATAATTTCTTGTTCATGATTGAGAAAGAAAATCAAATTTTAACCAACCTTCCAATGTACTTGTATGATGTAAATGTGTTTATTGTTTCTATATGGTTTGTTGAATAAATAGCAATGCACATATATGAGGCAATGACAAAAGGCATGTATGTGCAGCCATCAATCATCATCTGGTGAGCCTATCTAGATATGCTGTTCATCCAAGCATATGACTTGAATAACTGAAATGCTATAATAGACGTAAATAAGACAAGTGTTTAAAATTTTCAACTGTTTGTGAATAATGAAATCTTAAAAATTATTTTTTCTGTACGTTTAAATATGATTTAATTCTTGAAACTGATTTCGTATTGTTGATGATAGAATTGATCGTGATTTATAGTTGATGTAATGTAATTTTGTAAAAGAATTTGATGTTTTAGTGATGTTCACACAAATAAAACCCATTACTCCAGTGTCAAATAGTCTATTTCTTGATCTATTTATCATAGCTGGACCAACGCAAGAATGAATGAATTAGCACCACAATTCTAACGCTGCCATTCCGAGTTTTAAAGGAGAAAAATATCTTGTGCGTTACGGAAAGAGGCCGGTCGTGTGCATGAGCACGTATTCCCCATAGAAGTTAATGGAAGCGAGAAATTGCAATGAAAAAAAACACTTGTGTTGAGCGTAAAGTGAGTGACGTCATGTCCTTCTGTGAAAAAGTAGCTAAATCATGTTCATTTCATAATAAATAAAAATGTTGTGTACGTAATGTGCTGTCTATTGTTTGTATCTAATGCTGTATGTATGTTATGCTATTTGTATGTAGATGTAGCTAGATGAGTGTATGTTCCCATATGTCTTTGTAAGTCAATGTAAAATGGGTTTGTGTGCATTTTTTTTTCAAACACCCAAGATCTTGTAAATTTGATCCGTTATATTTTGTAAATACAAATATTTAATTAAAAATTTAAAATTGTATAGTGTTTGTATGAGTGTAAGTGTACTTTGTATGATTTTTTCGAAATGATTCATGAATGTTTTTGGTATCAGGATATCAATTACTACTGGGTCTGGGTGAGCGTTATGGATTTGAGCGTAGATGGGGATATTTGTGGTGCTACGGAAACTTGTAATAGCAGGGTTAGGGAAAATGAAGCGTTATGGGCCATAACGTTGCTATTTGACTCATAACGCCAAACTCGTAATCTAGGTGTATGTTTGGTATCTTTTTTCTCTGTTGTGTAAATGTTTGTTATCTTGTATTACTTTAAAAAGCTGTAGTTGAGTAGTAAAGGAAAGTTTAAGCAAATATGAAGTCTCTGGTCTTGTAATAAAATTAAACTTGAAATGTTTGGATAGAGCATGAACTTTGAAACAACTTTCAAAATTACCAGTTTCGCTTAGTTGTCTTGGTATTTTTTGTTAAAAAGTAATCCTAGGTTGGCTCATGAGCGTGCAAGTGTCTTAAGCCATCAGGCAGCAGTGTTTGCAGCAGTGTTTGCAGCATTGTTTATAGTAATGTTATACATAGTTACAAACACTGCTGCCATAGACTGCTATAGACATGTGCACGTTCCTAAGCTCCTATTAGCCTACCTAAGTTTAGTCTTTAACTTAGAATACCAAGATAACAAAACAAATTTGGTAATAGAGGTAAATTGGAAAGTTGTTTAAAATTGCAAGCTCTGTCTATAGCATGAAAGTTTAATTTTGGCTTTATGGTCCCTTTTAATTTTAATGTGCACCCCGTAGAAGTCTATTATGTGAGGGATTTAGCGCACCCGCACTATGCAACATGTAGATATTTTCAAGTCCTAGACTGTCACTAGCAGTAAAAGTGTTCATTTTAATGCATGCACACCGCTGTTAAAGAGTAAAATAGTAGTGTGGCTGCCTTAAAATGAGCTGAATTGCTGAATACTTCTTGCTAGCACATCTTGAATTTAACTCTGAAAGAGCAATTTTATTTTTTCATTATTAGGAAATTGTTAAAAACTGTGAACACATTATTAGTTTATATATAGAGAACCTTACCTATTCTAAGGTACAGCGTATACCCTATGGCGAGCAAATATAAAAAATACATTAAAGGGACAGTAAAGTCAAAATTTAACTTTAACCATCAAGATAGAGCATGCAATTTTAAAAAAACTTTCCAATTTATTTCTATCAAATTTGCTTCGTTCTCTTGGTATCTTTTATTGAAGAGTAAAACTAGGTAGGCTCATAAGAGTTCAGGAGTGTGCATGTCTTTGGTACTATATAACAGCAATGTTTTGCAACATTGTTTATCAAAGCTACAAATAGCTCTTCAATAAAAGATACCAAGAGAACTAAGCAAATTTGATAACAGAAGTAAATTGGAAAGTTGTTTAAAATTGCGTGGTCTATCTGAATCATGAAATTTTAATTTTGACTTCACTGTCCCTTTAAATGTTGCAGTTTTCCAAAAGAAAAATAAAGGAATTGTCTACCAAAAATATTTCTATATTCTTTGCTGGGGCCCATTAGGGAAGATAAAACATGAGTTCCTGCACTGACCTAAGCAATTACTGTGTAGAGTTGTGGAGGGTGGTTATACTATGGAAAACTTCCCTATATAATAATGGCACCCTCTTGGTAAGGGGAGTGTAAAAGTGAAAGAAACGTTACAGCATCTAAATGAATAAACCGGTACTGCTTTTTTTATTTTTTTTATTTATTTTTTTACATGAAGCACTAATTCTTTAAATGTAAAATTATACTTTTTTTTTAAATTTGACTCACATATTTTTAGCCTGCTGCCTGCCCTTCTGGCAATCTGCTTTTATGTCCTTGTGGCCGCACATCCAATCACTATTTGTGCCGCAAGGCTCATTGTAGTCAATGGAGGTGCACTCCTGATGGCACTACACTTCAGACAGAGAATGAATGGGGCAGAGTAATGGGTATTGCAGGTAGAAATGCACTTTATTAAACTATTACATTAATATTGCCAAAAATTAAATATCTCACAAGCGTTTTTTCAATATTATATGACAAAGAATGCATAGCAACGTATTCGTTACTATCACTTTAAGCCTTTGTGCCATACTCTCTGTAATGATGTTGAGTGGGAGAAGTCGCTGCCAGTAACAAACATAGCGATGGACAGTTGGAGGGGGAGGGTAAGAGATTTTTTTGGAGGGGGGGGGGTGTCAGGAAGGATCCATACACTACAGAAATTAAAAAATAAATACATATATTAAAACCAAAAACATTAAACTCCATACTGGCACACTGTCTGCCAGTACCTAAGATGGTGGTAACCAGTGTGTGTGTGTGTGTGTGTGTGGCTGTTTTGGAGGGACAAGGTAGGGATCAGGGTGTGGGAGGTGTTAGGTGGGATGGTAATCCCTACACCACAGAAAAAATGAACCTTACAAGCTAACTGATTTATCCCTTCACTGCTAGTACACAGCTGCAATTTGCAGCTTTCTATTTGCCAAAAATCAATGGCAAAGCCATGCATGTCTGCTGTTTCTGAACAAAGGGGACCCCAGAGAAGCTTTTGCGATAATTTGTCGTATAACTGCAGTAGTTGTTTGTAAATAATTTTAGTGAGAAACACAAAGTTTACGAAAAAGTTTTTTTTTTATATGATCATATTTGGCGGCCAAATAGTTGCAGCGAATATACCAAAATGGGCTTAGACTTGGGTTGTCTACTTTAAAATATATATAAATAGTTTTCATAGGTACATGAAAAGCAAAGGTTCTATTTCTGTTTAGAGTGATAGCGAAATTGCTAAAAATGATCTGGTACTTTGGGCAAGTTGTTCTCTGAAATTCTCTGAAATTCCTGGTATATAGGCATAAATAACTATTTTACATTAACATTGTAACATATATATCTATACTATAAATTTGTTTATAACGCGTCCGTCACCATCGGCAGTTGTGCACGCATCCTCAAAGGAATGCTGGCAGCGCGAGGCAGCCAAAAGAATGTTGGCTACGCGTGCAGCCAAAAGAATTCACCTGGATGCAGCGCAGGTGGATTTTTTCACCACTCTGCCATTTTCGGAGTCCACTGGGATGCAGCGAAGGCAAACAGAGCATTACAAAAAAAAAAAAAAATAACCGCCCGCAATAAGTATTAAAAAAAAAAAAACCTAACGCCCTCAATAAGTATTAAAAAAAAACAACTAACCGCCCGCAATAAGCATTGAAAAAAAAACAACCTAACTGCCGGCACGAAGTATTAAGAAAAACAAAACAAAAAAACCTATCTAATATACTTATTAACCCCATAATACGCAAAACCCACCATCACAAACTACATAATACATCTATTAACCCCTAATCCGCAACCCCCACAACGCATTAAACCTAATTGACCTATTAACTCCTAAACTGCCAACCCCCATAACGCAAAAAAAATAATTTAATGACTAAGCCCCCTAACCTAACACCACCTAAATTAACCCCTTAATTACATTAAAAAATACTACATTACAAATAAAATAAAAAATCTTAACTGTACAAAAAATTAAACCTAAAAAAACCCCCAAAATAAAAACACACCCTAATCTAGGAATAAACTACCAATAGCCCTTAAAAAAATTTTTTTGTAGGGCATTGCCCTAAAGAAATCAGCTCTTTTACATTAAAAATATACTAAGCCCCCCTCTAAAATTAAAACCCCCCACCCACCAAACCCCCAAAATAAAAAAAACCTAACACTAATAAACCTAAACTACCCATTGCCCCTAAAGGGGCATTTGTATGGGCATTGCCCTTAAAAGGGCATTCAGCTCTTTTTTAGTGCCCTTAAAAGGGCATTCAGCACTTTTTCAAATTGCCCAAAAAACCCTAATTTACAAAAAAAAAACAACAACACTAAAGCACCAAATAGGTACTCACGGTTCCTGAAGTCCGGTGGAGAAGGTTTTCTTCCAGGCGGGTCCATCATCTTCATCCACAGTGAAGGCGGCGCAGAGCGGAGATGCGGAGCGGTGTTCCCAGATGTGGTAATCCTCTGTGGCGGCGCTCCTCTGCGGCTAGGAGGCTCCTCTTCATATGATTGTCCGCCGCACACTGAATATTAAATGCAAGGTACCCCATATTTATTGGGGTATCTTGCATTCCTATTGGCTAAAATTTTCACATCAGCCAATAGGATGACATCAACTGAAATCTTATTGGCTGGTGAACAACCAATAGGATGAGAGCAACTGAAATCTTATTGGCTGGTGAACAGCCAATAAGATTTCAGATGCTCTCATCCTATTGGCTGTTCACCAGCCAATAAGATTTCACTTGCTCTTGGTTTCACTGTGCGGCGGACGATCGCATGAAGAGAAGCCTCCACATCGCAAAGGAGCTCCTCCGAGCACTGTTGCCGCCGCCGAGGATCGCCACACCTGTAACACCGCTCCACATCTCCGCGCCGCCTTTCGCTGTGAATGAAGATGATGGACTCTTCTGGAAGAAGACCTCCGCTGGACTTCAGGAACCGTGAGTACCTATTTGGGGCTTTAGTGTTAGTTAGTTCATTTTAATTTTTTAAATTTTTTTTATTAGGGTTTTTTGGCCAATTTGAAAAAGAGCTGAATGCCCTTTTAAGGACAGTAAAAAAAGCTGAATCCCCTTTTAAGAGCAATGCCCATACAAATGCCCCTTTAGGGGCAATGGGTAGTTTAGGTTTATTAGTGTTAGATTTTTTTTATTTTCGGGGGTTTGGTGGGTGGGGGGTTTAATGTTAGAGGGGGGATTAGTAATTTTTTAGGTAAAAGAGCTGTTTAACTTAGGGCAATGCCCTACAAAAGGCCATTTTAAGGGCTATTGGTAGTTTAAATTAGATTAGGGTTTATTTTGGGGTGGCTTTTGTTTTTAAAAAAAGGGGTATTAGATTAGGAATATTTATTTTTTATTTAGGATAATGAAGTTTGTTTCATTAATCCTTGCTTTTTTATTTTTTGTAATTTTAGTTATTTGAAAGGGGGAAAGGGAAAGGGGGATAGGAGGATAGGGGAATAGAGACAGGGGGATGGGGACAGGGGGATAGGGACAGGGGGTTAGGGGACAGGGGGATAGGGACAGAGGGATGGGGACAGGGGGTTAGGGGGACAGGGGGATAGGTACAGGGAGATGGGGACATGGGGATGGGACAGGGGATAGGGACAGGATTAGAGGAATAGGGGGATGGATGAATAGAGGGATAGGGATGGATAGGTATATTTCTTTCATTAAACATTTTGGCCCATGTACACGGGCTTTACCACTAGTATATATATATATATATATATATATATATATATATATATATATATATATACACACACACATATATATGCACTTGATATATACATTTAGTTTTTACAAATAATAATTATTTTACAACCTACAGAATTTCCTATTCCCACATGTGATCACAGAATTTCCTATTCTTACATGTGCTTAACAGCACTTGTTGCTTATTTGCACCCTCACTTTGATTCTTGCCAGTTTTTATCTAATATGTTACTAAGGTCATCTCTACATAAAAAGTATAAAAAAATAATTAATAAAGGACAATAGTAATAGAAAAAAGAACAGATTTTCAAATTAACTTTATGATTTAATCATGGCAAAAATTAAAAATTAAAATTTAAGAAATTAAAAATGAAAAATTAATACCTTAGACACAGTATACACAATTTTAGAAAGCCTCATAGCGAGGCATTTCGCACTTGTACTTACATATTTAAGTTCATGCACATTTACACTGGAATTATGGGTCCATTTTATTTGCCCACCTTATTTATTTTTCACGAAGCTATACCTATTACCTCTTATGTTCCAATTCTTTATGTAACTTAATATGATTACAGTTGTCGGAGAAATAGATACAACAACATCACAAAAACATATAAAAAGATTCTAGTTTAGTTGTCTCCGATATTTGTTGTCTGCTATATATTAATAACCTTGGCACTAAGACAGTTTACATGCAAATTACTAACATTCTATAAGCTTTGTGTGAGATTTTATTTGAAACTGAAATTTTGATACTAAAATTATCTCACATTTCCTCTAAGAGTCCACAGTACATTGTCATAACAATAACTTTAGATTTTTTCATTTTTTATTCAGCTTATTAATATATATATGTTTACAGCACCTTGCTTTTTGTCTGCTCACGGAGCTATCTTTGTATAACATCTTATGAATAGGGAACAGATAGATTTAATAATATGCTTTTACGGTGCCCAGTCTTTTATATTGTATTCTTTAAAGTAATTTATATTGATACAAGATTTATATACATTGAATACTTTGAATCCAATATTGACTTATACTTAACCCTTTTAAAAGGGTTTTGCTTTAGCACGGTAATAATCTGTTCCCGTAAACATGAGCATCTGCCCCTTTAATTAAAATACACAGGTGTTCTAATTGTGACGTAGGCAGGCAAGCCTTTTTTTAAGCTGTTTGTTGTATGTTCTAGTTAAGTCCCTGACGAAGTGCCTCCGGGCAGGAAACGCGTCGGACGTTTGCTATTGTTTCAGTGTACCCCTGAGTTTGTTTGACACCCTGTTAATGATCTTACAATAAAGTCTCTTTTTTACCTGCACGGAATCCTGCGGCTACATTCTGTCCCATTAAGGGTAATTTTTATTGCATATATATATATATATATATATATATATATATATATATACACACATACATACATGCATATATATATGTGTGTGTGTGTGTTCATATATATATATATATATATATATGTGTGTGTGTGTGTTCATATATATATATATATATATATGTGTGTGTGTGTGTATATATATATATATATATATATATATAAACACACACACACATTATATATATATATGCATGTATGTATGTGTATATATGTCACGATTTCCGTTCATCGCCGCCTCGCTGCGGCTCCCGGAGCTCTCCTGTTGTGTTTACTTCACGTTGCCTAGCAACGTGACGTATTTTCTGACACTCCCTCTGATGTCACGGACCTCTGTCTCAGCCTTTAAATCTCGGCGGGAGATATTGCTTGGGGCCCGTTTGTAAATCCTGTCTTCGGATCTGTGAGTAATCTGTTGTTTTCCTCTACCTCACTTCTGAGATTTACCTGTGCCTGAATTCCTTACTAATCCTAAAAACCTCAATCTCTGGATTTTATCTGCTTTGTTTATCTGACATTGCTTGTCTCAATTGTTGCAAGCCTGCAAAGAAGGAGCTTTAATAATTTGTTTGCTAATAACCTGCTTAAAGGGACATTATCTTTATTTGTTGCAAACCTGCAAAGAAGGAGCATTAATCATTTGTTTGCTAATAACCTGCTTAAAGGGACATTATCTTATTTGTTGCAAACCTGCAAAGAAGGAGCATTAATCATTTGTTTGCTAATAACCTGCTTAAAGGGACATTATCTTTATTTGTTGCAAACCTGCAAAGAAGGAGCATTAATCATTTGTTTGCTAATAACCTGCTTAAAGGGACATTATCTTTATTTGTTGCAAACCTGCAAAGAAGGAGCATTAATCATTTGTTTGCTAATAACCTGCTTAAAGGGACATTATCTTATTTGTTGTAAACCTGCAAAGAAGGAGCTTTAATCATTTGTTTGCTAATAACCTGCTTAAAGGGATATTATCTTTATTTGTTGCAAACCTGCAAAGAAGGAGCATTAATCATTTGTTTGCTAATAACCTGCTTAAAGGGACATTATCTTTATTTGTTGCAAACCTGCAAAGAAGGAGCATTAATCATTTGTTTGCTAATAACCTGCTTAAAGGGACATTATCTTATTTGTTGTAAACCTGCAAAGAAGGAGCATTAATCATTTGTTTGCTAATAACCTGCTTAAAGGGACATTATCTCATTTGTTGTAAACCTACAAAAGAAGGAGCTTTAATCATTTGTTTGCTAATAACCTGCTTAAAGGGATATTATCTTTATTTGTTGCAAACCTGCAAAGAAGGAGCATTAATCATTTGTTTGCTAATAACCTGCTTAAAGGGACATTATCTTTATTTGTTGCAAACCTGCAAAGAAGGAGCATTTATCTATTGTTTGCTGATAACCTGCTTAAAGGGACATTATTTCCAATTATCATTTGTTTGCCGGTAACCTGCTTAAAGAGACATTATTTCGGTATTTCCTGTAATCAAGAAGATATACAGAGTTACTATTTCTTTTGGGAGAACCTTGTATCCTGCTTATTTTGTTTCCTGAGTGGGTCACGTCCTGGATATTCCTCAGTGTGCTAGCGTGTGTTCTATCTTTCACGCTAGCAATTGGGTTAGATCCTGGGCTGACTATATACGGCTGACAATACAAACGGGCCATAAATGGACCCCACTGAATTATCCATGGCCGTGGCTCACCAGGGACAATTACTGGGATCTCATGCTACCCATTTGTAATCCTTGGACTCTAAGCTAGATCAAATAACTACATTATTACAGAGCTTGGTTGTTCCTATCCCTCCCAATCCTAATCCTATTGAGGCTTCTCCTCCTCCAAATCCCAACAACCAATTACAAGGACAATTGAGTCCCAGGATACCTCTTCCAGACAAATATGATGGGAATCCTGAAGATTGTAGGTTTTTTTTGAATCAATGCCGACTTCACTTTCGTAACAGTCCTAACCTCTTTGCTACTCCCTCTTCTAAGATTACATTCCTCATTTCTTTAATGAAAGGAAGAGCTTTGGCCTGGGTATCACCTTTGTTAGAAAAGAATGATCCTTTACTTCAGGATGTGGATACCTTACTTTCAGTATTCTCTAACGTGTTCGACAAACCTGGAAGGTCTTCCGCTGCGGAAGCCTCTCTTTTAGACCTACGACAGGGTGGTCAACCTGTGTTCCAGTATGCTATTGAGTTCCGCACTCTTGCATCTGAAACTACTTGGAATCAAGGAGCTCTTAGAGCAGCTTTTCGTAAAGGACTTTCAGAACGTCTCAAAGATGAATTGGTGTATTGGGAACTTCCAGAATCCCTTGAAGCCTTGAAAAATCTTTGTATCTGTCTCGATTCTAGATACCGGGAACGCCAACAAGAAAGAGAAAGAAATCAGAAGTCTTCAACTCGAAACCCTTTTCGTCTGGCTCCTCGTTTTTCTAACCCAGTAACGCCTACTTCTTTCTTTCCTGATCAAGCTGAACCTATGGAAGTTGGAACCATAAAATTAACAGAAACCGAGCGTTTAAGAAGACGTTCTCTTGGCCTGTGTTTATACTGTGGCCTTAAAGGGCATTTATTAAGAGATTGTCCTACCAGGCCAGTAAAAGCCAGGGCTTAACTTCTGTCCAGGGAACTGAGTTAAGCCATAAAGAAGTTCATTCCCTCTATAATAAACTTTTTGTTCCAGTGTCTCTTCAAATTGGTGGTAGCAAGATACATACCCAAGCTCTTATCGATTCTGGTGCAGGAGGAGTGTTCATTGACTCCACTTTTGTGACTACTCACACAATTCCCTTGATAAGAAAAAAGTTTTCAGTCTCTGTCTCTACCGTGAGTGGAGATCCTTTGGGTTCCGGATTCATCCAGTTTACTACTAAACCCATACTTTTTTCCGTCGGAGTCCTTCATTGTGAGAAGATATGTTTTGATGTTATTGCTACTCCTCAATTTCCTATAATTTTGGGTCTCCCTTGGCTTCAATTGCATAACCCCACCTTTTCTTGGACCCATGGGGAACTTACCTCTTGGGGGTCTTCATGCCATACTAATTGTCTTCAAGAACCTACCAAGGCATCACTCACTATTGCTCTCACTTCCGACACTACTGGTTCTTTACCTATGCCTTACCAAGATTTTGTCAATGTGTTTTCTAAGAAAGAAGCAGAACGTCTTCCTCCTCACCGTCCATTTGATTGCCCCATTGATCTTCTCCCTGGAGCTCCTTATCCTCGAGGCAAGACTTATCCACTTTCAAGGCCTGAAAATGTAGCTCTGGAAGAATACATCAAAGATAATCTGGCCAGAGGATTTATTCGACCCTCCTCATCTCCTGTAGGGGCTGGATTCTTTTTTGTGGGTAAGAAGGATGGCGGCTTGCGACCTTGTATCGATTACAGAGGGCTAATCAAATTACCATCAAGAACAGGTATCCTTTACCCCTTATTCCTGAATTATTCACGTATCTTCAAGGTTCCACCATATTTACCAAGCTAGATCTTCGTGGTGCATACAACCTCATCCGTATGCGCGAAGGTGATGAGTGGAAGACAGCCTTTAACACTCGATTTGGGCTGTGTAATGCCCCTGCTGTTTTTCAACACTTTGTGAATGAGATTTTTCGGGATGTTTTGAATATTTTTGTCATCATTTATCTTGACGACATTTTAATTTTTTCTCAAAACTACCAAGATCATATACATCATGTCAGGAAGGTACTTCAATGCTTAAGAACCAATCATCTTTTTGCCAAATTGGAAAAATGTTCTTTTCATCAAAGATCCATACCCTTCTTGGGATATGTAATCTCCGAATCAGGTTTTGAGATGTATCCAACTAAACTTTCTGCCATTTTGGATTGGCCTAGACCTGACTCTCTTAAAGCTCTTCAACGTTTTCTGGGTTTCGCCAGTTATTATAGAAAATTCATCAAAGGATTTGCTACAATTACGTCACCTCTTACGTCTCTCACCAGGAAAGGGCAAAATTGTAAAGTATGGCCCCCTGAGGCTGTTAACGCTTTCGATTCTCTCAAAGAAGCCTTCTCTTCTGCACCTGTCCTCCGTCATCCAAATCCGGATTTTCAATTCATCCTAGAAGTGGATGCTTCTTCTGTTGCTGCTGGGGCTGTTCTTTCTCAACGAATACCTGACACAGGAAAGATTCATCCTGTTGGATTCTTCTCCAAGAAATTCACCCCTTCTGAATTAAATTATGATGTAGGCAATAAGGAGTTGCTTGCCATTAAAATGGCCTTGGACGAATGGAGGCATTGGTTAGAGGGTACTTCCTTACCATTTACTATACTCACTGACCATAAGAACCTTCTATATCTTCAAACAGCCAAACGACTGAATTCCAGACAGGCACGTTGGTCTTTATACTTCTCACGTTTTCATTACAATCTGTCTTATATACCCGGTTCTAAGAATATCAAAGCTGACGCCCTTTCCAGACAATTTCAAGATACCTCAACTCTTGAATCTGGTAACATTCTTCAACCTCATAAAGTCTTAGCCCAGTTATCAACTACTTGGTTACAAGATTTACAATCTGCCCAGAAGAATCTTCCTTTGTCTTGTAAACCCCCTGATGGTCTTCTCTTTGTTCCTGAACGTCTTCGTTCCAAGATACTATTTTGGGCTCATGACAGCCCTCTCTCTGGTCATCCTGGCATCAGTAACACTGCTCGGAATCTCAAGCAACATGTCTGGTGGCCTACTCTCTCTCAGGATGTTAAAGATTATGTCTCAGTGTGCACACAGTGTGCCGCCAATAAGACTCCTCGTCAACTTCCTTCTGGTTTGCTCCAACCGTTACCCATTCCTCATCAGCCTTGGACCCATTTATCCATGGATTTTATTACAGACCTTCCTCTTTCAGCTGGAAACAACACTATTTGGGTAGTTGTTAACAGGTTTACTAAAACAGCACACTTCATTCCTTTACCTGGTTTACCATCTGCCAAAAGACTTTCTGAACTATATCTTTCACACATTGTGAGATTACATGGCTTCCCTCTGGATATCGTCTCAGATAGAGGGGTACAATTTGTTTCCCGGTTTTGGAGATCACTCTGCAAGCACTTTGGAACAACAATCTCTTTGTCAACCTCAAATCATCCAGAATCTAATGGCCAAACCGAAAGGGTAAACCAGTGCCTGGAAACTTATCTTAGACACTATGTGGATCATCATCATTCTAATTGGAGTGGCTATCTCCCATTAGCAGAATTGGCTCATAACGCCCGATACAATTCCTCTCTTCAGACCTCTCCTTTTCATGCAGCCTATGGATTTCAACCCAGAACATTTCCTCTTCATACTTCTTCCACGGAAAATTCTGCTTCTGATCTAACTGCCCGGAGATTAACTCATCATTGGAGGAGGATACGTCTTCTTCTTTCCAAGGCTTCCAAACGTTATAAGTTCTTTTCTGATCTTCGACGAAAGAAAGCTCCCAAATATCGGCCTGGCGATAAGGTTTGGGTCTCTTCACGTCATCTTCGTCTCAAGCAGCCTTCCACCAAATTGGGCCCACGGTATGTGGGTCCTTTCCGAATACTGGGTCAAGTATGTTCTACTGCCTACCTAATTGCTCTGCCCAAGACTCTCAAGGCTCATTCTGTATTCCATGTGTCTCTTCTAAAACCTATGTTGTCTAATAGGCATTCTAAACCTATGTTAAAGCCTCCACCTCTTTTGATTCATGGACAACCTGAATTTGAGGTCAGTCACATTCTGGATTCCAAACTTCGTGGCAAGCATTTGTACTATCTCATTCATTGGAAGGGTTATCCAGTTACGGAGCGATCCTGGGAACCCGCTCGGCAGGTGAACGCCCCTGCCTTGGTTAAGGCATTTCACAAGCTTCATCCTTCTAAGCCTGCTCCTGTCCCCCGGAGGGGTCCTTGAGGGGGGGGGGGTGCTGTCACGATTTCCGTTCATCGCCGCCTCGCTGCGGCTCCCGGAGCTCTCCTGTTGTGTTTACGTCACGTTGCCTAGCAACGTGACGTATTTTCTGACACTCCCTCTGATGTCACGGACCTCTCTCTCAGCCTTTAAATCTCGGCGGGAGATATTGCTTGGGGCCCGTTTGTAAATCCTGTCTTTGGATCTGTGAGTAATCTGTTGTTTTCCTCTACCTCCCTTCTGAGATTTACCTGTGCCTGAATTCCTTACTAATCCTAAGAACCTCAATCTCTGGATTTTATCTGCTTTGTTTATCTGACATTGCTTGTCTCAATTGTTGCAAACCTGCAAAGAAGGAGCTTTAATAATTTGTTTGCTAATAACCTGCTTAAAGGGACATTATCTTTATTTGTTGCAAACCTGCAAAGAAGGAGCATTAATCATTTGTTTGCTAATAACCTGCTTAAAGGGACATTATCTTTATTTGTTGAAACCTGCAAAGAAGGAGCATTAATCATTTGTTTGCTAATAACCTGCTTAAAGGGACATTATCTTTATTTGTTGCAAACCTGCAAAGAAGGAGCATTAATCATTTGTTTGCTAATAACCTGCTTAAAGGGACATTATCTTATTTGTTGTAAACCTGCAAAGAAGGAGCTTTAATCATTTGTTTGCTAATAACCTGCTTAAAGGGATATTATCTTTATTTGTTGCAAACCTGCAAAGAAGGAGCATTAATCATTTGTTTGCTAATAACCTGCTTAAAGGGACATTATCTTTATTTGTTGCAAACCTGCAAAGAAGGAGCATTAATCATTTGTTTGCTAATAACCTGCTTAAAGGGACATTATCTTATTTGTTGTAAACCTGCAAAAAAGGAGCTTTAATCATTTGTTTGCTAATAACCTGCTTAAAGGGACATTATCTTTATTTGTTGCAAACCTGCAAAGAAGGAGCATTTATCTATTGTTTGCTGATAACCTGCTTAAAGGGACATTATTTCCAATTATCATTTGTTCGCCGGTAACCTGCTTAAAGAGACATTATTTCGGTATTTGCTGTAATCAAGAAGATATACAGAGTTACTATTTCTTTTGGGAGAACCTTGTATCCTGCTTATTTTGTTTCCTGAGTGGGTCACGTCCTGGATATTCCTCAGTGTGCTAGCGTGTGTTCTATCTTTCACGCTAGCAATTGGGTTAGATCCTGGGCTGACTATATACGGCTGACAATATATATATATATATATATATAATATAATATTATATATAAAAAATCTATGTAAAGACAGTGGCGGCTCATGGGTTATTCACATAGGGGTTCACAATACATTACCTGGGGGAAGGAGAGGAGAGAAAAAGAGAGAAAAAGAAAGAGAGAGAGAAAGAGGGAACTGAAAAGTTGAGTACCAAAATTATATTAAAAACATAAAAGCATACATGGCTCTAAAAAAAAGGTTGTTCCCTAAAGAACACTGTCTCTGTCACATGATAGCTAATGTCTATATATTTTATTTCCCCCCCAAAAAAGATTTGTATACTAAACAGCGTTAGCATTTTTCTTCCCTAACCAAGGTGTTTATTTTTAGGAGAGTCTGATGGTTGATGCTGTTGCATCTATCTATTGTGCAATGTGAAATATAGTTTATTGTCAACACCGACATAAAAATATATAAGAAAAAAAGAAGACACTCATTAACAATATAAGTGATAGGTCCCAGTCTGTATTTATAAAATGTGGGAATATTGGTTACTAAAGCTAACTTTTTTGTTTACTCTTGTGTGAGCCTGTCTGTTTACATAATGGCTATATAGGGAGCTGTTACAGGGAACAACTGCTGAGTTTCCGTGGTTACTATCTTAGTTTGTGTGATGTAAGGCCTCAAACACAGGCCTCGTAAATAAACATACCAACTATGCTGTGTGCCGGTGGATTTAGCCAGGCAAGCAAAATGTCAGGGTGCCAGGAATCAGACTGAGACGAGAAGTGCAAAAATAATCACACCTTTATTAATAGCAAAAAATAATTAAAAGTTCACAAGTCAAATAACAAGCCAGGAGTCAAAACCAGAGCTGGTAGTCAGACGAGCCGAGTCAGGAGCCAAAGCGAATAGTCAGACGAGCCGGAATCAGGAACAAGGAAAACAGCAGAGTCAGGAACAAGCCAGGGATCAGTAACCAGGAAGGATGTCAGGCAGCCAGGTAATACACAGGAGCTCTCACAAACAGGTCTGAGACAATGCAAAGGCAAAGCATACTGAACAGAGGCCCTTTAAATAATAAATGATGACATAACAAATTTGAGACTGCATCCTGTCTCACACGGATGATGCACACCAGTCTGGCCATAAAAGGAAGTGCAGGAAATGAGCAGCATCCCCCACAATGCACCATAGTCAGGAAGAGAGGTGAGTAAAATGGCTGCCAGCAGCACATGGCAAACAAAACAGGGAAAAACCCTGACACAAAAAAAAAAAAAAAATTACTTACCTTACTATAATAAGCGCGTCCTCCAAGCAGTGGCACTAGGGCAGGTCAGCAGCAGCTGCAGCTCCTCTTCTTCTCTCCTCGGCAGCAGTGGCAGGACAACTTAGCAGTCTGGCACCAGGCACCCACTCCATCTCCTGCAACACCGGGGCCTGGCGTCAAGTGACTCACGATGACGGACACTGTGTCTGACTCTGATTGTCACTGTCAGAGAGAGAGTCACTCGTGAGTCGGCAGCAGCTCCCTCCTTTATTTCACGGCAGTCTGACTCACGTCCATGCTCCATGGCCACGCTTCCCCAGACAAGAGAGGCACCACCATAGAAGTAAAATTGGCAATGATTTGGACTGGACTGTACTGGAACTTTTTTGCCTGTATACATATAAATTTTCCAATAGGGGGGCAATTGGAAAAATTATATTTATTCAGCCAAAAACTTTTTTTTTATTTTTCTCTCCAGGGACTTCACGTGTGCCTGTGCTTATACAGAGAAGCCTGCACTGTGTAAAGAACATAGGAATTTAAACTATGCATATCTCGCTCCGTGTTTTGCACTTTAGGTTAATGCGTTGGGTTAGCGCACATGAAAAATTGCTAACTTCAATGTGCGTTATTGAAATATTAAATATGAAATATTACAAATATTAATAATTTTAAATGATTATACCTACTGTAAAAGACTGAAAAAGATGGATTGAATGATAGATACTTTAATAACTGGTTTAGATATTCTCAATTAGCACACTCAGGCCTAGATTTGGAGTTTGGCGGTAAAAGGGCTGTTAACGCTCCGCGGGCTTTTTTCTGGCCGCACCATAAAATTAACTCTGGTATCGAGAGTTCAAACAAATGCTGCGTTAGGCTCCAAAAAAGGAGCGTAGAGCATTTTTACCGCAAATGCAACTCTCGATACCAGAGTTGCTTACGGACGCGGCCGGCCTCAAAAACGTGCTCGTGCACGATTCTCCCATAGGAAACAATGGGGCTGTTTGAGCTGAAAAAAAACCTAACACCTGCAAAAAAGCAGCGTTCAGCTCCTAACGCAGCCCCATTGTTTCCTATGGGGAAACACTTCCTACGTCTGCACCTAACACTCTAACATGTACCCCGAGTCTAAACACCCCTAACCTTACACTTATTAACCCCTAATCTGCCGCCCCCGCTATCGCTGACCCCTGCATATTTTTTTTAACCCCTAATCTGCCGCTCCGTAAACCGCCGCAACCTACGTTCTCCCTATGTACCCCTAATCTGCTGCCCTAACATCGCCGACCCCTATATTATATTTATTAACCCCTAATCTGCCCCCCTCAACGTCGCCGACACCTGCCTACACTTATTAACCCCTAATCTGCCGAGCGGACCTGAGCGCTACTATAATAAAGTTATTAACCCCTAATCCGCCTCACTAACCCTATCATAAATAGTATTAACCCTACATCGCCGACAGCTACCTTCGATTATTAACCCCTAATCTGCCGAGCGGACTTCACCGCTATTCTAATAAATGTATTAACCCCTAAAGCTAAGTCTAACCCTAACACTAACACCCCCCTAACTTAAATATAATTTACATCTAACGAAATAAATTAACTCTTATTAAATAAATTATTCCTATTTAAAGCTAAATACTTACCTGTAAAATAAATCCTAATATAGCTACAATATAAATTATAATTATATTATAGCTATTTTAGGATTAATATTTATTTTACAGGCAACTTTGCAATTATTTTAACCAGGTACAATAGCTATTAAATAGTTAAGAACTATTTAATAGTTACCTAGTTAAAATAATAACACAATTACCTGTAAAATAAATCCTAACCTAATATATAATTAAACCTAACACTACCCTATCAATAAATTAATTAAATAAACTACCTACAATTACCTACAATTAACCTAACACTACACTATCAATAAATTAATTAAACACAATTGCTACAAATAAATACAATTAAATAAACTATCTAAAGTACAAAAAATAAAAAAGAACTAAGTTACAAAAAATAAAAAAATATTTACAAACATAAGAAAAATATTACAACAATTTTAAACTAATTACACCTACTCTAAGCCCCCTAATAAAATAACAAAGCCCCCCAAAATAAAAAATTCCCTACCCTATTCTAAATTAAAAAAGTTACAAGCTCTTTTACCTTACCAGCCCTGAACAGGGCCCTTTGCGGGGCATGCCCCAAGAATTTCAGCTCTTTTGCCTGTAAAAGAATAAATACAATACCCCCCCCCCCAACATTACAACCCACCACCCACATACCCCTAATCTAACCCAAACCCCCCTTAAATAAACCTAACACTAAGCCCCTGAAGATCTTCCTACCTTGTCTTCACCATCCAGGTATCACCGATCCGTCCTGGCTCCAACATCTTCATCCAACCCAAGCGGGGGTTGGCGATGTGGGGGGAGCTCGGTTTAGGGGTACATAGGTAGTTTATGGGTGTTAGTGTACTTTAGGGTACAGTAGTTAAGAGCTTTATAAACCGGCGTTAGCCAGAAAGCTCTTAACTCCTGCTATTTTCAGGCGGCTGGAATATTGTCGTTAGAGCTCTAACGCTCACTTCAGAAACGACTCTAAATACCGGCGTTAGAAAGATCCCATTGAAAATATAGGCTACGCAAATGGCGTAGGGGGATCTGCGGTATGGAAAAGTCGCGGCTGAAAAGTGAGCGTTAGACCCTTTAATCACTGACTCCAAATACCAGCGGGCGGCCAAAACCAGCGTTAGGAGCCTCTAACGCTGGTTTTGACGGCTACCGCCGAACTCCAAATCTAGGCCTAAATTTGTTCACACGCAGACAAGGGTAGTGTGATGAGACACTTAATCACTTCGTCATACTTTAACTACAGAAAAAGCTGCGTATCTCTGATATATAAACTTTTTACAGATTGTCTTACCACTTCACCTCTTTCATACACCACAAATTGTGAGAAATATTTGGAACTACCTCTTGGTCTCCCATATTAAAAACAATGGCTAAGTCCTCCACTTCAATAAAGTATTTGAAACCAATACCAAACTTCTCACCAGATACTATTCGTTTGGTAGTGAACAAAGAAGTTCCACTCAAAGATGCAGTATAGCACTCTTTGCCCAGACTCACAAGGCAGAACAAAATGTGTGGTAAGTTAAAACATAACAGTCATAGAAGATATACCCTTAAACAAGAGATTCTTCGTTTCCATGCAACACTATTATATTTTTATTTTGGTTGGGATCATTACCAAGTTCATCAGCCTATTAATCGGCCACCTATTCCCTATATAGTGGCTAAACCAAACACCATATATGTCTATTCCCTGTCCACAGAGAGTCCAGAGTTCAATTCAAGTTAAAACATAACCTTTATTAAAAACTACTTACATAGACACTTTGAGTGTACACACAGCGGGGTTACATGGGATGCCAATGTACTTTATTTATATATTTTTTTCTAAAAGAAAGTGCAATTTGGCCTTACAGATCTCCCACTGCTTTATTGGTGGGCAGTGAGACACCTCTCAAGCGTTAAACAAATGTCTCAGTGCAATCCTAAAAATAGCTTGGCTTTGTTTACTAGCCACAACTCACCAAGCATTACTCCCATATATTTTGGTCCATTGTTCATTATATAAAATGGTATTAGGTATGAGGAGGGGGGGTCATACCACCTGGAAAAGTGTCATTTGGATTTTGCATCTTGCCCCACTTTACCTATGTTTAGGTGTGGGGACAGAGCGGTATAGTGGGGTAGCACTGCTATTTGGTCTATTTCTTTTTCCTTTTTTTCTCTTTCTTCCTCCTTCAATATTCAGTTGGTCTAGTCCCCAGATTTAAGTCTTTTTCATTATAACTTGCACAAATTGTCAAAATTGCTTCTTTACTTATTATTAGCTACAAATGTGTGAAAAGCAAAATCTTTGCTACCGTCCTTTAAACCCACCTGGACCCAGATTCCTATTATCCTTGATCATCCACAAAGTATGACTACTATGCCTATTCCTCTGTATATAACCTTAAGTTCACCAAGGATCCACCTCATGTCTTCTCCTTGGCTATCTCTGGTTCTAGTCATTTGTGTGATACACACCTTGCACACCTGTTTACCTTGTTAATTGGGGTAAGGAGAGGAGACCATAGTTCAATGAGATTAGTGTATTTTTATTTTTGTTTTCCAACAACCTTATAAAGCAACACAATCAAATTTCATTAACTTTTACAGATTTCCACTTGAAACACCATAATATTTTTTTTTAGTAGTTCTTGGAAAATGCCCTTACAATTTCCATTAACTGTGGAATTTCAGCAGTATAAAGAACCTTTAAAGTCTTATGTTTTAACAGTTAGCCCTATTTTTAACGACTATACAGCAGCCAGCTGCTACCACTTCTTTTTTGTGTACTATACATACTCTTCATTCTCTTTTAACATTTTATATTGATTGTGTTTTATTTGCATTAGTATTTATGTACAGCATTGTTTTCATGTAAGACATGTCAGATGTTATTTGTATATGTACCACTTCCTGATAATTGTAATTCATTTCCCCCAGCTTTCATTTCGGCTATATAACGGTCTTCTGCTCTCTTCTTGATGGCTAAGGACAGCTTCTTTTTAACTGCTTGGTCTGCTTCTTCTATTCTTTCTAGCTTATTCCCTTTCAATTCGTAACCAAGTATTTCAATCTGAAAAGAAAGAAAATGCCATATTAATTTCTGTGGTAGTGTTGCTATTAGATTATGTGTGCGTGGAATTTTAATTTAATAAACTAACACTAAGAATCTCTTCTTGGAAAACAAAAGGTAATCTTTGGTTAAAAGTGGACTAATCAGTGGAGACAAAGACAAATTTTCCATGCAAAACAAGTTAATGTTTGAACAATAAAAGGGACATGAAACCCCAATTTTTCTTCTCATGATTTAGATAGAGCATACAATTTTACACAAGTTTTCAATTTACTTATATTATCTAAATTGTTTAATACTCTTGGTATCCTTTGTTGAAGGAACCACAATGCACTATTTGCCCCCCCCATATTAAAGGGACAGTATACACCAATTTTCATATAACTGCATGTAATACGTAGACACTACTATAAAGAATAATATGCACAGATGCTGATATAAAAATCCAGTATAAAACTGTTTAAAAACTTACTTAGAAGCTTCCAGTTTAGCTCTGTTTAAAAGGTAGCTGGAACACCCACTGCAAGTGGGAAATAGACCATCCCCCCTCCTTTGCATATGAAAAGACCCTTTACACAAACAGAAGCAAGCTGGAGTAGGTATACGTTGGTATTTTCCTAAAACTATGGGGCGTGGTTAGGAGTATGAAATTCAGAGCAATGTTATTTAAAAATAAGCAAAATATCAATTTTAAAAAACAAACAAACTGTATGGACTTTTTAAATGGATCATCTACAAAACATTTTGCAAAGAAAAATCTAGTGTATAATATCCCTTTATGTTCTAAAGCCGCCACTGCTGGGAACTAGCTGAGCACATCTAGTGAGCCAATGACAGGAGGCAAATATGTGCTGTCACCAATCAGCAGTTAGCTCCCAGTAGTGCCTACCTAGGTATGCTTTTTACTAAATGATACCAGAAGAACAAAGCAAATTAGATACTAGAAGCAAATTGAAAAGTTGTTTTAAATTACATGCTCTGTTTCAATAATGAAATAAAACTTATTTAAAAAATGAAAGTTGGTAAAAGGTTTTATCTTCCACAAAATTATAATAGTTGATTAAGGTATTCTGAATAAGGGTGAGCATTATATTTTGTGTGGAAAATATATATATAGAACCATGCTATTTTTTTGGATGGCTAATAATAAGTAATAAGTTGTAGTTTTTATTTTTTATCTACCTTGAGAAATAGAAATATTCCCAATAGATTTTCTCAGTTCTCCTCAATGGTTCTTCCATGGGTTCTTCAGGGTCTAGTGCAGTGGAAAAGCCTTTTTGATTTGTGCAACAATATTGTGTGGATCCTACAGTAAGTAATATGTCTTGTGCTCTTTCAGTGTGCTTTTCAACCAGTTTTAGATTTAAAATAGTTCCCTAGTTTAATATAGAATCACTTTGTCTGTCATTAGGGCCTTAGGACACAGTAAGGTTATGACTAAAGTAGATTTGGATGATGTCTTTTTTTATGTTCCCATCCGTCAAAATCATTTCAAGTTTCTCCGCTTTATGGTAAAAATGTTTAACTTTTGATTATCTGGGTGCTACTGCAAAGATCGTTACCACTGTTTCACTGTTAATTTAGTAGGTCACAAAGTATATCTCTGAATCCTTATATGTACAATATTATTTTTTATTGAGGTTTTTAGAAAAACCATTACATATAACATTTGCCATATCATATATGGATCAATCTTAAGCCAATTGACAGAACAGAAGTAAAAATATAAGAACATTATCAGCATTACAAGTAAAACCATGTAAAATTAACAGGTAATTATATATGAAACCTCCTTTTTAAGTTAGATAAACCCTCCTGCTCTACGAGAAGGTCACTCTCTGACCTATTTGTAAAAAAGAAAAACAAGTTAGGAAGGTAGATATATATGGCCACTTTTGGACCCTCTGATACATATAAGATAATAAAGCTTATCATATAAGAAAATGAGCATGAAGTCGTAGAGATATAGGGGGGTAGTTATCAACGTGTCTATTTTACCTGCCTTCATCGGTTCAATACGCCCGCCTAAGCTCGCCTCACATCGCCGCCGCGGACCTGCAAAAATTCGCCTAAGTTATCAAAAAAGCTGTAAAAAAGCCGCGCACCAAGTACGGGGCGATGAGCAGCGGACTGTGAGAGTTATCACTCATCCGATCTCGCTGCTCTTCGGCTTTTTTACAGCTTTCTTGCTAGCCTGTCACTAAGCACTCACACTATACTATACTGTTCTACCCCCTATACCGGCGCCCCCCCCCCCGCAACTCAATAAAGTTATTAATCCCTAAACCGCCACTCCTAGACCCCGCCGCAACTCTTATAAATGTATTAACCCCTAAACCGCCGCTCCCGGACACCGCTGCCACCTACATTATACCTAGTAACCCCTATCCTGCCCCCCTATACCGTCGCCCTCTATAATAAAGTTATTAACCCCTATCCTGATCCCGCACCTCGCCGCAACTAAATAAATAGTTTAACCCCTAAACCGCCGCTTCCTGACCCCGCTGCAACCTATATTAAATTTATTAACCCCTATCCTGCCCCCCCTACACCGTCGCCACCTATAATAAATTTATTAACCCCTATCCTGCCCCCCACTACACCGCCGCCACTGTAATAAAATTATTAACCCCTAAACCTAAGTCTAACACTAACCCTAACACCCCCCTAACTTAAATATTAATTAAATAAATCTAAATAATATTTCTATTATGAACTAAATTAATCCTATTTAAAACTAAATACTTACCTTTAAAATAAACCCTATTATAGCTACAATATAAATAATAATTATATTGTAGCTATCTTAGGATTTATTTTTATTTTACAGGCAAATTTCAATTTATTTTAACTAGGTACAATAGCTATTAAATAGTTATTAACTATTTAATAGCTTACCTAGCTAAAATAAAGAGAAATTAAGCTGTAAAATAAAACTAACCTAAGTTACAATTACACCTAACACTACACTATACTTAAATAAATTATTCCTATTTAAAACTAAATACTTACCTGTAAAATAAACCCTAAGATAGCTACAATATAATTAATAATTACATTGTAGCTATCTTAGGATGGCTGTTCTGATCAGCCAATAGAATGCAAGCTCAATCTGATTGGCTGATTGGATCAGCCAATCGGATTGAACTTGAATCTGATTGGCTGATTCAATCAGCCAATCAGATTTTTCCTACCTTAATTCCGATTGGCTGATAGAATCCTATCAGCCAATCGGAATTGAAGGGACGCCATCTTGGATGACGTCCCTTAAAGGAACCTTCATTCGTCGGTAGTCCGTCGGGAAAGAAGGATGTTCCGCGTCGGCGGGATGAAGATTGAAGACCCCGCTTGGAAGATGACATCGCCCGGATAGAAGACTTCTTCAGCGCCTCTTGGAAGATGACATCGCCCAGGTGGAAGACTTCTTCAGCACCGCTTGGAGGATCACTTCATCGGATGGAAGATTTCTTCAGCGCCGCTTGGAGGATAACTTCTGCCGCTCCGGGTGTCCTCTTCGGTTCCATTGCTGCTCGGCTGAGTGAAGACGACTCAAGGTAGGATGATCTTCAGGGGATTAGTGTTAGGTTATTTTAAGGGGGGGTTTGGGTTAGATTAGGGGTATGTCGGTGGTGGGTTTTAATGTTGGGGGGGTTGTATTTTTCTTTTACAGGCAAAAGAGCTGAATTCTTTGGGGCATGCCCCACAAATGGCCCTTTTAAGGGCTGGTAAGGTAAAAGAGCTTTGAACTTTTTTAATTTAGAATTGGGTAGGGCATTTTTTTATTTTGGGGGGGTTTGTTATTTTATTAGGGGGCTTAGATTAGGTGTAAGTAGCTTAAAATTGTTGTAATATTTTTTAAATGTTTGTAACCTATTTTTTTATTTTTTGTAACTTAGCTTTTTTTTTGTACTTTAGTTAGTTTATGTAATTGTATTTAATTGTAGTTATTTGTAGTTAATTTATTTAATTTATTTAATGATAGTGTAGTGTTAGGTTTAATTGTAACTTAGGTTAGGATTTATTTTACAGGTAATTTTGTATTTCTTGTAGCTAGGTAGTTATTAAATAGTTAATAACTATTTAATAACTATTCTAACTAGCTAAAATAAATACAAAGTTACCTGTAAAATAAATATAATTCCTAAAATAGCTACAATGTAATTATTAATTACATTGTAGCTATCTTAGGGTTTATTTTACAGGTAAGTATTTAGTTTTAAATAGGAATAATTTATTAAAGTATAGTGTAGTGTTAGGTGTAATTGTAACTTAGGTTAGTTTTTATTTTACAGGTAAATTTCTCTTTATTTTAGCTAGGTAAGCTATTAAATAGTTAATAACTATTTAATAGCTATTGTACCTAGTTAAAATAAATTGAAGATGCCTGTTATTATTATTTATATTGTAGCTATATTAGGGTTTATTTTAAAGGTAAGTATTTAGTTTTAAATAGGATTAATTTAGTTCATAATAGAAATATTATTTAGATTTATTTAATTAATATTTAGGGTTAGTGTTAGACTTAGGTTTAGGGGTTAATAAATTTATTACAGTGGCGGCGGTGTAGTGGGGGGCAGGATAGGGGTTAATAAATTTATTATAGGTGGCGACGGTGTAGGGGGGGCAGGATAGGGGTTAATAAATTTAATATAGGTTGCGGCAGGGTCCGGGAGTGGCGGTTTAGGGGTTAATACTTATATTATAGTTGCGGTGGGCTCCGGGAGAGGCGGTTTAGGGGTTAATACATATATTATAGTTGCGGTGGGCTCCGGAGCGGCGGTTTAGGGGTTAATATGTATAGAGTAGCTTGCGGTGGGCTCCGGGAGCGGCAGTTTAGGGGGTAATAACTTTATTTAGTTGCGGCGGTGTAGGGGGGGCAGATTAGTGGTGTTTAGACTCGGGGTACATGTTAGGGTGTTAGGTGCAGACATCTCTCATAGGAATCAATGGGATGTCTTGCAATAGCGAACTTGTACTTTGTCTATTTTTATTATTATTATCGGTTATTTGTAGAGCGCCAACAGATTCCGCAGCGCTATGGTCAGACTCCCATTGATTCCTATGGGATCCGCCGCCTCCAGGGCGGCAGATTGAAAACCAGGTACGCTGGGCCGTAAAAGTGCCGAGCGTACCTGCTAGTTTTTTGATAACTAGCAAAAGTAGTCAGATTGTGCCGCACACAACATCTGGAGTGATGTAAGAATTGATCTGTGTCGGACTGAGTCCGGCGGATAGAAGTTTACGTCATAAAATTCTACTTTTGCCGGTCTCTAGCCTTTGATAACTAAGGCGAATCAGCCTCGCCACAAATACGCTGCGGAATTCCAGCGTATTTGAGGTTGACGGCTTGATAACTAGGCCCCTAAGTGAGTAATAACGGGATAAGGAAACTCTAATGATGAGTTGTAATATTAAATGCAACTAGTACCTAATAAGTTCATAGATATACACCTAATAGCTATTATTGAGGACCTAAAAGTAATATGTTGTCAGGAAACCCACCATAGCCAATACTAAAGTACAATTGTAAGCAAAATTATTCAACGCCCCCATTGCAAATCAGTTTTATGGTCAAAATGTACAGATTTTCAGCTGTTTGCAATGAACAAATCAAACAAAAGCAATTGAAATAGCTCAACACAATTGATTCCCCCAAATTCAACTGAAAATGCAACTTTTAATGAATTCTGCAGTCTCAAAATTATTCAGCCCCTTCATGGCAAGCATCTTTAGTACTTATAAGAGAACCCTTATGCTGTTATGACATGCTGCAAACGAGATGCATAGCCAGATACCAGCTTCTGGCAGCGTTCATGAGGAATCTTAGCCCATTCCTCATGAGCAATGGCCTCCAGTTCAGTATTATTCTTGGGTTTGCGTGCTGCAACCACCTTCTTCAAATACCACCATTTCTATGGGGTTCAAGTCAGGTGACTGTGATAGCCACTGTAGAATATTCCAAGACTTCTTCTGCAAGCATGCCTTGGTGGAATTTGAGGTATGCTTGGGATCTAAGTCTTGTTGGAAGGTCCAATTATGCCCAAGCTTCAGTTTCCTCACAGACAGCATGATGTTTTCTCCTAGGATTTCCCGATACTTCAATGAACCCATCTTGCCTTCCACACTTTGCAGGTTTACAGTGCCAAAGGATGCAAAGCAGCCCCAGAGCATCACTGAGCCACCAACATCCTTAACTGTAGGCAGAGTCTAATTTTCAGCCTATGCTTCATTCTTCTTCCTCCAGGCATACCGCTGATCCATCAGGCCAAAAAGTTCCAGTTTTGTTTCATCGCTCTACAGGACAGAATCCCCAAACTTCTGTGGCTTATTTATAGGATTTTGAGCATATTGGAGCCAACTTTTATTGTGCTTTTGGGTCAGTAGTGGTGTACGTCTTGAAATTCTGGCATAGAAACCTTCTGCGTTTAGTACGCGCCTTACTGTGCAAACTGAAACCTCAGTGCCTGTTGCCACAAAGTCTTGCTACAGGTATTTTGCAGTCACTCAATGGTTTTTCTCAACCTGCCTTCTCAGAAATCTGGTTGCAGCCGTTGATAGCTTCCTTTTTCTGCCCCGTCCAGGTAGTGTAACCACTGTTCCTCTAACTTTGAACATGTGAACTATGCTTTCAAACAGTGTCTCTACAAACATTCAGTGCCTCCGCTATCTTTTGTTTTTTTTTAATAATATTTTTTATTGAGGTATCAAGGCATACAGAGAAAAGAAACATCAAATAGCGTGAGACATATTTAGGTGTGTCCATTCCATTTTACATAGTATGTCAGAGTCCAGTATAGAAAGAATGTCTCACGAGATTCTCTCTCCTCATGCAATTGCGCGGGGGGAGATAGATGATACCCATTTATTTATTTTTTCCTTCTTCTATGAATAGTTCTTCCTGGGGTCAAACGATCCCCTTTTGTATATCAGTTCCAAGACAAAGGAATCATTTAAGGGTCCCTTCAATCACTACATTTAACAGATGTAAAAATAAATGAACAGAAAAAAAGTAGAACCAGTAAGGCCATTCGGCCAAATATTACCTAATGACCAATAATTCGTCTTCTTGGGTCATATATGTTGAGAACAACATAACAATTATAAAGGTACACAAATGTAAGCCTATCTTGTTTCCAGAGAGGGGGATAGAAAGAGCAGAAGAGAAAAAGAGAAGAGGGAGGGGGAGGAGGATAGGGAAGAGGGGGATAGGGCATTGGTGAGTGTGTTTTCTCTCATTCAAGTTAGGGTGGGGAGAGGCATTTAAGATTGTCCCATGGGGCCCAAATCTCTGAGTGGAGGCTTAGCATTTAATTATTGAAGAATACAGCCTCTTCCATTGTTTTTATGTATGATAGTAGCTCAGTCACTTTTTGGAGGGGGGGGGGGGAGTGGATTGCTGTTTCCAATTTCTGGCTATTATCAATTTGGTCGCCATTAGAATGTAAATATATAGATATTTTTGGGCTTTAGGGAGCTTGGGAATATTAATGTGTAGGGCTGCAACTAACGATTATTTTCATAATCGATTAATCGGCCGATTATTTTTTCGATTAATCGACTAATTGGATAAAAAGAAAATCAATAATAGTTTTCTATGTTTTAAATAACATCCACATAATGAGTGTTACAAATATAAACTTCAGATTAAAACTTTACATTAACACAACTGTTTCTTCAATTTTTAAGCAGCAGAGCACAGTTTTATAATTAAACAAAACCACAAACTGTTTGAAAAGAGGTACAACTAGAAAGAGTTAGACTATCACTGTTAATAACATTCTGTTATTCACTCTTTCAGAAACTTTGCATTGAAATGCAAAAATCTCAACATCTCCACATGCTTCTGGCTAAGGCTGGTTCTCTGTTTGCAGCTATATTTCCTGCAGCAGAGAAAAGGCTGTTGAGGTGTATAAGTAGGGTTTTGCCAATTTCACCAAAGTGGGATATTTATCTTTGTTAGCTCTTCACCAATGCTAAGTGTTTTCTACCTTGGCAAGGGGCCTCTCAATAAAGTAACCATTGACTTCATTCTAACATAAAAATATCTTGAATATCTATATGCAATGGTAAATAACCAGCTATAAGGTTAGGGGAAATATCTAGTCCACTCTAAAAATAACGAATATATACTTATAAAGGTTGAATCTGGAGCATATTATCACAATTTATTAAAAATATAAAAAAACAATAAAAAACAAAATCAAAAGCGCTAAGGACTGTATATCAATAACAGGACAAAGCCTTACACATTTATTTATACAGTACATATAATCAGCAATAGCAAGCAATACGCTAATAATTGTGCAAACAGATAATAGTGCACATCAATTTAAATAACTCCCATCAATCTAGGGGCAAGGTGTAAACAATAAGCTTGGCACTATATCATGAAAAGCATAGTTCCAAATCACCAGATTTAATATAAACAATCCAAATGATGACTAGTATATCTGGGTTGCACATATGCCAGGGGTAGATGTAAACTTATACTGTCCCGAAAAAGTGAAAAGTAGACGTCTGTAGACGTCCTTTAGGCTAAGGACATAACCATAAAACACAATACCATGTGCAGGAGTTCATTGGAGTGAAGCAGCTGGTGTTGTGCACAGACCAACTAATTGCAAACCAACTAATCGATTAATCGATTATGAGATTCGTTGACAACTATTTTCATAATCGATTATTATCGATTATGACGATTAGTTGTTGCAGCTCTATTAATGTGCAGGAGGTATGTTTCAGGGCCTACACCTATTGGGAGTTCCAACTGCCCACATAAGTTTATGACCTTGTTCCATAGCTTTTTAATATTTGGGCACCCCCACCTTATGTGTACGTTGTCACCTATGTGGCCACAGTTTCTCCAGCATTTTGCTGTGGTAGTGGGTGATATCTTACTCAGTCTTTTCTGGACCCAATGCCATCTTGTCAGCAACTTATAGTATAGCTCAAAAAGTGTCACACAATGTATTACTTGTTTAGTGTCCGTTATGGCAACCTGCACTATCTTTTTGTATCCTGTTCTTTGTTTGTGAAGGGCGATGATCTCTTCTCTTAACTTTTTGGACCATTCTTTTGCCTTAGCCATATTTCTAACATGCAGTCAAATGTGATACTCAACAAACCCCTAGCCAGTTCAGTTATTTAATGTGTTCTAGCTTAAGCACACCTGATGCAACCAATGAAGCCCTTGATTATATGCATCAGCTGTGATTGAGACAACATCTGTTTTGCATATTTGTGCTATTGTGAGGGATTCTATTCAGGGGGTTGAATAATTTTGAAACTGCAGAATTCATTAACAGTTGCATTTAAATTTGGGGAAACCACTTGAAGCATTCTTTGTGATTAGCTATTTTATTGCTTTTGCTTGATTTGTTTATTACAAACAGCTGAAAGTCTGTACATTTTGACAATAAACCTGATTTGCAATGGGGGTTGAATAATTTTGATTACAACTGTATATATATATAGTTCTCTTGATATAGTAATGCTAAAAAATACCTATGTCTATTAAGTGGTTGAATGAGAAATATGTAACTTATATGCAGCTAGATTACGAGTTTTGCGTTATGAGTGAAAAAGCATTGTTATGCTTCATAACGCTGCTTTTTCCCTACCGTTGCTATTACAAGTCTTGCAGGTATAGCTGTACCGCACACTTTTTTGGCCGTCACGCAACGTCAGTACCGCACTTTTAAAAAAGTCCTTTTTCAATGGGACTTCCATAGCGCCGGTATTGCCTGGGAGGCCAAAAAGTGAGCGGTACACCCTATACCAACAAGATCCGTACCGCCATCTAAAGTCAGTAGTTATGAGTTTTACGTTACAAAGCTGTACCATAAAACTCATAACTAAAATGTTACAAAGTACACTAAACACCCATAAACTACCTATTAACCCCTAAACCGAGGACCTCCCGCATTGCAAACACTAAAATAAAATGATTAACCCCTAATCTGTCGCTCCAGACATCGCCGCCTCTTAAAATTTTTATTAACCCCTATTCTGCTGCTCCCCGACATCTTCGCCACTATAATAAAATTATTAACCCCTAAACTGCCGCCCTCCCGCATAAAAACACTATTTAAATATAATTAACCCCTAATCTGCCGTCCGCCCACTCCGCCGCTATAATAAACCTATTAACCCCTAAACCTAACCCTAACACCCCCTAACTTAAATATAATTAAAATAAATCTAAATAAAACTTACTATTAATAACTAAATAATTCCTATTTAAAACTAAATACATACTTACCTGTAAAATAAATCCTAAGCTAGCTACAATATAATTAATCGTTACATTGTAGCTATCTTAGGTTTTATTTTTATTTCACAGGTAAGTTTGTATTTATTTAAACTCGGTAGACTAGTTAGTAAATAGTTATTAACTATTTACTAGCTACCTAGTTAAAATAAACACAAATTTACCTGTAAAATAAAACCTAACCTGCCTTACACTAAAACCTAACATTACAATAAAATTAAATTAACAAAATACAATTATCTAAAGTACAAAAAATAATAAACAATAAATTACACAAAATAAAAAAAGAAATTAGCAAAAATAAAAATGAATTACTCCTAATCTAATAGCCCTATCAAAATAAAAAAGCCTCCCAAAATAAAAAAACCCTAGCCTACACTAAACTGCCAATAGCCATTAAAAGTGCCTTTTGCGGGGCATTGCCCCAAATAAATCAGCTCTTTTACCTGTAAAAAAAAATACAAACAACCCCCCAACAGTAAAATCCACCACCCACACAACCAACCCCCCAAATAAAAACTATCTAAGCTCCCGATTGCCCTGAAAAGTGCATTTGGATGGGCATTGCCCTTAAATGGGAATTTAGCTCTTTTACATTGCCCAAAACCCTAAGCTAAAAATAAAACCCACCCAATAAACCCTTAGAAAAACCTAACACTAATCCCCGACAATCCACTTACAATTTTTGAAGACCGGACATCCATCCTCATTATAGGCGGCAAAGTCCTCATCCAAGCAGGCAGAAGTCCTCATCAAAGCCGGCAGAAGTCTTCATCTAAGCGGGCAGAAGTCTTCATCCAGACGGCATCTTCTATCGTCATCCATCCGGCACGGAGCGGGTCCATCTTCAAGACATACGGCGCAGAGCATCCTCTTCTTTCGATGGCTATTGAAGAATGAAGTTTCCCTTTAAATGACGTCATCCAAGATGGCGTCCCTTACAGTCCGATTGGCTGATAAAATTCTATCAGCCAATAGGAATTAAGGGGAAAAAAATCCTATTGGCTGTTGCAATCAGCCAATAGGATTGAGCTTTCCTCCTATTGGCTGATCCAATCAGCCAACAGGATTGAGCTCGCATTCTATTGGCTGATTGGAATAGCCAATAGAATGCAAGCTCAATCCTATTGGCTGATTGGATCAGCCAATAGGATGCAAGCTCAATCCTATTGGCTGATTGCAACAGCCAATATGATTTTTCCCTCTTAATTTCTATTGGCTGATAGACTTCTGCCCGCTTGGATGAGGACTTGGCCGCCTGGATGAGGATGGATGTCCGGTATTCAAAAACTGTAAGTGGATCATCGGGGGTTAGTGTTTTTTTTAGGTTTTATTGGGTGGGTTTTATTTTTAGCTTAGGGTTTTGGGCAATGTAAAAGAGCTAAATGCCCTTTTAAGGGCAATGCCCGTCCAAATACACTTTTCAGGGCAATGGTTAGCTTAGGTTTATTTATATAGGATTTTATTTGTGGGGTTTGGTTGTGTGGGTGGTGGGTTTTACTGTTGGGGGTTGTTTGTATTTTTTTTTACAGGTAAAAGAGCTGATTTCTTTTGGGGCAATGCCCCGCAAAAGGCCCTTTTAAGTGCCATTGGCAGTTTAGTGTAGGCTAGGTTTTTTTTTATTTTGGGGGGCTTTTTTATTTTGATAGGGCTATTAGATTAGGAGTAATTCATTTTATTTTTGATAATTTCTTTTTTTATTTTGTGTAATTTAGTGTTTATTTCCTTTTGTAATTTAGATAAATGTATTTTTTTATTTAATTTATTTAATTTTATTGTAATGTTAGGTGTTAGGTGTTAGTGTAGGTGTTAGGTTCGGTTTTATTTTACAGGTAACTTTGTATTTATATTAACTAGGTAGCTAGTAAATAGTTAAAACTATTTACTAACTAGTCTACCTAGTTAAAATAAATACAAACTTAGCTGTGAAATAAAAATAAAACCTAAGATAGTTACAATATAACTATTAGTTATTGTAGCTAGCTTAGGGTTTATTTTACAGGTAAGTATTTAGTTTTAAATAGGAATTATTTAGTTATTAATAGTAGGTTTTATTTAGAATTATTTTAATTATGTTAAAGTTAGGGGTGTTAGGGTAAGGGTTACGTTAGGGTTAGGGTTAGACTTAGGGTTAGGTTTAGGGGTTAATATATTTATTTAGTGTTAGTGATGTGGGAGACCAGAGGTTTAGGGGTTAATAACTTTAGCATAGTGGCAGCGGCGACATTGGGGCCGGCAGATTAGGGGTTAATAAGATTATGTAGGAGGCAGCGATGTTGGGGGCGGCAGATTAGGGGTTAATAAGTGTAGGTAGGTGGCAGTGACATTGGGGGTGGTAGATTAGGGGTTAATAAGTGTAATGTAGGTATCGGCGATGTCGGGGACGGCAGAATAGGGGTGTTTAGACTCAGGGTTTATGTTAGGGTGTTAGGTTTAAACATACATTTTTTTTCTCCATAGACATCAATGGGGCTGCGTTACGGAGCTTTACGCTCCGCTATTGCAGGTGTTAGGCTTTTTTTAGCCAGCTCTCCCCATTGATGTCTATGGGGAAATCGTGCACGAACACGTCAAAACACTGCTTGTATTTGGGTGCGGTATGGAGCTCAACGCAACCATATCGCCCGCACAAGCCGTTTTTTTGCAAACCTGTAATAGCAGCGCTATGAAGTTATTAGCGAGCAGCCATAACACAAAACTCGTATTCTGGCTGAGTGTGTTATAGCTAGAAGATGCTAAAATCAAGGCAAACTAAACTCTAGCATTCTCTTAGTGTCTTTTGTATGTATGTATGTATTGGGTACTTGTAAAGCGCAACTAATCACCCGTAAGGGTCTCAAGGCGCTGCTCATTTTATCAACCTCAGAAGGATGAAAGGCTGAGTGGACCTCACCGGGGATCAAACCTGCAACCCTTGGGTTACTACAGAGCTCAGCCACAGTGCCTTAGCATGCTGAGCTATCTTTTAGAGCATTGACCCTGCAAGTAGTACTACAGTGATAGGTTGTGTGCAAATCTTAACCCTCAAGGGTGTACAAACGCCCCGCTATGCATATTTAGTAAGTATAGAATATTGTTAGGGAAGAGTCAATCAAAATCCACCATCCCAGCCGCTGACTGTGGAACCAACTTAGCTTAATAAAGAATTGAGCAGGGCACTTACTTCACCAATAGAATCATTACTTTAAGTGAATGTAAATTTAGATGATAAAGTGCCCGGTTTCTAAAAATCTGATTAAAAACAGGGGCACTTTAATTCATCAAAATATACATTTCTTCTACAAGATACGACGAGTCCATGGATTTCATCCTTACTTGTGGGATTTATCCTCCTGTTAACAGGAAGTGGCAAAGAGCACCACAGCAGAGCTGTATATATAGCTCCTCCCTTCCCTCCACCCCCAGTCATTCTCTTTGCCTGTGTTAGTAATAGGAAGAGGTAAAGTGAGGTGTCAGTTTTAGATTCTTCAATCAAGAAGTTTTTTTTTTTTTTTTTTATTGAGGTTAAATTTGCGGCACATAAACAATACATTTCAGTGAAAACAAAATACAGAAAATATTTCAAAGCATACATCCAATATTGGTTTAACCAAGAAATTCAAAACGTACTATTATGACATTGCATAAAGAACATTAGTATTCAGCATGCTTGCCACTTAAACTGTATGACCTTTAAATAACATCTGAGGCCACTTTTGGACCTCACTGCACTACATAAGGGATTCGACTAGAAAGGACAATCATGAACAATAGGGGATCACTTTTGGATCCCATCTGAGAAACCTCCATTTTAAATTTTTTAGGGTTCATATAATAAGTTGTTACACATAAATTGTACTCATAGACCCTTGGTGAGAATAGACGAATGAAATAACAGGGGAGACTACTCAGAAAGTGAGGGATCGTATGACACAACATAGATCCAACATTAGGCGAAAGAACATGGAAGCCCCTCTGTCCAGGCACTTCCTGGAAAAAGGACATGGGATTAGCCAGCTAAGATGGCAGGTGATCGAACAGATTAAAGTGCCCAGGAATGGCATGGACAGAGAGACTTTACTAAAAAGGAGGGAAATGTGGTGGATCCACAAGTTGGAAACTTTGGCCCCTAAAGGTTTAAATAGGGATTATGATTTATCTTGCTATTTCTGATGAATCTATAATAATTCTCTAAATTACATGATAGTGTACAAAATACATAGTTCAATATCCAGTTGTATATAGTAGATGATTTTGTTTAACTAAATAGGATAGGTGGAATACATTTGTACTGTCAGTCATTATTATTACATTATTGTTTTTAAATTGTTACTTACTTCACAGATTGTCCTGCTATTTCTCAAGAAATCCACAAGATGGTGCCAGAGTACAATCACAGAGAAACTGGCGCGAAAATGAATGTTTAAAAATAGAGTCTTCTGTTAAGTATAGCATGATTAAGTGACATATGGTCACGAAACGTTGCTGTTTTAAATGTCTGAATAAAGCATATTAAGAAAATATATTAGTGCTGTGGACTACACTATTCTTTTGACATTTTTCCCTGTAAGGGAAGGGGTAAGCAGTAGACCTATGACTGAGGGTGTTACTGAAATTCCTGTGTGTTATGTATATTGCTACTACGTTTTTGTATAGCTATATTGGGGCTTGACACTGGGAGAGGCAGCTTGACTCTTATATATTTAATAGGGGTCAGTAGGGCTGCAGTAATATGTAATATGCTTTTTAGGGGTACAGAAACCACATGGCTTATTTTCAAACCGCTTCCCATGCGGTTAGGCAGACTGTAGATGCGAAGTCCATCATGGGCGGGGCCTATTTCGCGCCCTCAGACACGCAGTTTCTTCATTCTAAGAAGGCAGCAGGCACTTGCTCCGGTGGGACCTAAGTTGAATATCAGTCACCGGATCGTTATTGAGTCAATCTTGTGTACCCAGGGGGCAGGTAGGCACCACAGCTCTGCAGGTGCAGGGGCTGTTATCGTTATTTAAAGTTATTTTCTGAATAAAAATGCTGTTTCAGAAAATGATTTAGCTGTTTATCAGGTGCTGCAATAATTTTTGGCAAATTTAAACTACACTGTGTAATTTTTTAGTGCTAAAAAATCGTTTTGGTGCAGTACAGTAAAATTATTGCGCTTTTATTATTTAAAGGCGCAGTACATTCTTTTCTAAAAATTCTCTATAAATAGGGTTAAAAACGACTTTTGTGGCTATTGCTAGTCTGTTTAACATGTCTGACACTGAGGAAACTTATTGTTCTATGTGTTTAGAGGCCATTGTGGAACCCCCCCTTACTTTGTGTACCTCTTGTACTGTAAGGGCCTTACAATGTAAAAAGCATATTTTATGTAAAGAAAGTGTGCCTAAGGATGAATCTGGTCATGCCGCCTAATTCTCCCCTAGTGTCACAACCTTTAATGCCCACCCAAGCGACGCCGAGTTCCTCAACAGCGTCTACTTCTATTACTCTGCAGGATATGGCTGCAGTTATGTCAACTACCCTTACAGAGGTATTATCTAAGTTGCCAGTGTTACAGGGTAAACGCAGTAGGACAGAAGTCAATGTAAATACTGAGTCCTCTGATGCTTTGTTGGCTATTTCCGATGTACCCTCACAGGGATCTGAGCTGGGGGTCAGGGAACTTTTGTCTAAGGGAGAACTTTCGGAATCGGGAAGTGTGTTACCTCAGACAGATTCGGACATCATGTCCTTTAAATTTAAGCTGGAACACCTCCGCCTGTTGCTTAGGGAGGTTTTAGCGACTTTAGATGACTGTGACCCTATTATGGTACCACCAGAGAAATTGTGTAAAATGGACAAATATCTGGAAGTTCCCACTTACACTGATGTTTTTCCGGTTCCCAAGAGAATCTCGGAGATTATAAAGAAGAAGTGGGACAGACCGGGTATACCGTTCTCTCCGCTTCCTAATTTTAAGAAAATGTATCCCATATCAGACACCATTCGGGACTCTTGGCAATCTGTCCCTAAGGTGGAGGGAGCAATATCTACCCTGGCTAAGCGTACAACTATTCCTATTGAGGATAGTTGTGCTTTCAAAGACCCTATGGATAAGCAATTAGAGGGTCTTCTAAAGAAATTATTTATTCATCAGGATTTCCTTTTACAACCGACAGCCTGCATTGTTCCAGTTACTACTGCAGTGGCTTTCTGGTTTGATGCCTTAGAAGAGTCTCTTAAGGTTGAGACTCCCTTAGAGGATATTTTAGATAGAATTAGGGTGCTCAAGCCAGCTAATTCTTTTATTACAGATGCCGCCTTTCAAATTGCTAAGTTGGCGGCTAAGAATGCAGGATTTGCCATTTTAGCGCGTAGAGCGTTATGGTTAAAATCGTGGTCTGTGATGTGTCATCTAAGACAAAGCTTTTGGCTATTCCTTTCAAGGGCAAGACCCTTTTCGGGCTTGAGTTGAAGGAAATCATCTCTGACATTACTAGAGGTAAAGGTCACGCTCTACCTCAGGATAAGTCTGTTAAGATGAGGGGTAAACAAAGTAATTTTCGTTCCTTTCGGAACTTTAAAGGAGTACCCTCTTCTTCCTCTTCCTCCACAAAGCAGGAAGGGAATTTTGCTCAGGCCAAGTCCGTCTGGAGACCCAACCAGGCTTGGAACAAGGGTAAACAACCCAAGAAGCCCGCTGCTGCTACGAAGATAGCATGAAGGGGTGGCCCCCGATCCGGGACCGGATCTAGTAGGGTGCAGACTTTCTTTCTTTGCTCAGGCTGGGGCAAGAGATGTTCAGGATCCCTGGGCACTGGAAATCATGACCCACGGGTATCAACTAGAATTCAAAAATTTTCTCCCAAGAGGGAGATTTCTTCTTTCACGATTATCTGTAAACCAGATAAAAAGAGAGGCGTTCTTACGTTGTGTAAAAGATCTCTCTACTATGGGAGTAATTCGTCCCGTTTCAAGACTAGAACAAGGACAGGGGTTTTACTCAAACCTTTTTGTGGTTCCCAAAAAAGAGGGAACGTTCAGACCTATTATAGATCTCAAGAGTCTAAACAAGTTTCTCAGAGTCCCATCTTTCAAGATGGAGACCATTCGAACAATTTTACCAATGATCCAGGAGGGTCAATATATGACTACCGTGGACTTGAAGGATGCATACCTTCATATTCCTATCCACAAGGATCATCATCAGTTCCTAAGGTTTGCCTTCCTGGACAAACATTTTCAGTTCGTGGCTCTTCCCTTCGGGTTGGCCACAGCACCCAGGATCTTCACTAAGGTTCTAGGATCCCTTCTGGCAGTTCTCAGGCCGTGGGGCATAGCAGTGGCGCCTTATTTGGATGATATTTTGATTCAGGCGTCAACTTATCATCTGACAAAGTCTCATACAGACACAGTGGTGTCCTTCTGAGAACTCACGGGTGGAAGGTGAATCTAGAAAAGAGCTCACTAATTCCACAGACAAGGGATACCTTCTTGGGAACTCTGATAGATTCTATAGACATGAAGATATTTCTGACGGAGGTCAGAAAGTCAAAGATTCTAAATTCATGCCAAGTCCTTCAGTCCAATCCTAGGGCATCAGTGGCTCAGTGTATGGAGGTAATTGGATTAATGATGGTGGCAATGGACATCATTCCGTTTGCTCGGTTTCATCTCAGACCACTGCAACTGTGCATGCTCGGTCAGTGGAATGGGGACTATACAAATGTATCTCCTCTGATAGATCTAGATCAGGAGACCAGAGATTCTCTTCTTTGGTGGTTGTCGCCGGATCTTCTGTCCCAAGGGACGTGTTTCCGCAGACCCTCATGGGTGATAGTGACAATGGACGCCAGTCTACAAGGCTGGGGTGCAGTCTGGAATTCCCTGAAGGCTCAGGGTGTCTGGACTCAGGTGGAGTCTCTACTTCCAATCAATATTCTGGAATTGAGAGCAATATTCAATGCGCTTCAGGTGTGGCCTCAGTTGGCTTCAGCCAAATTCATCAGGTTCCAGTCGGACAACATTAAGACTGTGGCTTACATCAATCATCAGGGAGGAACGAGGAGTTCCTTAGTGATGACAGAAGTATCCAAGATAATTTGATGGGCGGAGGCCCACTCTTGTTATCTGTCAGCAATCTACATCCCAGGAGTGGACAACTGAGCGGACTTTTTAAGCCAACAGGCTTTTCATCCGGGGGAGTGGGAACTCTATCCGGAGGTTTTTGCCTCACTGATTCTCCGACGGGGCAGACTGGAATTGGATCTGATGGCATCTCGACAGAATGCCAAGCTCCCAAGATACGGATTCAGGTAGAGGTATCCTCATGCCGAACTAGTAGATGCCTTGGCAGTGCCTTGGTCGTTCAACCTAGCTTATGTGTTTCCACCGTTTCCTCTCCTTCCCCGGGTGATTGCTCGGATCAAACAGGAGGAGGCTTCAGTAATTCTAATAGCGCCTGCGTGGCCACGCAGGACTTGGTATGCAGATCTAGTGGAAATGTCCTCTCTGCCTCCGTGGAAACTCCCTGTGAGACAGGACCTTCTCATTCAAGGTCCATTCCAACATCCAAATCTAATTTCTCTACAGCTGACTGCTTGGAGATTGAATGCTTGATTCTATCTAAGCGGGGATTCTCTGATGCGGTCATCGATACTTTGATTCAGGCACGTAAGCCTGTCACTAGAAAGATCTATCATAAGATATGGCGTAAATATCTTTTTTGCTGTGAATCCAATGGTTACTCATGGAGTAAGGTTAGGATTCCCAAGATTCTGTCTTTTCTCCAAGAAGGATTGGAGAAAGGGTTATCAGCGAGTTCCTTAAAGGGACAGATCTCTGCTTTGTTAATTTTACTACACAAACGTTTGGCAGATGTTCCAGACGTTCAGTCTTTTTGTCAGGCTTTAACCAGAATTAAGCCTGTGTTTAAACCAATTGCTCCACCATGGAGTCTGAATTTAGTTCCTAATGTTCTTCAAAGGGTTCTCTTTGAATCTATGCATTCCATAGATATTAAGCTGTTATCTTGGAAAGCTTTGTTTTTGGTTGCTATTTCTTCTGCTCATAGAGTTTCTGAGCTTTTAGCGTTACAATGTGATTCGCCTTATCTTATTTTCCATTCTGATAAGGTGGTTTTACGTACCAAACCTGGGTTTCTTCCTAAGGTTGTTTCTAATAAGAATATTAATCAGGAAATCGTTTTCCCTTCATTATGTCCTAACCCTTCTTCTAAGAAGGAGCGTAAGTTGCATAACCTGGACGTGGTCCATGCTTTGAAGTTTTATTTGCAGGCGACTAAGGATTTCCGTCAATCGTTTTCATTATTCATTGTTTATTCTGGAAAGCGTAGGGGTCAGAAAGCTACGGCTACCTCTCTTTCTTTTTGGCTGAAGAGTATCATCCGTCTGGCGTATGAGACTGCTGGACATCAGCCTCCTGAAAGAATTACGGCTCATTCTACTAGGGCTGTGGCTTCCTCATGGGCATTTAAAAACGATGCTTCTGTTGAACAGATTTGCAAGGCTGCGACTTGGCTGTCTCTTCACACTTTTTCCAAATTTTCCAAATTTGATACTTTTGCTTCTTCTGAGGCTGGTTTTGGGAGAAAGGTTCTTCAAGCAGTGGTGCCTTCCGTTTAGGTCTCTGTCTTGTCCCTCCCATTTCATCCGTGTCCTGTAGCTTTGGTATTGTATCCCACAAGTAAGGATGAAATCCGTGGACTCGTCGTATCTTGTAGAAGAAAAGGATTTGTAACAGGCGAGGGAAGCAATGCAGCGGCTGTCAAGGTAAGTATTTTCACAACACGAGTGAAAAGTAAATTTATGCTTACCTGATAAATTGATTTCTTCTACGATACGACGAGTCCACGGCCCACCCTGTCATTTTTCAGACAGATTTAGATTATATTATATTTTTTATAAACTTCAGTCACCTCTGCACCTTTGGCTTTTCCTTTCTCTTCCTAACTTCGGTCGAATGACTGGAGGTGGAGGGAAGGGAGGAGCTATATATACAGCTCTGCTGTGGTGCTCTTTGTCACTTCCTGTTAGCAGGAGGATAAATCCCACAAGTAAGGATGAAATCCGTGGACTCGTCGTATCGTAGAAGAAATCAATTTATCAGGTAAGCATAAATTTACTTTTCACTCGTGTTGTGAAAATACTTACCTTGACAGCCGCTGCATTGCTTCCCTCACCTGTTACAAATCCTCTTCCCAGGTCTAAAATGAGGAATCCGACTTCCTCCAATCACAGCGTTGATTTAGACACTGATTCCCCTGGGGGGGGAAGCCGTGATTTGAGGATGACCGATCCGTCATTTCTGACGTAGGAAGAGGCTTGCGACGACTGTGGGAACTGCAGGAGCAACTGTCAAGATTAAAAGGTAAATATTTTCACAACACAAGGGAAATGTAAATTTTGATGAATTAAAGTGCCCCTTTTTTAAATTGGATTTTTAAAAACCGGACACTTTGTCATCTAAATTTACATTCACTTTAAGTATGTCAAATATAATGTGGGAGTACTCGAATGTAGAGGGGTTATATCCAGTTTTACTAAGGGCCCTACTAGGAATCATGTGATAAGTAAATACCCATCCCTAATAGGTAAAGCAAATATATATATATGTGCAAACATAGCCAAACAGTTACAACATATGGAGCTAGAGTATATAACAATGAGTTTGCAAAGGAGCACACAAAAGGTTTAACTGAGGATGATCAAATGCATGAACACAAGCAGTGACTAAAATATAAACTGTGCAAGTTAACTATATCACATAGACATAAACCAAAGAAAGAGTGTGCAATTCAAATATATGACTGTGAGTTAACCTTTCTTTAGAGAGCTATAATAGATATCTTTTGATTTTAAATAAAAGATCACTAATAAGTCACATAACCTATTCTCTTATGTGAATAAATGATGCCTGTATGTCTCTTTTAGGATACTATTAACTGTACAAACATGGGAGTAAATGGTTAAAGAATCTGAGAGTCCGGTGTTATTAGCAGGTCTTACCCTTAGGCTCAGTCATTTAACCAAGAATCTGCCAGATCTCCTTTGACCAGCTAAGGGCCTTCCAAGTGTTCATAAGAATAGTCATATAGTCAAGTATTGGACATACTATAGCATGAAATATCATCTAAAAAGAGATTGCCCCACTCTGCTCCTGAAATGTGTTTGACCACCAAGGAAGCACAGTAACCAATGCTATGGTACTGTCAGGGTATGGCTGAGTGGCATTGGATATCACATAATTTAATATCTCATTTAGCTAATATCTACTATGAATTGATTTAGCTGCATTGTGAACAAACACTGGAATGGCGGATATCAACCCCTACCTTTTGTTCTCAACTACAGACTTGTAGAACAAAAGAAATAGACAGGACTTCTAAAAGAACAAAAATTGGTCCCAAACTACAAGAGATAATGTTACATCTCAAGAGCCGGTCTCAGAAGATAGGTAATTTCTAATGAATTATTGTTGGATAGCCTTCCCAGATTAAAATCTCTAAATTAATTTAGCCTAAGAAATTACTTACTTAGATCATAGGAACCCATGTGGATAGGCAGCCGAAAGGTCTACAATTTGAGATACCTTTCCGGGATGACCAACAATTTAGATGTCTATTATCTCAGTGTTAAATTGTCCCACGCTGAGCTGAATCCAGATAGGTGTCTGGGCTCATGTTACACCTAACATATGGGAAGTTGAAAGCCTAATAATTAAGATTTTAAAATATCTTAACCTCATCTTCACAAAATATAACAAATTATCTAGATAATTCTTAGATAAATGAATGTGTACTGCAGACTGCCTAAATGATATATATAATGATCTAAGAGATACATCACATGTTACATACTGTGTTGGACATAATGAATTAAAAATACATAACTGCATTGGTAAATATAAATGTTTAAGTTATTTGAAAATAAATACATTTTTCTTTGTTTTCCAGAAATCTAGTGAACATTACAGGGAAGAATCTGATGTGAAGATGAGGTTTCTAAATAAGATACTATAAGCTAATATATAAATGCATAGATGTTGAGCCCATGTCTTAAACACTGTTGAGACATGTATTAATAAATAACTATAATACTCATGTATATCTATGATATAAGATGTAACTAGAAAATGAAATATGTACCAGTATATCAAATGAGCTGATATACAGAATAAGTTAGAAAGACATATATATATATATTATTGATTGATACTACTAGGCCCTCAAAAAAAAAAAATGCAACTTTAAAGGCATCTTCTAAAATATGATAAGTAATATACTCATGTTTAGTCTCTATCAATACATGCTAAATTGTATTAGATAGGACAGGTTTATTAATATCAAGAAATAGTGAATATACTAAATATACATATTAAAAATATATAAGAATCTATATTTACTGTTAGCAGTGTTAAAAATGAAACTGTTTGTCTTTATCTGCTGCCCCAGATGGCCTAAATCCAGTATTACAACCAAAGGGAATTATAGTATCAAATAGCCTATGAGATGTTTATATTCCCAGAGCCAATCAGGGACAAGCTCCGTTAAGGGCCTATCAGACAAGCTCCGTGGACCGTATCAAAACATTCAACAGTGATTAGAATAAAAAGGGGTGGGGTGTATCACGTGATATAACCTTATGCAAAGGGATAGAAGGGGTCTTTGCTTGCTAAAAGTTTGACTGATAACTTTGCTGCCTTTTTGGGACACAGTCACTATAAGCACAATTGTGCTACCTTTTCATCCATATTGCAAAATACCTCTCTTAATTTATGAGGTGAACTTCAATTTTATCTGGTAATGTATAAAAGGTTATTTCATACTTTTATATTTAAATCAAAGGTATTTTGTTGCTACAGTTAGATTGCAGCTGGTAATTTAAAGAGCACAATTGGTATTTTAAATTTATATCTATAGCCCTGTGTAGTTTTAACTAGTCACATTAATGCTAAATAATTTTACTTGTTAGATAAAGGTCTTTTGTATTTTATACCTTTAAGTCAGGCTTATTATTGCAGTTAAATTTCTCTGGTGTATTAAGTTATTTGTAGCTATTGTGATATATTTTAAAACTTATTTTATGGTGGCTAAATAAGAGGTTATTTCAGTTCAGATAAATCGGCATATCAATTGGATGTTGAAGTATTTTGTTATACTGTTTAACTAAACACTGTTAAGATAACGGTCCATACTCTGGTATTTTATTGTGGTATTTTAATGCGATTCATTGTGAGTAAAGTTAATTTTAAAGGTATATCTTTTATGATCTTTGTAAAAAATATTATAACAGCATAAGCGTGTATAGTCGATTCATAATCTAGTCTCTTTTCTATATAAATATATTTCAATGTGTTTTTAAATTTAACTAATCTCAAGAATTTAGGAATAAATATTAATTTCAATTGTTTCGTATATACATTTTAATTGGAGGTTGTTTTAAAGAATAATAACAAATAAATTGTATTATAACCCTGGTATATACTGACAGTACTAGCATAAACTTGTGCAGACTGAGAGTGGAGGAGGCAGGTATGAGTTAATGTTCACAGTCTTTCCATTCCAATAGGGATGATATTAGTGTTGGAACAAAATAGAGCCCTACTTCAGGTTTAATGTTCACAAATTGCTCCGTCTCATCTACCGCATCGTGGTATCGAGTCTCACTATAGTAACTCCACAGCCTCTTGGTGTTATCTGTCATGGTCTTTCTCTGCTTCTCGCTCAGTATGAAAGAGGCAGTGTTTCTAAATCCGGCTTGAGTGAGGTCCTCCAGCTCTCAACATCTGAAGTGAGAGTAAGTCGCCATCTTTAGTATTATGATCATGACCATTTGCACTAAAACAGTCAACGATATGCTGAGAAACCTGAATGAAGTGTTCAGCTAGCGTGTCACTCAAATCTTTTATGAGTGAGAGTATAATGATCTCCATGTCCCGTATTGCTCAATTTGTATAGTAAGATACAGCAGTATGTACGCAATTGACGTAAGGGGATTTGCAGTATGGAAAAGTCGCGGAAGAAAAGTGAGCGGTAGACCCTTTCCTGCCTGACTCGTAATACCAGCGGGCGTTAAAAAGCAGCGTTAGGACCCCTTAACGCTGCTTTTTAAGGCTAACGCAGAACTCGTAATCTAGGCGAAAATTATTAACCCCTGAATCCGCAACCCCAACATAGCAAACTACCACAATGAATTAAACCTAATTTACCTATTAACTCCTACACCGCCAACCCTCACAATGCAAAAAACTAATTTAATGACTAAGCCCCCGACCTAACACCCCCTAAATTAAGCCCTTAATTACAATTAAAACATTACTACATTACAATAGAAAATTAAAAAAAATACATTTAATTAATCTGATTAAAGAAAATTAAAAAACCCTAACATTACAAAAAATAATAAACAACACTATCCAAAATAAAAAAAAATTAAACCTAATCCCTAGGAAAATAAAAAAGCCCTCCAAAATAAAAAAAACCCTAATCTAATGCTAAACTAACATTAGCCCTTAAAAGGGCTTTTTGTAGGGCTTTGCCATAAAGAAATCAGCTCTTTTTTTCATTACAGATAAACCAAGTCCCCCCTAACAGTAAAACCCCCCACCCACCAATGGGAAGACCGCTCCGGACCTCCGCTCCACGCCGCCTGCACTGTGGATGAAGATGATAGACCCGTCTGGAAGAAGACCTTGTCCGCCAGACTTCTGAAACCATGAGTACCTATTTGGGGCTTTAGTGTTAGTTAGAAATCTGCTTTTTCTTTACTTACAAGAAAGCAGTCACCAAACCTGCCCTGCTGGTGCATGTTGTATACACTATGGGGGATATCTATCAAGCCGTCAACCACAAATACGCCTGAATTCCGCATCGTAATTGTTGCAAGATTGATCTTACCTAGTTATCAAAGCCTACAGACTGGCAAAAGTTGAAATTTGTGACGTAACATTTGATCTGCCGGTCTCAATCCAAGGCAGATCGATGCTTACGTCATTACAGATGTTCCGAATACACATTCGGCTCTATCTGACACTTTTTCCAAGTTATCAAACTTTTAACAGGTACGCTCGTGGCTATTCAGGCCCAGCGTACCTGGTTTTCAATCCGCCACCCTGGAGGCCGCGGATGCCATAGAAATCAATGGGAGTCTGAAAGCACCGAAGCTTATGTTCGATGCTGTCAGATATTCCATTGATTTCTATGGTTGAAAACAAGTTACGTTTACACCTAACACCCTAACATAAACCCCGAGTCTAAACACCCCTAATCTGCCGCCCCTGACATTGCTGCAACCTAAATAAAGTTATTAACCCCTATCCCGCCTCTCCCCGACATCGCCGCAACCAAAATAAAGTTATTAACCCCTATCCCGCCGCTCCCTGCCACCGCCGCCACTAAATAAATGTATTAACCCCTAAACCTCTGGCCTGCCACATCACTACCACTAACTAAACCTATTAACCCCTAAACCGTCAGCCCCCCACATCGCCAAAAACTAAATGAAGCTAATAACCCCTAAACCTAACAACCCCCTAACTTAAAATTAAAATTACAACATCCCTATCTTAATATAAATTAAAACTTACCTGTAGAATTAAAATAAACTAATTTTAAACTATTAATTAACCTACCCTAACTATTATACTACAATTAAATTAAAATATCAATTAAATAAACTAAATTACATATTAAAAAACCTAACTCTACTCAAATGAATTAAATATACAATGAAACATTATTAAAAGTACTAAATTATAGAAATAAACAAACACTTAGTTACAAAAAACAAACACTAAATTACGAAAAATAAAAAACAACATTATCAAAAATATAAAAGAATTACACCTAATCTAATAGCCCTATCAAAATAAAAAAGCCTCCCCAAAATAATCCCCCCCAGCCTACAATAAACCACCAATGACCCTAAAAAGGGCCTTTTGTGGGTCATTGCCCCAAAGAAATCAGCTCTTTTACCTGTAAAAGAAAGAAAACACCCCCAACAGTAAAAACCACCACCCAACCAACCAACCCCCCCAAATAAAAACCCTATCTAAAATAACCTAGGCTCCCCATTGCCCTTAAAAGGGCATTTGTATGGGCATTGTCCTTAAAAGGGCATTTAGCTCTTTTAGATGCCTAGACCCTAATCTAAAAATAAAGCCCACTCAAAAAACCCTTAAATAAACCTAACACTAACCCCCGACGATCCACTTACAGTTATTGAAGTTCCGCTTGAAGGATCCATCCAGCCGGCAAGAAGTCTTCATCCAGGCAGCCTCTTCGATCTTCATTTAGCCGGTGAAGTCCTCATCCAGGTGGCAAGAAGTCTTCATCCAGACGGCATCTTCTATCTTCATCCATCCGGCACGGAGTGGTTTCATCCTGAAGACATATGGTCGCTGCTGTAAACTGGAACTTCAATGCAAGTGACGCCATCCAAGATTGCATCCCTTGCATTCCTACTGGCTGAAAGATTTCAATCAGCCAATAGGATTAGAGCTGCTAAAATCCTATTGGCTGTTCCAATCAGCTAATAGGATTTGAGCAGCTCTCATCCTATTGGCTGTTCCAATCAATTTTCCGTAATTTAGTGTTTGTTTGTTTTTTGTAACTTAGTGTTTGTTTTTTTCTGTAATTTAGTACTTTTAATAATGTTAGGCCTGGCCTAAGATCACAGTGCACTTTTGAGGCGTCGATAGAAGCTGGTAGCCATTTATAGACTTATATTTATATGATACAATCATATTCTTATCATGGTCTATTGTTTAAGAAAAATGAGTAACTCACAAAAGTTAGTTAGGTAAAATTTATAGGGTTAAAGACAAGTCCAAAAAGCCTCTAATTAACTTCCAATTCCAAATAAGAGGTTAAGACACAGAGCTCCTTGCAGATGTGTGATGTGACCTCACAGTTCGGCAGCTAACTCCGCCCCAGCATGCAGTATTACATAATTCATTATTTTATTTATTATTTTTAAAGCGTATGATCATATCAATATTTTTTGAGGAGGCACAGCATTCCATTTGGGTGGGCATTGCCCCCCAATGCCCCCTTGGAGCCGACCCTGAGTGGTAGTGATGTGGGAGGCCAGAGGTTTAGGGGTTAATATGTTTATTTAGGTTGCGGCGGGGTTGGGGAGCGGTGGGAGAGGGGTTAATACGTTTATTTAGGTTATGGCGGGGTCGGGGAGCGGCGGGATAGGGGTTAATAACTTTATTTAGGTTGCGGTGGGGCCAGGGAGCGACGGGATAGAGGTTAATAACTTCATTTAGGTTGCGGCGGAGTTGGGGAGTGGCGGGATAGGGGTTAAACATTTTAGTATAGTGGCGGTGTTTAGTCACAGGGTATAAATAAAGTTGGAAAAAAGCCGAATAGACGCAAGATCGATGACTGTTAGTTAACAACAGTCTGATGCTCATCACCCCGTACTTGGTGTGCATCTTTATAAATAAGGAGAGCGTATTGAGATACGCGGCCGTGATGTTAAGCGATGTTAAGCGAGCGTATTGGTGCCAGCGAATGCAACAAAGTTGAGGCTTTGATAAATATCCCCCTGTATGGCTTTCAACTAATGGATTCTGCATTAGAGTCAGAGTGTATCTTTAAAGCTTCTGAGGTGGTTGTTAACCAGCATCTTTCCATCTTCCTTGAGGTAAATCTGATTAATCTGGTAGATAATTAAGTATGATAATAGTAATTACTTTAATCATAATTTAGCCTTTTATAGTAACATAGTAACATTGTAGATAAGGTTGAAAAAAGACTGAAGTCCATCGAGTTCAACCTATACAAATCTAAAATACTTACAAAAAGCTCCAGTTAAGCTTAAATAACCCCATTAAAATGTGAACCATTTAATAATAGCAATCATATCCATGAATTTTGTTTATATACAGAAATTTATCCAGACTACTTTTAAATGTATCAATGGTATTGGCATTCACTACCTCCTTTGGTAATGAGTTCCACAATTTTATTGCTCTTACAGTGAAAAAATGTTTCCGTTGCAGGAGATTAAATCTCCTTTCCTCCAACCTTAAATTATGACCTCTTGTCAGAAACAATTTTCTTGGAATAAACAGAGCTTCTGCCATCTCTGTATATGGGCCATGAATATATTTATATAAATATAAAGTAATTCATTTAAATGATAATATTCAAACAGAGAAGAAAAGAAAGCTTTTTATTGTATCTCCAGCTGCCAACCACTACCATTTTAGGAACAAATTTACCTCGGAATTCTTGACATCTTCTTTATGGTTTTGCAGATGTTTTCTTGTAATAACATTTAAAGTGTCTCTTTCAGCAATGCTTTCACCATTAACAACTGTAACAAAGAAAAGTTAACTAAGCAGAGTAAGTTATCACAAAAGTAGTTAGTGAAAAAAAATACTAAATAGAGACTCTCAGGCATCAATTTGTACCTGATCCCCTGTATTCCCATTTAAACTGGCATCTACAGTATATATCTATATACCCCATTATGGAGAGTTCATTTTCCAATATTCCTAGGTCATTTAACACTTTTTCCACTTATTCTGTCACTTGGTGCAAATCCCTAACAATATTTTGCTAAGCAGCAGTACAAATGAACACTGTAAAATTATTGAGCTTTTGTTATAAACTAATGTGATTATTTATGTAATAATATCGGTAATCAGAAGGCAAAACCATTTATGTAAATATTTACCTGAATAAAATAGGTCACAGTTTGTTTTAAAGATATAGGTTAACTTAGAGGAACATTTGTTTGCAACCTTTAAACAATTTCTCCTTTAAAAGACTTTTAGAGACTAAGAACCCTTTCATAAGATTTGCACCTAGTCGTCTCCTGGTATTCGGCATCCTATTTCCTCTTCCTAATTCTTCCTAATATAAAATACTTAGCTGGTACTAAATTGTGACACTGAACCTTTAGTTCTGAATGGAGATTTACACCTTTACCAGTATGGATTTACATTTATTATAAACTGAAAGTACTTATTTATCTGTATAGCATAGCTAGAAATAATGAAGCAGACCAAATTATCGTCTCCCATTTTTAAGTTGTTACTTAGAAAAAGATCTAAAATCTGATAAGACCCAATGTAGAAAATAGCAAGTGTGTCTTAACTAAGTAGCTCATTGATAAAAGTTTTTATTTAGGGGGTCAGATAATCCCATAATACAACTGCATATAACATTATGGTAACATATTGCCAAGGAAATTACATCATCTGCAGGCTCCATTTGAGGGCCCTTTTCTTCTCTGTGCCATTTACAACACCCATGTCAGTTCATGCCTATTCCCCCTTTGTTCCCTTCAGAGCTTATTTTACTTAGACACACCAAGTTTTTTCTTTGTAAGGAAACATTGTGCTTTCCCTATTCTAGCCTGTTATTTTACATTTTGGCCACACAGTGTCACTACTTCTCTTTTTGTTTCTACAGGTTGATTGGAGTAGCCGTGTTAGTCCAGTGAGTTAGATAACAAAATAACAAGAGTATTGTATTGAGCAATGATACTTTTTTATTGGACTAACTATACATTTATAAGTAGACAAGCTTTTTGGAAGAATTCCTATCTTTTTAAGTCTGAAGCAATACTGACCAATTCAATGATTGAATTGGTCAGTATTGCTTCAGACTTGAGAAAGGAAGGAATTCTTCCAAAAGCTTTTCAAAATGTTATTTTGTTTCTACAGGTATATTTGATGCCTGCATGTTTTAAAAGGAACGGTAAATACCTTGAAATTTATATATAAAATGATTATTTATGCATAATGAAACTACTTTGTCCCTTTTTCATGTAATTTAGCTCTGAAAATTGAGCAATTTCTAATAATCAGAACTAGAAATGCCCTCTGCTAACTTCTCAAAGCTAACTCTACTACATATAAATCCTAAACTGGCTTTAGTGGATAACAACCGCAAATAAATGCATTTTATACTAAATCTACGACCGAGACTAGCCTGTTTGTCTGCAGAATAAAGACCAGATTGGCTTCTCCAAATAAGACAAATGGTGAGTGGACCTTGGCTATTGAAAAATAATTGCAGAAAAAAGGATGTTAAAGGGACAGTCTAGTTAAAATTAAACTTTAATGATTCAGATAGGGCATCTAATTTTAAACAACTATACAATTTAATTTTATCATCACATTTGCTTTATTCTCTTAGCATTCTTTGTTGAAAGTTAAACCTAGGTAGGCTCATTTACTAATTTCTAAGCCCTTGAAGGTCGCCTCTTATCTCAGGGCATTGTGACAGTTTTTTTTTCCAGCTAGACAGGGCTAGTTCATGTGTGCTATATATATATATATATATATATATACACACCATGAGGTCGAATTATCAAATGACTGCCCGACAGTGCGGATCAGGTCCGACAGACATCGCTGAATGAAGAGAGCAAAACCCGGCCCCCTGCAGACTCGCGGCCAATGGGCCACCAGCATATATATATAAGATGTGGGTCATATAGATAAACAGCTGGAATAAGAGGGCCTTCTGCATAGGCTTAGATACAAGGTAATCACAGAGGTGAAATGTATATTAAAGGGACAGTCTACTCCAGAATTTGTATTGTTTAAAAAGATAGATAATCCCATTATTACCCATTCCCCAGTTTTGCCTAACCAACATGGGGCACGATCCAATAAAGATCGTAGTTTGCGGCGCAAGTGAGGGAACCCCCGCCGCCCGCAGTTTCAGCTCACAACTCGAGCTATCCTATATACGGCGCCGTCAGAGGCTAAAGTGCCGTAAGTCTCACAAACCAGCGATGTCCAGAAATCTGCGTAAGTACAAATTTCTGGAGTCGCCAGTGACTTACGGCATTTTAGAAACTGCCGGCGCCTACAAAACCTGACTAAAGTTATAAAATCACCCGTACTGTCTAACACGCCTCCCAAACATAGCCCGACACGTCTAACCCTCTATCTGCCATCCCCCCTCACTATCCTAACAATAAAATATGTATTAACCCCTAAACCGCCGCTCCCGGACCCCGCCGCCAGCTATATTAAATCTATAACCCCCTAATGGGAGCCCCTACCCAGCCGCCATCTATCTTACCTACCCCCTAAAGTGAGCCCCTACCCCGCCACCATCTATTTTAAAAATATTAACCCCTAATTTAATCCCCCTACATCGCCGCCAGCTATATTAACTATATTAACCCTAATTATATTAGGGTTAATATAGTTAATATAGTTATTATATCATATATATTAACTATATTAACCCTAATTATATTAGGGTTAATATAGTTAATATCGTTATTATATTATATATATATTAAGTATAATAACCCTATCTAACTCTAACATCCCTAACTAAATTCTTATTAAAATAAATCTAATTAATATTAATATTATTAATTAAAATATTCCTATTTAAATCTAAATACTTACCTATAAAATAAACCCTAAGATAGCTACAATATAATTAATAATTACATTGTAGCTATTGTAGGGTTTATATTTATTTTACAGGTAACTTGGTATTTATTTTAACTAGGTACAATAGCTATTAAATAGTTAATAACTATTTAATAGCTACCTAGTTAAAATAATTACCAATTTACCTGTAAAATAAATCCTAACCTAAGTTACAAATACACCTACACTATCAATAAATTAAATAAACTACAAATATCTAAACTAAAATACAATAAAATAATCTAAACTAAATTACAAAAACAAACAAACACTAAATTACAAAAAAAAATAAAATATTACAAGATTTTTAAGCTAATTACACCTATTCTAAGCCCCCTAATAAAATAATAAAGCCCCCCAAAATAAAAATTTTCCCTACCCTATTCTAGCTCTTTTACCTTACCAGCCCTTAAAAGGGCCTTTTGCGGGGCATGCCCTAAAGAATTCTGCTCTTTTGCCTGTAAAAGAAAAACACAATACCACCCCCCAACATTACAACCCACCACCCACATACCCCTATTTTAAACCCAGCCAAACCCCCTTAAAAAAACCTAACACTACCCCCCTGAAGATCTCTCTACCTTGTCTTCACCCAGCCGGGCCGAACTCTTCATCCGATCCGGGCGATGTCCAATCAAGCGGCAGTGAAGTCTTCTTCCATCCGGGCGATGTCTTCAATCAAGCGGCAGTGAAGTCTTCTTCCATCCGGGCGATGTCTTCAATCAAGCGGCAGTGAAGTCTTCTTCCATCCGGCGATGTCTTCTTCCATCCGGCGATGTCTTCAAGCAAAGCGGCATCTTCAATATTCTTTCTTCGCTCCTCCACCGCGGAGCATCCATTCGGCACGACGACTTCCCGACGAATGAGGTACCTTTAAATGACGTCATCCAAGATGGCGTCCTTCGAATTCCGATTGGCTGATAGGATTCTATCAGCCAATCGGAATTAAGGTAGAAAAAATCTGATTGGCTGATGGAATCAGCCAATCAGATTCAAGTTCAATCCGATTGGCTGATTGGTTCAGGAAGAAGACATCGCCGGATGGAACAAGACTTCACTGCCGCTTGATTGAAGACATCGCCCGGATGGAAGAAGTCTTCACTGCCGCTTGATTGAAGACATTGCCTGGATGGAAGAAGACTTCACTGCCGCTTGATTGGACATCGCCCGGATCGGATGAAGAGTTCGGCCTGGCTGGGTGAGATCTTCAGGGGGGTAGTGTTAGGTTTTTTTAAGGGGGGTTTGGGTGGGTTTAGAATAGGGGTATGTGGGTGGTGGGTTGTAATGTTGGGGGGTGGTATTGTGTTTTTCTTTTACAGGCAAAAGAGCAGAATTCTTTGGGGCATGCCCCGCAAAAGGCCCTTTTAAGGGCTGGTAAGGTAAAAGAGCTTTGAACTTTTTAAATTTAGAATAGGGTAGGGAATTTTTTTTATTTTGGGGGGCTTTATTATTTTATTAGGGGGCTTTGAATAGGTGTAATTAGCTTAAAAATCTTGTAATATTTTTTTTTTTTTTTGTAATTTAGTGTTTGTTTGTTTTTGTAATTTAGTTTAGATATTTGTAGTTTATTTAATTTATTGATAGTGTAGGTGTATTTGTAACTTAGGTTAGGATTTATTTTACAGGTAAATTGGTAATTATTTTAACTAGGTAGCTATTAAATAGTTATTAACTATTTAATAGCTATTGTACCTAGTTAAAATAAATACAGAGTTACCTGTAAAATAAATATAAACCCTAAAATAGCTACAATGTAATTATTAATTATATTGTAGCTATCTTAGGGTTTATTTTATAGGTAAGTATTTAGATTTAAATAGGAATATTTTAATTAATAATATTAATATTAATTAGATTTATTTTAATAAGAATTTAGTTAGGGATGTTAGAGTTAGATAGGGTTATTATACTTAATATATATATAATATAATAACGATATTAACTATATTAACCCTAATATAATTAGGATTAATATAGTTAATATAGCTGGCGGCGGTGTAGGGGGATTAAATTAGGGGTTAATATTTTTAAAATAGATGGCGGCGGGGTAGGGGCTCACTTTAGGGGGTAGGTAAGATAGATGGCGGTGGGGTAGGGGCTCACTTTAGGGGGTAGGTAAGATAGATGGCGGCGGGGTAGGGGCTCACTTTAGGGGGTAGGTAAGATAGATGGCGGCGGTGTAAGGGACTCACATTAGGGGGTATGTAATGTAGCTTGCGACGGTGTAGGGGGATCACATTAGGGGGTTATACTTTTATTGTAGGTGGCGGCGGGTCCGTGTGCAGCGGTTTAGGGGTTAAATACTTTATTAGGGATTGCGGCGGGGGATCGCAGTTGACAGGTAGATAGATATTGCGCATGCGTTAGGTGTTAGGTTTTATTTAGCAGCTAGTTTAGGGAGTTACGGGCTCCAATAGACAGCGTAAGGCTTACTACGGCTGCATTTTGTGGCGAGGTGAAAATGGAGTAAGATTTCTCCATTTTCGCCACGTAAGTCCTTACGCTGTATATTGGATACCAAACTGCGCTGGTTTGGTATACCTGCCTATGGCCCAAAAAAGTATGGCCGAAGGCAGAAATATACGAGCGTAAATTCTAGGTTACGCCGTATATAGGATACCAAACCAGCGCAAATTTCAGCGTCGCCGGCTTTTGCAGGCGACGCTGCATATCGGATCGGGCCCCTAATTATATAAATATACTTTTTACCTCTGTGATTACATTGTATCGAAGCCTCTGCAGACTGCCTCCTTATTTCAGTTCTTTTGTCAGACTTGCATTTTAGCCAATCAGTGCCCTCTCATAAGTAACTCCGTCTCCATGGGCATGAGTACAGTGTTATATATATGGCACACATGAACCAATGCCCTCTAGCTACGAAAAACTGTCAAATGTATTCAGATAGTGGCGGCCTTCAAGGGCTTAGAAATTAGTATATGAGCCTACCTAGGTTTAGCTTTCAACTAAGAATACCAAGTGAACAAAGAAAATTTGATTATAAAAGTAAATTGGAAAGTTGTGTAAAAGGACATGCATTATCTGAATCATGAAAATATAATTTTGACTCGACTGTCCCTTTAATATAACAATGTTGTTTATGCAAAATTGGGGAATGGGTAATAAAGGGATAATCTATATTTTTAACAGGCGGCATCAGAACCTTGTGCAGCGAAGAGGTAAGTAGCGTAACAATGGGAAGCAGTTAGTAAATATTTATGTATATGACTACTGTGTTATACACTATACTGTGTTATACACTATATACATATATATTTACTGGGAACACAGAGTTCCCATAGGCCGCAATGTAAAGGCACTTTTTAGTGCAATTTTTTTTCTAACACCCCATTCCCACCAACTTTAAAGCCCCAAAACTGCTAGATTTATTTTGAGGGCATTTGGGGCACTTTTAGAAAATTAACCAGAGATCGGATCTCTGGTTAATTTTTGGCTCAAAAAATTGCTCCCTTGTAATGGCTGGTTAATTAGTGCGCTACCGTAAACGGGCAAACTTGCCTGTTTGTGGGAGTGCGATAATTTAGCGCTCCACTTGTAATCTAGCCCTTTATATGCTGCCTGAGTCCCATGGTCCTTGTGGGCCCAACTTTAAAGCTGTCCGTGGTTAGCATTCACAATTCCTGCTGCATTATACACAGGTCAGAGGCCATCTACCTTTCACTACCTGTGTGGTTCTACTTTGAATGTGAATAAATTAATATATTGGTAATGGTAAATATAAACCTAGTAATAATGACATCAGAGAAAAACAGACTCTTGATCCACCATAAAACCGGTTGATATGTGTTAACAAACAAGCTATCTAGGCAAATGATCTTTAATAGGAATCATGTACTTGTGCTAAAACATGTCTCCTATTTGCTCTTCTAATTCCCAACCTACTATAACCTCTATTTTAAAATTCAAGATTTTGTGTGTATCTGATAAAAAAAAAAAAAATTCCTAGGCTCTCTTTAGTGCACATAAATATGTATACATATTGATTATAATTATTTTAATCGGTCGGTCATTGTGTTTGTCCATCAGTCTGGTTAGGCCATGCTGAGCTCTCAAACTACTAATCTCAAATATAATTAAATTAATTAGATAAAGTTTTAAAAATATAAACCTCATTTCTAAAACATAATCTCAAATCAACATAACTTTTAAATTTAATATAAATATCAGATAAACTTAAAGGGATATTCCAGCAAAAATTAGAAACCACATGTGGTTTCGGTATTGAACAGAATATATTTTGTAATATACATGTATTAGCAAAAATGCTTCTAATAAAAGCTATAGCTGTTTCAAAAGTGTATTTAAGTATGCACTGTGCACCAGCATTTTAAACACAGCTCTTGCTCAGGGAGCCTAAGGTGCTTGTACCATCTGGTAATGGCTCAGTTAGTTAATTGCTAACATGATACAAGCCCCACTGATGATCTGAGAAGCTGCTTTATTTAAAATGTGGGTGCAGTGACAATTTCTAGTTATGGTTCACATGCACATGAAGAGACAAATGTTAACACTAAAACACTGATTACTTTTACTAGAAGCATTTTTGCTAATACATGTATATTGCAAATACGTTTCTATTTAAAGAGGTAATTAATCTATGTGCATCTAAATTTTGACTGGAATGTCCCTTTAACTCACGAAACAACCTGGTGTTGCAAATAACATCTGCACATGCCCATAAAATAATTTTATGACTGTTTTATTTCTACTGGGCATACACGAGTATTGCCAATTTGAAGATTTATATCACTGGATCTACTGCTTAGACTTTATTCAAAAAGCGCTAGTAAAAGTTGGTCGCATGATATCTCTCTTTATAAAAAAATTGATAAATGTACAATTTCACAACATAAAGGGACATTTTACTGTAAAATTGATTTAATGTCTTTCCAATAGCTTGTTATACCAGTTGCAGAGTATAAAATGTAAGGAATATTGGTAGTTTATGTTTATTTTTCTATATGAAATAGCTTGTTTTGGTCACTGAAACCAAAGCCCCTTGAAATGGACAGAGCTTACAGGGAGACCTCCTTATTTCTTGCTCTATACACAAAGGCTTCGTTAATTTTTCTCTTTTTGTATACACAAAGAAGAGCAATTGAAAATTTACATTTTAGTACCTATCTCTCTTCCCCCACACTTTTGGTGTAATTGCCTTAGTTGCTTTTTGTATAATTGGTATACTTAAACTATTTTATTTGTGCATAAATCATTTAGTACTTCATAAGATCTGGTAAATAAAACATCAGCAATTCCATTTTACTTAAAGGGAAAGTAAACACCTTGTAATTTTAAGACATTTCTGTTGTGATGTTTTTTTGTTTTTGTTTTTTTATGTGCAATTTTTCTTTATTGGGACACAGTTCAGCCATTTATACAGTAAGTACACAGCAAAAAAAACAGAACAAAAAACATAATACACAGGTGCAATATAAAGTTTTTGGCTATATAGCTACCAACTCTACCTAAAAGGCAGAACATTCCAGAAAGAATCTTAATATGGAAACTCAAAAACTGGCTTAAATCAAACAAAAATCTTCAGCTATCGCATTGGCCTTATATTGTATACCCAATTTCTTTTATATAATAAAAAGAGAAATAGTAATCTAAACATAAAATATGGGTATATTGACCCACAATACCCTTCAGGATCGGATAAAAAGAGGAAAAAGAAAAACAAAAGAAGAAGAGGGGAAAAAATAGGGGGGGGGGGGGGGAGAAAAAAAGGAACAAAGGAGTCTAATCTCACCAAATCGTGCTGCTCCCCTTACTACGTCTCAGGAAATAAGTTACTAGATTTAGATAGTACTTTAGTGCGCTAGGGATCTAGACCAATATTACATTTTCAATGGGAAATAATAACTGTTTTTGAATATCGCTTTCATGTAGCTCAATGAACCCTGTCCATTTCATATAAAATATCTCAATACCTTTTTCTGTAGAGGTATAGGCATCAAATTGTTCTATTATTGCCTGTGTCTGAAGAAGATATATTAGATTATTTATAGTTTCCCGTTTACTTTTCCAATTTTTAAGTATAAGGTACCTACCTCCTAAAATAGTTAGGTTGATGAAACAAATATTAACCCGTGGATTTAGCCTATCATATAGGAGAAATATATGTCTTTTATCAATTTTAATATTTATTTTTAAAATCTTTCGCAACCAAAATTTAACTCGGGACCAAAACTTCTGAATTTTAGGGCAGCTCCAGAACATATGTACCAGGTCGGCTTCAGAGGAATGGCACCTAGAACAGTAGCTTTGAATGTTAGGATACCAGCAATTAAGTTTAGCTGGTGTAATGTAAACCTTGTTGATACGTTTTACATGAGATTCCCGCCATGCTGCAGAGAGTGTGGCTTTGTCCGCCTTTTGTATGCTGTATTTCACCTGGTCCTCACCAGATATATCTAAAATTTGTTGCCAGTTTCTATTTAGTTTCTGAAGATTACCTTCACCAAGTTAGAAAGTATCAGCTTATACCAGAAATTAATGGAACGGGTACAGTTTTTGAATAATGATAATTCCATTTGTAACCCCGGTTGTATTCAATTAAAGTTAAAATTCTCAACTGAACTCATAGAACCAATGTCGGATTTGCAAATAGGCATAGAAATCTGTATTTGGGAGATCATATCTATTTTTTAAATCTTCAAAGTTACATGCTCGAGAGGTGCCCAGTTTATTAAGCGGGAATAGATGTGAGAGTCCCAAGCTACTCCATCTATTAAATAATTTACTGTTGACGCCGGGTAAGAATCGTGGGTTACCCGTTATGGGTAAAAGATTTGACATATAAGGATCTGTATTTAATAATGTTGCCATGCTATAATAATATGATATATAGTATACATCCTTTTAATTCTAATCGGTATATATTTAGTAGTAGGGCAGTGTAATAGAGCAGTTAAAGAATAGGTGATTTAATTAACGTCAGTAAGCCAGTCCATTGCGATTTTAGCTAGACATACACTATTAGATATGGATAAAGAGGGGAAGGATAGACCACTAAACTGTCTTAAATGAGTTAGTTTTTCCAAGGCCATTCAACTTTTGCCCGTGCCCCAAAGGAAACTTTTACAAATTTTGTTTAGATAATTAATTAATTTTTTATTTAATAGAATAGGTACATTTTGTATTAGATATAGGAATTTTGGTAATATAATCATTTTAATTAGATTGATTTTAGCTGTTAGTGAAAGCGGAATATGAGACCAATTAGTTAGTTTTTGTTTAATCTTTTCAAATAAGATACCGAAATTTCTCAGATAGCAATATTTCGGACAGTTAACTATATTAATCCCTAAACATGTAAACTGATCAGTTACTATTTTAAAGGGTACAAAAGATTTGTCTAGTGGAGGATTATTAAGCCATAGAATTTCGGATTTAGTAGCATTCACTTGGTTTCCAGAGAACGAGCCAAATTCCTGAATACGTTTTAGAATATGTGGGATTTCTAATTGTGTGTTATTAAGAAATAATAGCAGATCATCAGCATAGAGTAAAAGTTTAATTTTCTTACCCCCAAGAAGAATTCCTTGAAGTTCCATCCTAAATAATATTGCAAGGGGTTCAATAGCTAAATTGAAAAGTAAAGGAGAAATCGGACACCCCTGGCGTGTACCTTTCGCCATACAGAAACTATTAGTGTATGAGTGTATTAGTGTATGAGTCAAACGCCTTTTGGGCATCAATTGATAGAATAGCTTGGTCGTGTAAGATTTGGGATTTTTTTTGCTTATCCAGATTCCAATAGGCATCTAAGAGTAAGAAATTTTTTCGAATGTTAGCAGATGGATTTCTATGTGACATAAAGCCGACCTGATCCGTATGCACTAGGGAGTCTAAGGCCCATTTAAGTCTATGTGCCATAATACCCATAAGCAATTTGTAGTCACTATTCAAGAATGAAATTGGGCGGTATGAATCTAAAGAGGTTGGGTCCTTACCTTTCTTCTGAATAAGTGTAATCATAGCTGCTGAGAAATATGGGGAGGGATTTACTCCATTTACAAAATAATATATAGTAGGTGTAATTTCTTGTTTTAATAGTTTGTAAAAATCACCTGGTAAGAGATCAGGGCCAGCAGCTTTATTCATTTTCAATTTATCAATTGCATAGTGTATTTCAGTTTCCGTGATAGGTGAATTCAATAATTCTAAATTCTCAGGGGTCAGGCCAGGCACGGATAACCTCTGCCAGAATTTAGCTTTATTAGGAGTATATATCTCTGTTGAGGAGTATAATTCTTTAAAAACATTATAAAACACCTGGCTAATTTCCTCAGATTTATTAATTTTAATATCGTCCTTTTTAATAACCTTAATATAGTTCCGTTTATTTTTATTTTTTACGCATCTACCTAAATATTTGCAAATTTTATCCCCATATCTATAAATTTCGCTCTAGCCCTGAATTCATTTAAAGGGACACTGTACCCAAATTTTTTATTTCATGATTCAGATAGAGCATGACATTTTAAGCAACTTTCTAATTTACTCCTATTATCAAATTTTCTTTATTCTCTTGGTATCTTTATTTTAAATGCAAGAATTTAAGTTTAGATGCCGGCCCTTTTTTGGTGAACAACCTGGGTTGTCCTTGCTGATTGGTGGATAAATTCATCCACCAATAAAAAAGTGCTGTCCAGAGTTCTGAACCCCCCAAAAAGCTTAGATGCCTTCTTTTTCAAATAAAGATAGCAAGAAAACGAAGAAAAATTGATAATAGGAGTAAATTAGAAAGTTGCTTAAAATTGCATGCTCTATCTGAATCACGAAAGAAAAAAATTTGGGTTCAGTGTCCCTTTAACCCCTTAGTGACCAGAGCACTTTTCCATTTTCTGTCCGTTTGGGACCAAGGCTATTTTTACATTTTTGCGGTGTTTGTGTTTAGCTGTAATTTTCTTCTTACTCATTTACTGTACCCACACATATTATATACCGTTTTTCTCGCCATTAAATGGACTTTCTAAAGATACCATTATTTTCATCATATCTTATAATTTACTATAAAAAAAATGATAAAATATGAGGAAAAATGGAAAAAAACACACTTTTTCTAACTTTGACCCCCAAAATCTGTTACATATCTAAAACCACCAAAAAACACCCATGCTAAATAGTTTCTAAATTTTGTCCTGAGTTTAGAAATATCCAATGTTTACATGTTCTTTGCTTTTTTTGCAAGTTATAGGGCCATAAATACAAGTAGCACTTTGCTATTTCCAAACCATTTTTTTCCAAAATTAGCGCTAGTTACATTAGAACACTGATATCTTTCAGGAATACCTGAATATCCCTTGACATTTATATATTTTTTTTTAGTAGACATCCCAAAGTATTGATCTAGGCCAATTTTGGTATATTTCATACCACCATTTCACCGCCAAATGCGATCAAATACAAAAAATTGTTCACTTTTTCACAAATTTTTTCACAAACTTTAGGTTTCTCACTGAAATTATTTACAAACAACTTGTGCAATTATGGCATAAATGGTTGTAAATTCTTCTCTGGGATCCCCTTTGTTCAGAAATAGCACACATATATGGCTTTGGCGTTGCTTTTTGGTAATTAGAAGGCCGCTAAATGCCACTGCGCACCACAAGTGGAGCTTGTAGGGTTAATTTTAGCTTTAGTGTAGTGTAGTAGACAACCCCAAGTATTGATCTAGGCACATTTTGGTATATTTCATGCCACCATTTCACCGCCAAATGCGATCAAATTAAAAAAAACGTAAAATTTTTCACAATTTTAGGTTTCTCACTGAAATCATTTACAAACAGCTTGTGCAATTATGGCACAAATGGTTGTAAATGCTTGTCTGGGATCCCCTTTGTTCAGAAATAGCAGACATATATGACTTTGGCGTTGCTTTCTGGTAATTAGAAGGCCACTAAATCCTGTTGCGCCTCACACGTGTATTATGGCTAGCAGTGAAAGGGTTAATTAGGGAGTTTGTAGTGAGCTTGCAGGGTTAATTTTAGCTTTAGTGTAGAGATCAGCCTCCCATCTGACACATCCCACCCCCTGATCCCTCCCAAACAGCTCCCTTCCCTCCCCCACCCCACAATTGTCCCTGCCATCTTAAGTACTGGCAGAAAGTCTGCCAGTACTAAAATAAAAGGGTTTTAAAAAAAAAATGAATTTTTTTTAGCATATTTACATATGCTACTGTGTAGGATCCCCCCCTTAGCCCCCAACCTCCCTGATCCCCCCCAAAACCGCTCTCTAACCCTCCCCTCTGCCTTATTGGGGGCCATCTTGGGTACTGGCAGCTGTCTGCCAGTACCCAGTTTACAATAAAAAGTGCTTTTTTTTTCTTTGTTTTTTTTTTCTGTAGTGTAGCTTCCCCACCCCCCACAGACAAACCCCCACCACCTTGCTGATTATTTTAATTTTCAATTTTTTTATCTTTTTTATTTGCACATTTTCTGCAGTGTAGCGGTTCCCACCCGCTCCCTCCCCGTGCACGCGCCCGCCCCCACCCCCCCGTGCACGCGCGTGCCCGTGCGCGCCCCCAGCCACCCCCGCCCACGATCCCGCCCCCCTTCACATCCACAGGGCCATCGATGGCCGCCACCCGCCTCCCGGTCCGGCTCCCACCCACCAACACAGGGAGCAACCGATCTCCGGTGCAGAGAGGGCCACAGAGTTGCTCTCTCTGCACCGGATTACTTAAAAAGGTTATTGCAGGATGCCTCCATATCGAGGCATCACTGCAATAACCGGAAAGCAGCTGGAAGCGAGCAGGATCGCTTCCGGCTGCTTTCCACACTGAGGACGTGCAGGGTACGTTCTCAGGCATTAACTGCCTTTTTTCTGAGGACGTACCCTGCACGTCCTCAGTCGTTAAGGGGTTAATGCATTTCTCTGAGCACTAGCAATCTCCCATTATTTTTTGGCCTTGATATAGGAGTCCCAGTTTATTTGAATCGGGCAACTCAAGTAGATATTATGGGGCATATTTATCAAGCTCCGTATGGAGTTTGATCCCTGTGTTTCTGGCGAGCGTGCAGGCTCACCAGAAACAGCAGTTATGAAGCAGCGGTCACAAAGACCGCTGCTCCATAACCTGTCCGTCTGCTCTGAGCAAGCGGACTGACATCGCCGGAAATCAACCTGATTGAGTACGATCGGGTTGATTGACACCCCCCTGCTGGCGGCCCATTGGCCGTGAGTCTGCAGGGGGAGGCATTGCACCAGCAGCTCTTGTGAGCTGCTGGTGCAATGCTGAATACGGCGAGCGTATTGCTTGCCATATTCAGCGAGGTCTGGTGGACCTGATCCTCAATGTCGGATCAGGTCCGCCAGACCTTGATAAATATGGGCCTATATGTGTTTTTAACATGGTTAGAAAGTTCCACTTCCCTACTGTGGTATTTTTGCTTTAGCTTTTCACGATATACTTTAACTTCACCCCTAAGAACCGCGGTTTTGCGGTTTCGCAGAAAATTTCACTTTTAGAGATATAAGATTGGTTCCGTTTTGCATATTCCTGCCATTTTGTACTCAACCAATTTTTCAATTTCAGGTTGCTAACTAAGAAGGAGGGGAAAATATAGGTTTTAACGGGATCTGGTTTTAGCTCTTCCCAATGTAGCTCCAAAGATATATTTGCATGATCAGATATAGTAAAATCCCCAATCTGAGCTATGGGATTCAGACCAAAAATTCTATCTGCTACTAAGAAAAAATCAATTCGGGAAAAAGATTGAAATTGTTTTGATTCACAATCATTTTAATTAGATTGATTTTAGCTGTTAGTGAAAGCGGAATATGAGACCAATTACAAGAACATTGGGGTTATGTACCCTCCAAATATATTTAATCTTTAGCTGTTGTGTTGTTTTAGAATGACATATCAGCCATGTCTAAATGTTTTTAAAATAAATGAACATTCTTTTTAATGAACTTGATTTTGAATAGCCAAACTCCACTGACCATTTGCTTTATTTGAAGGGGACAATCTGGGCTTTTGTCTGTAGTCAACAAAGTTAGCCACGGTCATAATTTTAGTATAAAATACATTGATGTTATCAGTTAAAGACCATTGGGGAAATCTATGTAGCAGGGTAAGTCTTAAGAAGTCAGCAGGGTACATTTCAAGTTCTGAGAATGCTCAAATCCTCAATTTGCAGAGCAAAATTACATGAAAATGGGGTAAAATAAATAATGAAAATATACTGCAAAGTTGTTTGATTTTTTATATGTGTTTATTACTCTCTCTTTAAGAGTAATGTATTTTTCTGTCCACAGTGTGTCACTCTGTCTACACCTTTCAACAATTTCTGCCATGATACTAATAGTTTATGATACAGTTTTTTCTCCAATCACAAGTTTTCTCCAAATGCTAAAACAGGATGAAAATGAGAAAAAAACAACAAACACAAAAACTATGATTCTAAAAAAAACTTCTGTAGGGTTGACTCTGTAGGGTTGACATAACAGGGATAGTAATTACATTTTAGGTTGATCTTAATACTTATAAAAACAAATATTCATAGATATGTGATTGTATACATTTGTAGACATATAAACACAGCAATGTGTAGTCTGCAGCTACTTTAACTGTATATACATAAAAGATAGACACAGGCATATTTTTTTATTATTAAGAAATAACTTACTTAAATCTGCAGACTCCATCATCCGTTTGAACAGATCCAATATCACAGTGTTTGCAGTTTTCCCGTTCACGTCTCCTAAAACAGTATTGGATACTGCAAGGACCGAACAGAAGGTCACACAGATTTTGAGAAAATGTTCATATTTGTTTTATACAAATGATCATCTGAATTGCATTTCTGGGAAATAGTTATATAGATAAACAATCATATTTCTGTAGTGCATTAAGTTTTTGTGCAGCCCTAGGCACTGGGAAATTTGCTGCCTGAACTCCCCACACCAACATTGTTAAAGGGCCATTATACATGTACTATTCTGTTAGAGCACGTAATTCGAACACTAGCGATGCCGTGTGTTTGACCCCTGCAAAGGGACTGATCACATAGTTTAAGGGCTAAAGGGTTCAGCAGCAGTTTCCACTAGGGACCAGCAGTGCTCTATAGGTAAACTAGGGCACTCTTTAGCAAACATGAAAAACAAAAATGTATTTTATTAATTACAGTAATAAATATAGTAATGACATTGAAAAATGCATGTATGAGTGGTTGTGTTAGGGATGAAGCCAGAGTAGCATTGGTGAGGAACAGAAAAGTCTAAATGGTCTTCTATTATGGATGCTAAATTGTATTGTTTAATCAACAGAGCTTTAATTGTTTTTATATGTTAGGAATGTAAGAACATTTATGTATTGTACTGTATTCATTTTGTTTAAAACATTTTTTATATACGAGTATCTGTTTCGTTTTTTTAAATGGGAGACTTTTAAATGGATATAGATTTTTCGATAAAGAAGATTGAAATGTCAATTTGAAAAAAATAGTGGAATTATCATTTAGACACATCATTATGGGATAATGGTTTGACTCATATCAAAGGGACATTAAGGTAAATATTGATTTGTGCATTAGAAATTATTTACCAAATATGCAAAAGATCTGCATGGGAAATTAATGCTTTAAAAGCATTTTAAACTGTAATTTTGTTTCAAAATGTGCATTGGTTTGTAGTCCAAGGACACACTCCTTGAAAAATATTTATCTTATTTATACATGCAGAAAGAGAAGCAATCTGCCAGGGAGAACAACAATTAAGTGGCATGTTCTATGGTTTGCTTACCACCTGGGAGTAGATTATTTTAGCCCAATTGTGCTTTTCACGGAGGAGAACTTTCCTGAAGTAGATCAGTTTGATCCTGCCTAACAAGGTTTAGCCCTGAAATACCAGGCAATTCCCTTCTGAACAAGACAATTGGCAACCCCAGACAATCATTTCAGTCTCCTTTGGGCCTTGTCAGTGAGGTGCAGCCATATCCCTCTAAGCACATTGGACAAGGGCCCCTAGTTATCAAGCCGTCAACCTCAAATACGCTGGAATTCCGCAGCGTATTTGTGGCGAGTCTGATTCGCCTTAGTTATCAAGCCCTAGACACCGGCAAAAGTAGAATTTAGTGACGTAAGCTTCGATCCGCCAGACTCAGTCCGACACAGATCGATTCTTACGTCACTACAGATGTTCCGCACACAAGTTCGGCACAATCTGACTACTTTTGCTAGTTATCAAAAAACTAGCAGGTACGCTCAGCACTTTTCCGGCCCAGCGTACCTGGTTTTCAAACCGCCGCGCTGGAGGCGGCGGAACCCATAGGAATCAATGGGAGTCTGACCATAGCGAAAGTTCATGTTCGCTGCTGCCAGATATTCCATTGATTCCTATGGGAGATGTCTGCACCTAACACCCCAACATGTACCCCGAGTCTAAACACCCCTAATCTGCCCCCCTACACCGCAGCAACTAAATAAATGTATTACCCCCTATACTGGCGCCCCTGGACCCTGCCGCAACTAAATAAAGTTATTAACCCCTAAACCGCCGCTCCTAGACCCCGTCGCAACTGTAATAAAGTTATTAACCCCTAAACCGCCGCTCCCGGACCTCGCCGCACCTAAATAAATAGTTTAACCCCTAAACCGCCGCTCCCGGACCTCGCCACAACCTATATTAAACTTATTAACCCCTAATCTGCCCCCCTACACCGTCGCCACCTATACTAAATTTATTAACCCCTATCCTGCCCCCCCTACACCGCCGCCACTATAATAAAATTATTAACCCCTAAACCTAAGTCTAAAACTAACCCTAACACCCCCCTAACTTAAATATTAATTAAATACAATATTATTCTTATTAACTAAATCAATCCTATTTAAAACTAAATAATTACCTTTAAAATAAACCCTAATATAGCTACAATATAAATAATAATTATATTGTAGCTATCTTAGGATTTATTTTTATTTTACAGGCAAATTTCAATTTATTTTAACTAGGTACAATAGCTATTAAATAGTTATTAACTATTTAATAGCTATCTAGTTAAAATAAAGAGAAATTTACTTGCAAAATAAAAAACTAACCTAAGTTACAATTACATCTAACACTACACTATCATTAAATAAATTATTCCTATTTAAAACTAAATACTTACCTGTAAAATAAACCCTAAGATAGCTGCAATGTAATTAATAATTTCATTGTAGCTATTTTAGGATTTAAATTTATTTTACAGGTAACTTTGTATTTATTTTAGCTAGTTAGAATAGTTATTAAATAGTTATTAACTTTTTAATAACTACCTAGCTAAAAGAAATACAAAATTACCTGTAAAAAAAATCCTAACCTAAGTTACAATTAAACCTAACACTACACTATCATTAAATTAATTAAATAAATTACTTACAAATAACTACAATTAAATACAATTAAATAAACTAACTAAAGTACAAAAAATAAAAAAATCTAAGTTACAAAAACTAAAAAAAATAATTTACAAACATTTAAAAAATATTACAACAATTTTAAGCTACTTACACCTAATCTAAGCCCCCTAATAAAATAACAAAGCCCCCCAAAATAAAAAAATGCCCTACCCTATTCTACATTTAAAAGTTACCAGCTCTATTACATTACCAGCCCTTAAAAGGGCCTTTTGCGGGGCATGCCCCAAAGAATTCAGCTCTTTTGCCTGTAAAAATAAAATACAACCCCCCCAACATTAAAACCCACCACCCACATACCCCTACTCTAACCCAAACCCCACTTAAATAAACCTAACACTACCCCCCTGAAGATCATCCTACCTTTAGCCGTCTTCAGCCAGCCGACCACCGATGGAACCGAAGAGGAGATCCGGAGCGGCAGAAGTCATCATCCAAGGGGCGCTGAAGAAGTCTTCCATCCGATTGAAGTCATCATCCAAGGGGAGCTGAAGAAGTCTTCCATCCGATTGAAGTCTTCATCCAAGCGGCGTCTTCAATCTTCATCCATCCGGAGCGGAGCCATCTTCAGACGAGCCGACGCGGAGCCATCCTCTTCTTCACGACGACTAACCATGAATGATGGTACCTTTAAGAGACGTCATCCAAGATGGCGTCCCTTCAATTCCGATTGGCTGATAGGATTCTATCAGCCAATCAGAATTAAGGTAGGAAAAATCTGATTGGCTGATTGAATCAGCCAATCAGATTGAAGTTCAATTCGATTGGCTGATCCCATCAGCCAATCAGATTGAGCTCGCATTCTATTGGCTGATCGGAACAGCCAATAGAATGCGAGCTCAATCTGATTGGCTGATTGGATCAGCCAATCGGATTGAACTTCAATCTGATTGGCTGATTAAATCAGCCAATCAGATTTTTCCTACCTTAATTCCAATTGGCTGATAGAATCCTATCAGCCAATCGGAATTGAAGGGACGCCATCTTGGATGATGTCACTTAAAGGTACTGTCATTCGTCGTTAGTCGTCGGGAAGAAGAGGATGGCTCCGTGTCGGCTCGTCTGAAGATAGCTCCGCTCCGGATGGATGAAGATTGAAGACGCCGCTTGGATGAAGACTTCAATCGGATGGAATACTTCTTCAGCGCCCCTTGGATGATGACTTCAATCGGATGGAAGACTTCTTCAGCGCATCTTGGATGATGACTTCTGCCGCTCCGGATCTCCTCTTCGGTTCCATCGGTGGTCGGCTGGCTGAAGACGGCTAAAGGTAGGATGATCTTCATATATGGCTTCCAGCTGCTTTCCAGGCTGAGTATGTGCAGGGTACGTCCTCAGGTGTTAACTGTCTTTTTTAGAGGACGTACCCTGCATGTCCTTGGTCATTAAGGGGTTAAATTTGTAATACAATCACTACCCAATGCAAGCAAAAAACTTACTTCTAGTGGAGTTAGCTCACAAGCGGGAGCGTTAAAAAACCCCCACTTGTAATCTGGCTCATAGGGATTTGTGGCTACACACCCATGCTTCTTGTCATTGACCAGCTGTGTTAAGCTATCTTCCAGTAGTGAATTGCTGACTTTAACTATGGTTTTAACCCCTTTTCAGGAATGAAACACATAGATCTAAATTAAACAGATAGATGCAAGCAATAGTGCAATATTGTAATGCTCTAACATATAACAACCTTTTCTCTTTGCACTTTTATGTCCCTTTAATTAGATTATGAAAACCCATCATCAATTATCTAAATAATTGATTTTAAATACTGAAATAGTAATTTGCTATGTACCAGTCAAAAACAAAGTACAAACAGCATGTTTGTGGTGTCTCTGTCTGATTCTGAGAAGTGATTAAAGGAGCTTATCTGTAACAGCAAAAAGGCAGAACAATGTATTTATTTGAGCATATTCTACCTTCTTACATTTCTGCACCTAAATGAAGCATGCTGGCTTGTTGCATACCAGGACTACAATAATCATTAGAAAATGTTAGAAATAATTACCTGTCTGCTTCTTAGAACAAACAGATCAATACAATGATTCATGAGGCTAAAATTACAAATCCCTTATTTTAAATCTAAAGTTTGACTCAAGATTTCTTTTACAAAGATATGACGAGTCCACGGATCTCATCCTTACTTGTGGGATATTAACCTTCTGCTAACAGGAAGTGGCAAAGAGCACCACAGCAGAGCTGTATATATAGCCCCTCCCCTTCCCCTCCACCCTCAGTCATTCTCTTTTCCTGTGTTATACTAGGAAGACATGGTAAAGTGAGGTGTTAGTTTTAGTTTCTTCAATCAAGAAGTTTTTTATTTTAAATGGTACTGGTGCGTACTATTTTCCTCAGGGGCATATGCCCTGAGGTTTGATGATCTTAGCATTAGTTTATATTTGGGCATTATGTGACATGGGAGACAATGTAAAAAATGATGTTTTATGTTTTTTATTTTTGGCACTTAAAACTTATTGGTTTTATGCTTGAGGGTTATATTGTGTGTGTATTTTTACTTTAGTGCAAAACTGCATTTCCATGCGGTGTTGTTCGGGCCTACTCTGACTTTTGACCTTAAGGGGAGGAGCCTATTTTGGCGCAATTTCTTCAGGCTTAGCAGCAGCAAACAGTAACTTGGTGGCTCCTGGACTGTGTAGCTGGTCTGAAGGGTTGGAAACTTCATTCAAAGTACCCTGGGGGCAGGTAGGCGCCACAGCTCTGCGAGGTGCAGAGTGTATTTTTATCTATCTTTTGACTACATGTTGATATAAGTACTTCTAAAGCCTTATTTCTGCCCTTGCTTCTGGGTGCAGTAATTTTTGGATTAACCAACGATATTAAGTTAAATTTGGGAATAATTTAACTTTTTTGTGCATTTTGGAAAAATTGTTCACTTTTTCTTTTCTTAAAGGCACAGTACACGTTTTTTCTAATGTTTATTTTATGCTATAAATAAGTGTTTAATCGACTTTTGTGGTATTACTAGTCTGTTCAACATGTCTGACATTGAGGTTTCTCATTGTTCAATGTGTTTAGAAGTTATTGTGCAACCCCCTCTAACATTGTGTAACTTTTGTACTGAAAGGGCTTTACAATGTAAAAAGCATATTTTAAATAAAGTAAGTGTGCTTAGGGATGATTCTCAAGAATATTAATCAGGAAATTGTTGTTCCCTCCTTGTGTCCTAATCCTTCTTCTAAGAAGGAGCATCTGTTACATAACTTGGACGTGGTCCGTGCCTTAAAGTTTTACTTACAGGCAACTAAGGATTTCTGTCAATCATCTTCATTATTCATTGTTTATTCTGGAAAGCGTAGGGGTCAGAAAGCTACGGCTACCTCTCATTCTTTTTGGCTGAGAAGTATCATCCGCCTGGCATATGAGACTGCTGGACAGCAGCCTCCTGAAAGAATTACGGCTCATTCTACTAGGGCTGTGGCTTCCTCATGGGCTTTTAAAAATGATGCATCTGTGGAACAGATTTGTAAGGCTGCGACTTGGTCGTCCCTTCACACTTTTTCCAAATTTTCCAAATTTTATACATTTGCTTCTTCTGAGGCTATCTTTGGGAGAAAGGTTCTTCAAGCAGTGGTGCCTTCCGTTTAGGTTCCTGTCTTGTCCCTCCCTTTCATCCGTGTCCTATTGCTTTGGTATTGGTTTCCCACAAGTAAGGATGAAATCCGTGGACGCGTCATATCTTTGTAAAAGAAAACTAAATTTATGCTTACCTGATAAATTACTTTCTTTTACGATATAACAAGTCCACGGCCCTCCCTGTTATTTTCAGACAGGTTTATTTTATTTTTTGAAAACTTCAGTCACCTCTGCACCTTTTTAGCCTTTCCTTTTCTCTTCCTATAACCTTCGGCCGAATGACTGAGGGTGGAGGGGAAGGGGAGGGGCTATATATACAGCTCTGCTGTGGTGCTCTTTACCACTTCCTGTTAGCAGGAGGTTAATATCCCACAAGTAAGGATGAAATCCGTGGACTCGTCATATCGTAAAAGAAAGTAATTTATCAGGTAAGCATAAATTTAGTTTTTTCCCCCTTAACATATAGGGCTAAATTACGAGAGGAACGCTATTTAGCGCTCCTGCTCAAGTGTAAACATGGCTAGACGGAGGCTTTTTGCTCACGTCGGGTAGTGCACATACTACAAGTTAAAAGTTAAAGTTTGTGCGCAAGCGAAACCTGACGCGAGGTAACCAAATATAGCACTTGCCATAATGTATTCTCCCCCTAGAAGTCAATGGACAGCGCAAACTGAAAAAAGACCGAACACCTATACTCGTGCGCTAACCCGACAGGAGTTATGAAAATGTCATATTCTAAATAGAACAATGTACTTTTTATTGTAAATACATATTTGTATAAATATCTATATATACCTATACTTGTATAGCTATTCCTATAGATATATAGGTATAGATAGTATTTTACATTAACAGGATCAGATACATATAGAAATATATTTAATAATAAAGAGTACATTATTTTCTATGTGAAGAACATAGATATGTAAAATATGCGTAATATACATTGGGTTTGCACCTTAGGACTAAAGAGGTTGGGTTAGCACACATGAATAATTGTTAAACTCAAGGTGCGTTCTTGAAATATTAAATATTAAAAATAATAAAATGAAAAATTACTCTATATATATATATATATACTGTAAAATATTATTCTAAATAATTCATAGAATATATCTATATTTTTTTACAGTATGTATAATCATTTTTCATATATTTTAGTATTTTTTCATATTTAATATTAAATATTTCAAGAATGTGCATTGAGGATAGCAATTCTAGCCATATTTTACATTCCTATGTTCTTCACACAGAAAATAATGTAATTTTTATATATATCTATAACTGTTAATGTAAAATAGATAACTATACAAAAATATCTCTAGTAATAGATATACAGCTATAGGTATATCCTGTATTATAAAAGTTCAAGAATGTTTGTCCGATGCAATCAAGCACAGTAGAGAGTACCTGGCCATAAAGAAGGATCAGTCACTGAGGATCAGACAGCAGAGAGGGGGGGCGCGCGAGGGGGCCTCGATTGGGGTACGAGGGTGGGAGTGGGTGGGACCACTGCACTACAGAAAAAAAAAAAAGTTGAGAGCGGCAGGGAAGGGAAGGGAAAGGAGGGAAGGAGAGGGGATCCAAGTGGATGGGGATTTTGGCCCCTTAGTACTATTATAGATATAATAGAAATATGTATTTACAATAAAAAGTACATTATCCTGTAAGTGAAGAACATTTGAATGTTACATTTGTACAGTAAATATACAGTAAATCATAAATACATCTGTACACACAAATATACTGTTTGTCCGATGCAGTCAAGCACAGTAGGGAGTACCTGGCCATAAAGAAGGATCAGTCACTGAGGATCAGACAGCAGAGAGGGGGGCGCGCGAGGGGGCCCTGATTGGGGTACGAGGGTGGGAGTGGGTTGGACCACTGCACTACAGAAAAAAAAAGTTGAGAGCGGCAGGGAAGGGAAAGGAGGGAGGGAGAGGGGATCCAAGTGGATGGGGATTTTGGCCCCTTAGGACTATTATAGATATAATAGACATATGTATTTACAATAAAAAGTAAATTATCCTGTAAGGGAAGAACATTTGAATGTTACATTTGTACAGTAAATATACAGTAAATCATAAATACATCTGTACACACAAACATACACACAAACACACACATATATATATATATATACACACACATAAATACACATATTTAGATGTGTATATACGTATGTATATATATATGGTAAAGCCCTTTGCAGCCCTTTTTTTCAGACACCTTTTTCAGACACCTTATACCATATATCTTTGAGCCCTTATAACTCTTCTATTAATTTTTTAATAATATTTTTTATCAGATTGATCAGTGTTAATATGAGTGTAATTGTACTTTTATGTGTATTTTTGTTGTTTAGTGCAAATTTTTTTTCTTCCCCTACCACAGACGCACGTATATCACAACTGTGCTCAAACGTGTTTACTTTAAACTCATAATATGCACGCTATTTACGGCATGTGCCGAAAGCCCAAAAAAAACAACAAGTATCGCTTGTGTCTTACAGTTAGGGCGCCACTCCTAATCTAGCCCATAATATATAAAAACTTGGTGGTGGACAGGATTTATTTATTGTTCCAACTCGTGTCCCCCCACCCCACCAATCTTAAATCATGTTTGCCAGATTTATGATAGCAACTAAGAAGTTTATTATCTCTCTCTTGCCAGACACCCAGAAAGTATTAATCTTCTGTCAGTGTATAACTCATTGTCAGCCACATGTGGTGAAGTATATTAATCTTTGTCAACCATATACAGAGCAGCGTTGTAACCCTTGCCAGCTGGACATTGTACATATCATTTAAGACATTGGCCTCTATTTATCAAGCCGTCGACTTTCTTGTATTCGACGGCACCAATACGCTCACCTAAGATCGCCTAACATCGCCACCACGGACCTGAATACGTTGTCCAAAATTATCAAAAAAGCTGTCAAAAAGCAGCACACCAAGTACGGGGCGATGAGCAGCGGACTGTTGTTAACTAACAGTCATCGATCTCGCTGCTCTTCAGCTTTTTCACAGCTTTCTTGCTATACTGTCACTAAGCACCCACACTATACTATACTGTTTTACCCCTATACCGCCGCTCCCGGACCCCCACTACTAAATAAAGTTATCAAACCTAAACCACCGCTCCCGGACCCCGCTGCAACTCTAATAAATGTATTAACCACTAAACCGCCGCTCACGGACCCCGCCGCCACCTACATTATACCTATTAACCCCTAATCTGCCGCCCCCTATACCGCCGCCACCTACATAAAGTTATTAACCTCTATCCTGCCGATCCCGGACCCCGCAGCAATAAATAAATAGTTTAACCCCTAAACTGCCGCTCCCGCAGCCCACCGCCACCTACATTATATTTATTAACCCCTAATCTGCACCCCCTACACCGCCGCCACTATAATAAACATATTAACCCCCAAACCTAAGTCTAACCCTAACACCCCCTAACTTAAATATAATTTAAATAACTCTAAATAAATATTCCTATAATTAACTAAATTATTCCTATTAAAACTAAATACTTACCTATAAAATAAACCCTAAGATAGCTACAATATAACTAATAGTTACATTGAAGCTAGCTTAGGGTTTATTTTTATTTTACAGGCAAGTTTGTATTTATTTTAACTAGGTAGAATAGTTATTAAATAGTTATTAACTATTTAATAAACTACCTAGTTAAAATAAATACAAATTTACCTGTAAAATAAAACCTAAGTTACAATTACACCTAACACTACACTATAATTAAAATAATTAAATAAATTAACTACAATTAAATACAATTAACTAAAGTACAAAAAAACAAACACTAAATTACAGAAAATAAAAAAATAATTACAAGAATTTTAAACTAATTACACCTAATCTAATCCCCCTAATAAAAAAAAGCCCTACCCTATACTAAATTACAAATAGCCCTTAAAAGCGCCAACCGGGCAGAAGAGGTCCTCCAGACGGGCAGAAGTCTTCATCCAGACGGCATCTTCTATATTCATCCATCCGACGAGGAGCGGCTCCATCTTGAAGACATCCGACGCGGAGCATCCATCCAGACTGACGACTACATATTCCTTTAAATGACATCATCCAAGATGGCGTCCTTTGAATTCCGATTGGCTGATAGAATTCCATCAGCCAATCGGAATTAAGGTAGGAAAAATCCTATTGGCTGATGCAATCAGCCAATAGGATTGAGCTCGAATTATATTGGCTGATTGGAACAGCCAATAGGATTTTTCCTACCTTAATTCCGATTGACTGATAGAATTCTATCAGCCAATCGGAATTCAAGGGACGCCATCTTGGATGACGTCATTTAAAGGAATAATCATTCGTCGGGTAGTCGTTGGTCTGGATGGATGCTCCGCGTTGGATGTCTTCAAGATGGAGCCGCTCCTCATCGGATGGATGAAGATAGAAGATGCCGTCTGGATGAAGACTTCTGCCCATCTGGAGGACCTCTTCTGCCCGGTTGGATGAAGACTTCGCCCGGCTTCGTTGAGGACTTAGGCCTGGCTGGGTGAAGACGTCTCAAGGTAGGGTGATCTTCAAGGGGTTAGTGTTAGGTTTTTTAAGGGGGGATTGGGTGGGTTTTAGAGTAGGGTTTGGTGTGTGGATGGTGGGTTGTAATGTTGGGGGGTATTGTAATTTTTTTTACAGGTAAAAGAGATGATTACTTTGGGGCAATGCCCCACAAAAGGCCCTTTTAAGGGCTATTTGTAATTTAGTATAGGGTAGGGTTTCTTTTATTTTGGGGGGCTTTTTTATTTTATTAGTGGGATTAGATTAGGTGTAATTAGTTTAAAATTCTTGTAATTATATTTTTATTTTCTGTAATTTAGTGTTTGCTTTTTTTCGTACTTTAGTTAATTTTATTTAATTGTAATTAATTTTATTTAATTTAGGTAATTAATTTAATTGTAGTGTAGTGTTCGGTGTAATTGTAACTTAGGTTAGGTTTTATTTTACAGGCAATTTGTCTTTATTTTAGCTAGGTAGCTATTAAATAGTTAATAACTATTTAATAACTATTGTACCTAGTTAAATAAATACAAACTTGCTTGTAAAATAAAAATAAATCCTAAAATAGCTACAATGTAACTATTAGTTATATTGTAGCTATTTTACGGCTAGATTATGAGTTTTTGTCGTTAAGCTGTGTGGTGCTAACAAACCTTTTTTTCTCACCGCTCACTTAAGACAGCGCTGGTATTACAGGTTTTTTTCAACCCAGCGTTAGCCTCTAAAAAGTGAGCGGAGAGCAAAATTTAGCTCCACATCTCACTGTAATACCAGCGCTGCTTACGGTAGCGGTGAGCTGGCTAAACGTGCTCGTGCATGATTTCCCCATAGGAAACAATGGGGCTGAGCTGGCTGAAAAAAACCTAACACCTGCAAAAAAGCAGCGTTCAGCTCCTAATGCAGCCCCATTGTTTGTTGTTTTTCGTACTTTAGGTTATTTAATTTAATTGTAATTAATTGTAGTTAGTTTAGGGAATTAAGGCCTAGATTTGGAGTTTGGCGGTAGCCGTGAAAACCAGCGTTAGAGGCTCCTAACGCTGGTTTTAGGCTACCGCCGGTATTTGGAGTCATTCAAAAAAGGGTCTAACGCTCACTTTTCAGCCGCGACTTTTTCATACCGCAGATCCCCTTACGTCAATTGCGTATCCTATCTTTTCAATGGGATCTTTCTAACTCCGGTATTTAGAGTCGTGGCTGAAGTGAGCGTTAGAATTCTAACGACAAAACTCCAGCCGCAGAAAAAAGTCAGTAGTTAAGAGCTTTCTGGGCTAACGCCGGTTCATAAAGCTCTTAACTACTGTACTCTAAAGTACACTAACACCGATAAACTACCTATGTACCCCTAAACCGAGGTCCCCCCACATCGCCGCCACTCGATTAAATTTTTTTAACCCCTAATCTGCCGACCGCCACCTACGTTATACTTATGTACCCCTAATCTGCTGCCCCTAACACCGCCGACCCCTATATTATATTTATTAACCCCTAACCTGCCCCCCACAATGTCGCCTCCACCTGCCTACACTTATTAACCCCTAATCTGCCGAGCGGACCGCACCGCTACTATAATAAAGTTATTAACCCCTAATCCGCCTCACTCCCGCCTCAATAACCCTATAATAAATAGTATTAACCCCTAATCTGCCCTCCCTAACATTGCCGACACCTAACTTCAATTATTAACCCCTAATCTGCCGACTGGAGCTCACCGCTATTCTAATAAATGTATTAACCCCTAAAGCTAAGTCTAACCCTAACACTAACACCCCCCTTAAGTTAAATATAATTTTAATCTAACGAAATTAATTAACTCTTCTTAAATAAATTATTCCTATTTAAAGCTAAATACTTACCTGTAAAATAAATCCTAATATAGCTACAATATAAATTATAATTATATTATAGCTATTTTAGGATTAATATTTATTTTACAGGTAACTTTGTATTTATTTTAACCAGGTACAATAGCTATTAAATAGTTAAGAACTATTTAATAGCTAAAATAGTTAAAATAATTACAAATTTACCTGTAAAATAAATCCTAACCTAAGTTACAATTAAACCTAACACTACACTATCAATAAATAAATTAAATTAAATACCTATAATTATCTACAATTAAACCTAACACTACACTATCAATAAATAAATTAAATAAAATACCTATAATTATCTACAATTAAACCTAACACTACACTATCAATAAATAAATTAAATACAATTCCTACAAATAAATACAATGAAATAAACTAACTAAAGTACAAAAAATAAAAAAGAACTAAGTTACAAAAAATAAAAAAATATTTACAAACATTAGAAAAATATTACAACAATTTTAAACTAATTACACCTACTCTAAGCCCCCTAATAAAATAACAAAGCCCCCCAAAATAAAAAAATGCCCTACCCTATTCTAAATTACTAAAGTTCAAAGCTCTTTTTGCAGTGGCGTTAAATATGCTCTACGCTCCTTTTTTGGAGCCTAACGCAGCCATTCTGTGGACTCTCAATACCAGAGTTATTTCAAAGGTGCGGCCAGAAAAAAGCCAGTGTTAGCTACGCAGGTCATTACCAACAAAACTCTAAATCTAGCCGTTATTTAGTTATAGTGTAGTGTTACGTGTAATTGGAACTTAGGTTAGGGTTTATTTTACAGGTAAATTTGTACTTATTTTTAGGTAGTTATTAAATAGTTAATAACTATTTAATAACTATTGTACCTAGTTAAAATAAATACTAAGTTGCCTGTAAAATAAAAATAAACCCTGAGATAGCTACAATGTAACTATTAGTTATATTGTAGCTATCTTAGGGTTTATTTTAGAGGTAAGTATTTAGGTTTAAATAGGAATAATTTAATTAATTGTAGTAATTTTATTTATATTTAATTAAATTATATTTAAGTTAGGGGGTGTTAGGGTTAGACTTAGGTTTAGGGGTTAATACATTTAATATAGTTGCGGCGACATTGGGGGCAGCAGATTAGGGGTTAATAAATGTAGGTAGGTGTCGGCGATGTTAGGGACGGCAGATTAGGGGTTAATAAAATTAAACTAGTGTTTGCGAGGCGGGAGTGTGGTGGTTTAGGGGTTAATATATTTATTTAAGTGGCAGCGATGTCCGGTCAGCAGATTAGGGATTAAAAATTTTATTTTAGTGTTTGGATGTGGGGGGGGGGGGCCCTTGGTTTAGGGGTTAATAGGTAGTTTATGGGTGTTAGTGTACTTTTTAGCACTTTAGTTAAGAGTTTTATGTTACAGCGTTAGCCCATAAAACTCTTAACTACTGACTTTTAAATGCGGTACGAGTCTTGACAGGAGAGGGTGTACCGCTCACTTTCTCCAAGACTCGTAATACCTGCGTTAGGCAAATCCCATTAAAAAGATAGGATACGCAATTGACGTAAGAGGATTTGTGGTATGCTCGAGTCGCGGAAGAAAAGTGAGCGGTACACCTGTACCTGCCAGACTCTTAATACCAGCGGGCATTAAAAAGCAGCATTGGGACCTTTCAACGCTGCTTTTTAAGGCTAACGCAATACTCGTAATCTAGACGTTATGGTTTATTTTATAGGTATTTATTTTTAAATAGGAATAATTTAGTAAATGATAGGAATATTTATTTAGAGTTATTTAAATTATATTTAAGTTAGTGGGTGTTAGATTTAGGGTTAGACTTAGGTTTAGGGGTTAATAACTTTATTATAGTGGCGGCGGTGTAGGGGGGGCAGATTAGGGGTTAATAAATATAATGTAGGCGGTGGGCTCCGGGAGCGGCAGTTTAGGGGTTAAACAATTTATTTAGTTGCGGTGGGGTCCGGGATCGACAGGATAGGGGTTAGTAACTTTATGTAGCTGGCGGCGGTATAGGGGGTGGCAGATTAGGGGTTAATAGGTATAATGTAGGTGGCGGCGGGGTCTGGGAGCGGCGGTTTAGGGGTTAATAAGTATAATGTAGGTGTCGGCGGTGTAGGGGGGGCAGATTAGGGATGTTTAGACTCGGGGTACATGTTAGGGTGTTAGGTGTAGACTTTTACCATAGGAATCAATGGGATATCGGGCAGCAGTGAACATGAGCTTTTGCTGCTGTCAGACTCCCATTGATTCCTATGGCATCCGCCGCCTCCAGGGCGGCGGATTGAAAACCAGGTACGCTGGGCCGTAAAAGTGCTGAGCGTACCTGCTAGTTATTTTCGTTCGGAACATCTGTAGTGACGTAAGCATCGATCTGTGTCGGACTGAGACCGGTGGATCGTATGTTACGTCACTATATTCTACTTTTGCCGGTCTGTAGGGGTTGATAACTACGGCGAATCAGGCTCGCCACAAGTACGCTGCGGAATTCCAGCGTATTTGCGGTTGACAGCTTGATAAATAGAGGCCTTTGTCTTCTGAAAGCATAGTGACCGCTCAAGTCAAAGAGTTTGCAATATAGAATATTTTGTTTACTAAAAGGATTGATCAGTAATGAAAGATTCTGTACTGATTAGGTCAGTTTATTTAAACACAGTAAACTATTTTTTGTAATTAATATATTTTTATTGTTGGAAATATGTTTTACCTGTTTTAGGAAACCGAGTGATGATCATATTAAATATAGGTACAAATATATACAAATACATGCACATAAATACTCACTAGCTTTTTGTGGTGGGCTTTGAGGATCAGATTGCTGAACTGTAGCAGGACTCTGAGACTCTGCAGAAGGGGGAGGAGCTACAAGGCTGTAAAATAATATAAACAGTCATATCATACAAATACATCAAGTATCTCAATACTCTCTAGGTTCAGCCATCCCAATAAACAAATTCATGGAAACAACATTGAAACATGAATTCTGATGGCATATAAGAACCATAGATTTATCAGCTCATTCTGTATTTCCTAAAACATAGAAGCTTAAACAATACACTTAGCACAGGTGGCGTCTCCCACAGTGTTTTTCTTTACCACCTCTAATGGGAGTTTATTAAATGAATCAACAAGACTTTCTGTAAAACAAAAAAAAAGTAATTTCTCAAATTACTCCTGGGGGCCCATTTATCAAGCACTGTATGGAGCTTGAGGGTCCGTGTTTCTGGCGAGCCTTCAGGCTCGCCAGAAACACCAGTTATGAAGCAGCGGTCTAAAGACCGCTGCTCCATAACCTGTCCACCTGCTCTGAGGAGGCGGACAGACATCACCGCAATTCAACCCGATCGAATATGATCAGGTTGATTGACACCCCCCCTGCTAGCAGCCGATTGGCCGCAAATCTGCAGGGGGCGACGTTGCATCAGCAGTTCACAAGAGCTGCTGGTGCAATGCTGAATGCGGACAGCGGATTGCTCTCCGCATTCAGCGATGTCTGTCGGACATGATCCGCTGATCGGATCATGTTGGACAGACACATAATAAATAGGCCCCCATGGGCTGTTCTGTTTTTGCTGTTGTCTGAAAAATATTTTCAGTTTTATTTCTTTCTTTAAGGTTTACATCTCTCCTTTCTCTCCTCTAAACATATTTATGCCATCAAGTCTTTCTTTGTAAGTTTTATATATTAGACCATGTACCATTTCAGTAGCTTTCCTTTAAACAGATTCCAGTTTATCTATATCCTTATGAAGATATGGCCACTAGAACTATACACAAAAATCAATATGATGCTTAAATAGAGATCTATAAAGTGGCATAACAACCTTACCTTTTCTGCTGCTAATAACCTTTCCTATACAGCCAAGCATTCTACTTACCTTACCTGCTGAACAATTCCCATGTAATTCACAGATAAAGCAGAAATGAATGAGTTTTAAGGACACAGAGGTTTTGCATCTCATATATACAGCAAGCAATTCTTTCCAGCTGCACATGCTGCCACTGATACTATTATTATTATTATCAAGTATTTGTGGAGGGTCAACCATTTCTGCAGCCCTATAACATAGGTATAATATACAAGGTATAATTTATAGGAGAAAAATGGGTAGAGGGCCCTGCCAGGTGTTGCACTGTTGTAAATCAGCTCTTATAAAGATGATTTATGAAACAGCTGGGCTGTTAGGCTTACATGCTAAGGGGGTTCAAGGGGATGACAAAAGGAGGAGAGGAACTAAGGTAAGAAAAAGTTAGTGTATATTGTATGCATCCCTGAACAATGGAGTATTGAAGGAGGGCTTGAAACTTTCAAAACTAGAGGAAAGTCTTATAGAGCGAGGTAGAAAGTTCCACACAATATGGGCCATTCTGGAGAAGTCCTGTAGATGGGAATGTGTGGAGATAGCAAGAGAGGAGGAGAGATGGATGTCATGAGCAGAGTGAAGGGGATGGTAAGGAGAGTATCTGCAGATGAGATCTGAGTTATAGATTGAGGCAATGTTATTGAGGGCTGTGAATGTCAGTCAGTATTTTGTGTTTAATTCTGGAGGCTAGAGGAAGCCAGTGAAGGGATTGGCAGAAAGTTGCAGCAGATGAGGCGTAACGTGTAAGGAAGACCAACCTGGCAGAGGCATTCATTATGGATTGTAAAGGAGATAGATAGCAGACAGAAAGACCAGAGAGAGGTTGAAGTAGGAATAGTTAAGGTGGGAAATGATCAGAGAGTGGACTTACATCTTAGTTGTGTCTTGTGTGAGGAAGTTGTGAATTTTGGAGATATTTTTAAGGAGGAAACAGCAGGAATTGACCAAAGACTAGATGTGAGGAGTGATAGAAAATCTGAGTCCAGTGTGACTCCAAGACATTGGGCATTTGGGGTTGGGGTAATGCAGTTATTATCAACAGTTATAGAAAGTTAGGGGGCAGAGATGTAGAAAGACAGGTGGAAATAAGGAACTCAAATTTGGAAAGATTTAGCTTAAGGTTGTGAGAGAACATCCAAGATAAAATATTGGAAAGGCAGTAAGGGAGTTAGCAATGAAGGGGATAGGTCTGATATAGAGAGGTAGACTGTCATCAGCATACAAATTATACTGAAATCCGTGAGAATTTATTAAGGAACCTAAGGATGACATATAGATTGAAAAGGGAAGGAAACCAAGGGCAGAGCCTTGTGGTACCCCAACAGAAAGTGGTAAAGGAGCAGAGGAAGTGCCAGAGAAGGCTACACTAAAGGTATGGTTAGAAAGGTAGGAGGAAAACCACAAGAGAATTAAATCACAGATCGGAGGATTTGGAGCAATAGAGGGTGGTCATGAATAGCAAAAGCTGCAGACAGATTAAGAAGGATTAACAGAAAAAAAGTGGTCTTTTGATTTGTTTGTACATAGGTCATTAGTAACCTAAATGATTGCTGTCTCTGTGGAGTGTTCAGGGTAAAATCCAGACTGCAATGGACCAAGGAGGGAGTTTAATGTGATGAAATGTGATAAACTTGTATATACTAGCCTTTCCAGAAGTTTTGAGACAAGGGGGAGTAGGGAAATAGGGTGATAGTTGGATGGAGAGGTTGGATCAAGGGAAGTTTTTGTTTTGAGGATTGGTGTGACTAGTGCATTTTTAAGGGATGAGAGAAATATACCAGTGTTGAGGAATAGATTGAAAATATGTGTTAGGTTTGGAGTAAGAGTAGGAGAGAGAGTGTGTAGTAGTTGTGAGGAAATGGAATTGAGAGGACAGGTGGAGAGGTGAGAAGAAGATATAAGGGCAGAAACGTGTTCCTTAGTAACAGGGGCAAAATAACTGAATATATGGCTTTCTGGGGTTTGGACATTTGCAATTGGTTAGGGGATTGGTAGTTTCTTGAGAGATGATTTTGTTGTTTGTTGTTGAAGGGTCTGGCAAAGTCTTGAGCTGAGAGAGAAGTGGTAGTAGGTGGTAGGGGTGGGGGGAGAAGGGTATTGAAAGTGGCAAATAGGTGTTTTGGTTTTGAAGAAAGAGTAGAGATAAGAGCAGATAAATAATTCTGCTAAGAGAGATTAAGTGCAGAATAATGATACATTTGTAGTGAATAAATTAGCTGGACACCAACATTTTCTCCAGTGTCGCTCAGCTGTGTGGGAACATCTGCAAAGGTAGGGTGTAGGCTAGGGCTGAGGATGAGTGTGTTATTTCCGAGCTACGGTAGGAGGGGCCATATTGTCAAGAACCGATGTAAGAGTGGAGTTGTAGTGACAGATAGATTGGTCAGGGCAGGAGACAGAGGAGATGGAAGAGAGCAGAGGTTTGAGAGAGTTTCAAAGATGTTACTGATCTAGTGACTTAATGCTTCTATGGCATTTGTTGTGAGGGTTAGATGGAGGGAGAGTACAAGGAAGTGCTGTGATGTTGCAAGTGAGGAGATGATGGTTAGAAAGAGGAAAAGGGGAATTTGTAAAGTTTGAGAGAGTGCATAGATAGCTAAAATCAGATCAAGGGAGTGTCCATCTTTGTGAGTGGAAGAGTCGGTCCATTGTGACAGACCATAAGGGAAAGTTAGCTGGTGATATTGTTATGTTTGCGGCATTTAAACATTTTTCCACACCACCGAAAAATTTTCAGATGTTAAAGTGACACTGAACCCAAATTCTTTCTTTCATGATTCAGAGAACATGCAATTTTTTTTTTTAATTATTTTTATTGTAGGAAACAGATCCAACATAAGACCATTTATCAATGCAGAACTTTGATGATTAGATACAGGGATCATCTCAATTCTGCATTTAAGAGAAAGAAAGAAAATCCAGATTTTGCAAATAAAAGGATGGAAAGTACATGTAATGTTCATGGAGAAAAAAAAGTGAGGAAAGATGAATCTTTGTCCATCCTTGTCCATGGTGCTGTTATGACCAAAGTATAGTGTTTATGATCTGATCTCTCCAGAGTCAGTTGTGTCCCGCCACCCACCCCTGAGGCCCCACTGAAGCATCGCCTCTAGGTATATAAATGGCTGTAGGATCTGACTCTGTAGTGCTAAACTAAATGTATCAAGGAGAGGCTGCCATTTTTTTCATAAAGAGTCGCAGTCTACGGGTTGTGTCCAGTCTTACATCGTATTGTTCCACAAAGAGTTGTCTCATCAACAGACGCTTAAACTGAGTTATGGTTGGAGGCCATCTAGATATCTATTTCTGAAGGATACAGTGTCTAGCTAATATTATACATAATGTGAGTAGCCTGTCGTATTTCTTATGAGTGTCCTCCCACTTAAAAAGATATATCTCAGCTGTGGTTAGTACTATCTCAATGTGGAATGTGGCTTTTATCCAATATTGATATTGTCTCCAAAAGCGTCTGATGATCGGACATGCATAGAAATAGTGCTGGAATGATGGGGACGCGCTACTACACTTTACACATTGGTTAGGAGTGTGATGATTCCATTTTGATAACCTATGTGGTGTAATGTAGTCCTTGTGTAGCAGTCTGGTTTGCGCCTCCCTATAAGTAACTGCGAGTGTTGCCTGTTTATTGCGGTCTAAGCGGTCCTTTATATCTTGTATTGTCTCCTCTGTGGGAACATCAGTCTCTAGCTTTGACAGCAGATCAGTTTGGATTATTAGTTCATTCTGCTTTATCATTTGAATATAGAAATGCGATAGAGAAAAGTTCCCCATACTGAACAAGGCTTGGGGGATGGCAAAAGGCGACTTATCCCAAAATTTTGTGTTGGACGTTTGCAAAGATGACACATAGTGTCTTAGTTGCAGGTAGGCATAGAAATGTCGATTTGGGACTTGATATTTGGTTTTCAGTTCCTGAAAGGATCTTACTGTGTGCTGCAGTGGATTGAGCACATCTCCGATCGCCCTTATACCAAGGCTCTTTCAGATAGGAAACGTCCCATGATCATTCCCTGTTGGGAAATCCAGGTTCCCCACCAGGGGGATGAATTTTGGAATGGGGCCATCCAATTGTAAGTGTTTAAAAATCATACGCCATGCCCTCAGCGGGTCTCGGTATAATACGCTGTTAGCCACCGGAGGAGGCAGACTCCTCTTGTTTGAATAGGGAATAAAAGCTAGTGCCAAAAGCGCTATCACCGCTTCCTCCAATCTCGCATCACAGAAATGACTTGTATTGAGCTGCCAGTCCGTGACCAGCCTGGCCAAGGCTGCCCAATTATACATTTTTATGTTTGGGAGGCCGAGCCCTCCTCCCAGATAAGGGAGTTGCAATTTGTCCGCTGCTATCCGTGGTTTGCCCCCTCTCCAGATGAAACAGGATATTGCGCGCGTTAGTTGGTTGAGATCTGCCTTAGTCATGAGAAACAGCAGCATGAGCAGTGGATAGAGTATTTTAGGCAGGATTGTCATTTTGACCAGACTGGTACGGCCCGACAATCCCAGCGGCAGATGAGTCCAACTTGTTAACTGCGAGGAGAGGGATAAGCAGTTGTCAGATATATTCATTCTATACATTCTAGACGGATTTCTGTGAAGTCGGATGCCCAGATATGTAAGGCCGTCTGTGGCCTCCACAAATGGGTAAGTATGCCTAGAGTCTGGAATCTTGTATAGCCACAGTACTTCCGACTTGGACATGTTTATCTTATATTTCGAGAAACTGCCGAACTCTGTGATCGTCTGTAATATACATGGGACATGAGTTTGTGGAGAGTCCACAAAGAGCAGCATGTCATCCGCGTATAATGCCAGATGAAGAGGGAGCCTCCTTACCTCAATTCCTGGGAAGATTTGCCGTAATTTCATCACAAGAGGTTCTAATGCCAAGTTAAATAAAAGTGGTGATAAAGGGCAGCCCTGCCTAGTGCCTCTTTGCAGCTGAAAGTTGGGTGAGAAAAGCCCATTAAATAGAATGCGTGCCACAGGGGATGTATACATTTTTCCGACCATGTCTAAAAAGGGGCCCTCAAAGCCGAAATTCCGCATGGTATTGACAAGATGAGGCCACTCCACCCTGTCGAAGGCCTTCTCCGCATCTAGAGATAGCAGGAAGGCCTCCAAAGTGCATCTCACTCCCCTCTCCCCTCCCAGGGACCAGTAATGGTCAATGACCTGCAACACTCTGCGCAGGTTAACCACCGAGGTGCGCTTAAAAACAAAACCTGTTTGATCCGGGTGTATCAAATCTGGGAGGATGACTCTCAGTCTGTTCAACATAAGTTTCATGAAGAGCTTATAGTCTGTGTTTAGGAGCGAGTTTGGTCTGTAAGACTCTGGTAAGGAGTGTTCCTTACCTGGTTTGGGGATGAGGGTAATGTGGGCTGAAGTAAAGTTCTGGGAGGGAAGGGCTTCTGTCATCAGAAATGAGTTAAACAGTCTAGTTAGTGTGGGGGTGATTTGAAGGTGGAGAAATCTATAAAATTCAACCGACAGTCCATCCGGACCCGGTGCCTTACCAGACGGAATGTATCACAAAATAAAAGTTAATTCATCATTGGTTATGGGGGCATTTAAACTGTTTTTTTGATCCTGTGTCAGTTGGGGCAGCTTCAGTGAGCGCCAAAACTGTGTGCACCGTGTCCTGACGGGTGTAGAGTTGTGCATAGTATTGCTACCCGAGTCCTAGCCGTCCGTGTTTTGTCAATGTTGCTAACATCTTGCCTGCTCTACTACCAAATCTATAAAATTTACCGGACCTTTTCAACAGTCCCGCCGAGGCCTGCTGTTTCACAAATTCCTCGAGATCTGCCTTCGCAGCTATGTAAGCCTCATAAGACGACTTAGTTTTGGTCTAGAGGTGGTGTTGGTATGTTTGTCCCAATTGCTTTTGTAATGTGTTATGCCTATATTGGGTTTTATATCTTAGTTTGGAGATATAGGAAATTGTGGAGCTCGTTAGGACTGTTTTTGCTGCTTCCCAGAATAGCTGCATATTATCTAAGTGGAACGCATTGTCAGTGAGGTAATCTGTCCAAGAGTGTTGTAAAAATTTAGTGAAAGCTTCTGAAGATGTCAGGTATGTGGGGAATCTGAGCGTGTTCCTGTTCGCACGTGGCCCGTGAGCCCCCAACATCATTTCAACTGGTGCGTGATCAGAGAGCAATATGTCATGTATCCTACACTGATGGACTTGTGTGACCAGCTCCTTAGTAATCAAGAATAAGTCAATTCTGGACAGAGTATGCTTAGCTTTGGAAAATCAGGTGTAGTCTTTACCTTGTAGTAACAAAAGTGCGCTAAAAAAGCAACAGCATCATCCAGAATGAATAAATAAAAAAGTTTATTCCACTGCTATAATTAAAAGCTCATACAGCTGTAAATAGCAATCACACTTCACCATTCATACCATGTGTAGTGCAGAAACCACCGGTGGTAAAAAAATTGTAAGTAGCGAACGTAAAAAAACTAGTTAATGTTCCACTCTGTGTATAATATGTATATATAGCAACTTTAATTGCGGCTTGCTTTTAAATGTCCACAAGACAGTGTTTTTCCCCAAGGCGTTAATTTCACAGTATTGCCTCTTAAAACATAAGGGATTCGTAGAACCTCTAATTCCCCCGGTTTAAAACAACTATATGGGTATGTGTCACGTTTTACCTTGTAATAGTTGATGTCCTTTAGGGGCCTTTAGGGTCTCTTACCACACTTTCCCTTTTCTTAAATTATGCGACTCCAGTGTAGTCTTTACCCTCTGGGTGCTGTAGTCTCCATATGTCACAAGTACCCAAGTCTGTGTCAAACATGTCAAAGATTTTTTTCTCATAACGAGCTTTATAGTTAGTTTTAGGGTCCGCTAAGGTATGGGGCTCTAGCCAGAGTCTATCTAAATTGTGTGTGGGGGAGATGTTAAAGTCACCTCCTATTATCAGATTAGAGCCTATGTGTGGGGCTAAGGTTTTTATCAGATCCCTCCAGAAACTCATCGTTCAGAGATTGGGAGCGTAGAGGTTACAGAAAACATAATCAACTGAGTCAACCGTGGAGTGTACTACCATAAATCTCCCTTCAGTATCCATGTATGTACTATTAATACAGGCCACAAGTTTTTTTCCAAACATAATAGCAAAACCTTGGCTGTCCCTTCTACAAAAAGGGGTGAACCATGTGGTGAAGTAGTATTAACCAGTATATCTGGTGGATATATACAAGAGTGGCATCTGTGATGTCAGCTATAACAGGGGAACAATTGGTTGTGTTGTTTATTGCGTGTGAAACTAAGATTGCTGCCACGCTAAGGTGGGGTGGTCCCCTATTGATTCTATGGCCAATAAGTCGTCTATAGTGCCTTATGTTACCTCCCAAACTATAGCATAGTATTCCCTCCCGAACTATAGCATTCATGTCTGGTACTGCCTGCGGGTATAAACTTCAAATTATAAAACATTAAATGTGACAATAATCCTGTCAGTATGCGCTACCTTTACTTGCCCATGGTTCTGTGTTTGTAGCATTACTTGAAAAATACAACCGGACCAGATCATATAACTGGTTTCTTTAATATCACCTGCAACTAATAAATAATAAACGGCATACTCGTCGGGATAGTGACGTTGTCGCTCGCCCAGGAATGAGTGACCTTTTATCAATCCCAGAACCATTATAACTATTGCAAGGCCTCGTGTTACCTCTCGTGGCCCCAGAGGAGCTAGTACCCTCTCTTAGACTAAAACATTTTTGTATATTGTGACTCATAAACACTATTTCAAGAACAGAACTGTGAAACCTAGTAACATTAACATTATCTATTACATTATTCGTTACCTTTGCTTGTCCAAAACTGGACATTTGTAGTAATAGCAGAGTTACAACAGATTAAGAATATATAACTTTTCAACATTACCCTGGAGGCACAGTCCAACCTCCCTCCAGGATCTTGTATCCTTCCCAGAGCAAAAATCCCTCTCGCTCCAGAGGACAGCTAAACAAAAAAGAGACTCAGCCATTCACAGCGGCTTTTCCTGGATGTTCAGGCATTTGAATATAACCTGTCTTGGCCTAGCTCCTGCATGATCTAGAGTCCTCTCAGGGCCCACACGGTGTGCCCTCTCCTCATCAATTGGTAGTACATCAGCATGTATACCTAACATCTTAGTGAATGTAAGCGCAGTGAACTCAAGCAGGTCTCTGCCTTTAATTGATTCTGGCACCCCTGCAATACGTAGGTTGTTGCGACAGTTTATTTTTCCAAGTCGTCTATGCGGTCTTGAAGTACTTGATTTTTTTTAACTATATGTTTCACTGTGGTGTCTGAAGCAAATTGTCTGTCCTCCACCTCAGAGATACGGGTCTCGGCTGAGCTCAGCCATGAGGAGAACTGCCTTACCTCGCTTGTTAGTATGTCCACCCCTGTTTGTAGGGAGAAAAAAAGATTTAAATTCCTGTAATAGAGAAGTCTGCTCCGGCCCCGGAACCACAGCATGATCAGGCAGAGTTGGGCCTTCTGAGAGTATATCCGCTGAGTGTTTCTGCTGTTTTTTTTCATTAGCCTTAGCTCCGTGAGACATGTCAGTTTTGGTGGAGGGGGAGAGTTTGTGGAAGTATTTATCAACTTTCATTAGAATGAGGGTTATTGTATACAAAATGCAACCGCTTCTCTCAGACAATCAAGGTGTTGCGCTCAGCCAAACAAATGCCAGACCCAAGTAAGCCCCCATTAATGAAATGAGTGACCACTACAATGGGGGGTGGAGATTATCAGTATATACAGATAAGTCCTGAGACAGCGCTCATTTAGCCAGACACAAACGTAAAATGTCAAAAGCCTACAATGGGGGTATCACAGTATAAACATCCTGAATGCTGATGTAACACAGTACCTTGGGGGCTCCAGTCGCCAACCGCAACTTCTCTCTGTACCCTCCTGGTCTCAATCAGTTCCCAAGTGAGTGTGACAATCTCCTCCCCTTGGCTTCTTCGTCACTACCAAAGTGACCAATGTAACGGCTCCAAACACAGCAACCACAGAGGTGCTCCCCGCAAACCGCCTGCAGACCTCCGCAAGTCTGCAAAATCACCAGCAGCCACAAGAGAAAAAAGGCGAGTCGGGGCCACAGGTAAAAAGATAATACTTAGCTTTTATTGCCATACAAAATATAAAAACACTCTCAGTGCATAAAAACAAAAGAGCTAGGACAGCAGCGGTCTGACATGTTTCAGCTTCTCTGCCTTACTCATAGACCGTGCTGTGTACTGGCTCACAGCCTTCTTAAATCATGTAACTACACTGACATAAATCTGTTGCCACAGTTAACTCTTGCATTGCTGGAAACAAACAGTGCTTAATATATTAGTTCAAACAAGTACATCACATGAATCATTCAATATGGAAGTGTAAACAGTAATTCAGCAGTTCAACACATATTATACAGATCATATTAATGGGAAAAATGTAATACTGAGATTCTGTAGGGAAAAAAGCGTATATTAAGTGTCAACTTTACATTAAGGACTACTATTTAAATACACTATATTGGACTATACAAGAAATCTCTCACTAAGCCTATACCATACAACTATATGGAGCTCAAAATACAATCCCCAGATCATTTGGCAAAAAAAAAAAAAAAAAAAGATTAACCTTGCTACATATCTGTATATACATGTATGCGAATATTCCTTTACTATTTAATACACCTTGTTAGACTATACAAGAAATCTCTCACTAAGCTGATATGGGGATTGTATTTTGAGCTCCATATAGTTGTATGGTATAGGCTATATAGCTGAGGCCCAAGCCATGTGGCTTTTATTAGTGGGGTGGTGTGCAAGCACGTTATTATACACACTGTCTCTTAACCACCGTTGATAAGGGTCTCATTGGCCAGTCAGTGTAATCTTTTAGTAAAAGAGGGTATCCTTAATGCTTACAAATAAATTATCTTGTAGGTGGCCTTTGTCGGCTTGTAGCCGTTATATCCCCCTTGCAACCTCTTTGCAGCTCACCTCCTCCAGTATCAGCCGTTCTCTCAGCTCTGCAGCATGCACTGGAGTGGAGCCCCTGCTTGGTAGTCAATCGGTCTTGCGGTCACTTTTTCTTTGGGTTGTCACCGCTGTCATGCAGGCCCCAGCGTTAGGAGATCCAAGATGGCGTCCTGTCGTCTGTTGCGCCGTTCGTTCCTGAGCTCCCGGTGGCCAGAAGTGTTGAAGATTGTTCTGCACACTGTGGTAGGCAACCAGCGTGGAAGTCCTCCACCCGGTAAGTCTGTTGTGTGGGGCTAGGTAGTGTCAGAAGCGGTATGTAGGGCAGTTGTTCACTCCATTGTACGGAGCCTCACCGATGTGCAACTGCACAGTAATCCCGCCCACCGGAAGTACTGAGAGCATGCAATTTTAAGCAATTTTCTAATTTACTCCTATTATCAAATTTTCTTCATTCTCTTGGTATCTTTATTGTAAGTTTAGAAGCCGTCCCATTTTTGGTGAAAAACTTGGGTTGTTCTTGCTGATTGGTGGATAAATTCACCCACCAATAAATAAGTGCTGTCCAGGGTTCTAAACCAAAAATTGGCTGGCTCCTTAGCTTAGATGCCTTCTTTTTCAAATAAACATAGTAAGAGAACGAAGAAAATTGATAATAGCAGTAAATTAGAAAGTTGCTTAAAATTGCATGCTCTATCTGAATCATGAAAGAAACTATTTGGGTTCAGTATCCCTTTAATTTTTTGGGGGAAATCCACTAGTGAAGTTATCTGTTAGGGCCTGTGCTAGGCTTCTGTATTTCTTACATCCTTTTATCTGGTTTTGAACAGCATAGTTTAGGGGGGCGATTTATCATTGCGTCAATCTTGACGCATTCGTTGGAGTCAATAGGCTCGGCAGACGTCGCCAGACATCGCTGCCGCGAATCTACATACAACGGCCTTATTTATTAAAAAGTCTGTCAAAAACACGAGTGTCAAGTACAGGGCGATGAACATCGGACTGTTGATAAAATAAAATAAATGTCCCTAAATTCCTTTTTTTGTTCTAAACAATCTTGTCTTTCATATCTCTGTGTTTATTTATACCAATATATGTATATATTGTAAATATATAATTATTCTGAGCAAGAATAATTGTGAATATAACATGTAATACGGGTATCATATGTATTTATTTGCAATCAATGGATATTTTAAGAGCTGGGACAGTTTTCTCTCTGCACTTGTGTAACCCTTTCTGATTGCACTCTAGTTTGAAACACCACCCCTACACAGGTGTTAAAAAATGGGCTGGCATTTAAGATGACATTTCTTAATGAAAATTAAATTCAAGAGAAGGAAGAAAAACACTGAAAATAGCATGACAATAAAGAGGTGATTCTAATTTCTGCTATATCTGATTAATTTCTGCTGTATCTGTTTAATGTTAGGTAGACTATCCCTTTGAGCTATCAGCTTATGATTATATTGAATCAAACATCATTCGATTATTAAAATCATTGTCAGAAATATTATACTGTGTGGCCTAATGTTATCATCAATGTTTATCTTTAATACTAATTTCATATATACATATTTTCAAAGTATAATACACAATGTAATAAATGGCACTTTCAAGTTCTGATGAGTGATCAATTACTTAAGAAGTGAGCAATTTGATTCGTTAGTGATAGTAGAAAATGTATATTAGATTGGCTGATTTCATTAATCATGTGATTATGCATTTACCAATAAGAAGTTGTGGAAAACTTTACCAGTTTGTTGTTTAGGAGTTTGAATATTGCGTAAAATTTGGTGCGAAACGTGTTGCGTCATATTTGGTGCAAAGTGGAGAGTGGGACTTGTATTAAATGCGTTAAACATGGTGCAAATAGATTTCTCCAAAAAAAGGAAGTTGACTATATTATGTAATGTATTTATTTTATTTTTATGCCTATATCTACTAGTGCACCAAATTTGGATCAATACTTCTCACCAAATTTGGAGCAATAATATTGTCCCCTAGCTTTGTAATGATAGACAAAGATGTAACATAACATAATCCATAAGTACTAATGTATTTTATTTTTATCCCTCTATCTACTAGTGCACCAAATTTGGAGCAATAATATTGTCCCCTTGCCTTGTAATGAGAGACAAAGATGTAACATAATCCATAAGTAGGGTAACATCTCCCTAATTTACTTTTATTATCTAGTATGCTTCATTGTCTTGCAGCATCGAACATAACCTGTGTTTTCAGACTACCATTGATTTCTATGGCATTTGCAGCCTCAAGGGTGGTGGTTTGAATGATAGTTACCCTGTGTCGGAATAGACGCGAGCGTACCTGTTGAATGTTTGATAAATTGGCAAGTGGGTCAAATAGAGTCAAATGTGATGGCGGATGATCAGTATTCCGCTCGAATATCACAAGCATTGATCTGCGTTGGATGGATATTGCGGGAGTGTATATTAGGTCACGCATTTCAACATTTGACGATCTTGATGCTTTGTTAACTACGGCGGATCAACTTTGAGTCTAAAGTATTATCAGTTGAAGCATTGATAAATCCACCCGTAGGTGAATCTTTCAGTATGTTCCGTGGATTGTGCATTTAATTTGCCTATCAGTCATCGTACACAACAAGTGTGTTCACCTGGTGCGTATACGTAGAGTCAATAACATATTAAAAATTCTAAAGATGCATTTTTAAAGTAACTTTGCTTTGCACATGGCTTGCAATAGTAATAAGAAAAAAACATACAAAAAGGCAATACAGAGCATTAATTTCCTTATTAAATAATTATATTTAAACCAAAAGTAAAATAAATGTTGGTTAATACATTTTATAAAAGAGAAGACACACATAACAAATAAGACTAAACTAAAATATTCCTGTGCAGGTTATCCCCACAATAATGCAAAATATTGTCGGAAACTAATTCTTAAATTATTAAAGGGACATAATACTCATATGCTAAATTACTTGAAACTGATGCAGTATAACTGTAAAAAGCTGACAGGAAAATATCACCTGAGCATCTCTATGTAAAAACGGAAGATATTTTACCTCAGAATTTCCTCTGCTCAGCAGAGTAAGTTCTGTGTAAAAAGTTATACTCAGCTGCAGGTATAAAAAAAAATTAAGAAATGAACAGCAGCCAATCAGCATCAACAGTGCTGAGGTCATGAACTCTTTTACTGTGATCTCATTAGATTTGACTTAACTCTCATGAGATTTCATAGTAAACTTTCTTTAAACTGAATAAGGATATAACATGAGAGTGCACGAGGCTCAACCCCTTAGCTGTCCCGGGGCAGACATACTGATTTGTTGCTTAGAAGTCCTTTACAATGGGATGTGGCAACTGAGGAACTTTTGAGGTAAAATATCTTTCTTTTTTACATAGAGATGTTCAGCTGATATTTTCTAGTCAGCATTTTACAGCTATACTGCATCACTTTCAAGTGTTTAAACATTTGGGTATTATGGCCCTTTAATAAAAAAACACATCCAATATTAACATAGAGACATGTTATCTTCTGTTTGGGGAGCACGGATTTAAGTCGTTATAAGATGTTATCAGTCTTGAGGAAGGCTTCTGTGAAAACGTTGACCATGAAGAATTGTTGATACTAAAAATAAATTACTTTTATTTGCAAATACAAACAGATCCTGAGAGTGCCCTTCATTCTACTCCATTTGTTCTATATGTTCCTTCAAGGACTGCACCCAGGTGTTTGAGTTTCACCCAAGGTTTGAATGCTGGAAAATTTGCTATTTCATATATATATATATATATATATATATATATATATATATATATATATACTATTACAAATTATTTAAGAAGCAATTTTAAGTACATCATCTTCTATGAAGGAAAATCCTTTGTAAAAATACATACATATATATATATATATATATATATATATATATATATATATATATATATATATATACTGTATATATATATATGTTAGCATTCAAATTCAATCAGATAATCATATTTCCAAAATATGAAGACTGTTTCCCAAAAAATATTATGTAGAGCAGATGTTGTACCATTAAGGACTCACTTCTTAATATGAGGATTTCATAATGAGACTATAATGCTTCAACTATCTCCGATTCTCCGAACTACATCTGGATGCTGAAAGTACCAATTTAACCAATGTGCAAACTAATGCTCCCATAAGTAGCTTATATACAATGCATAAAATGAGATATTATCTTACACCTTCTGCATGATGCACCTAATGTGCACCAGCAAAGCTTAAAGGGACACGAAAGACAATTTTTTTCTTTCATGATTTAGAATGAGCATGCAATTTTAAACAACTTTCTAATTTAGTTCTATTATCTAATTTGCTTAATTCTCTTGATATTATGTGCTGAAAAGCATATCTAGATAGGCTCAGTAGCTGCTGATTGGTGGCTGCACATAAATGCCTCGTGTGATTGGCTCACCCATGTGCATTGCTATTTCTTCAACAAAGGATATCTAAAAAAATGAAGCAAATTAGATAATAGAAGTAAATTGGAATGTAGTTTAAAATTTTATTCTCTACATGAATCATGAATGAAAAAGTTTGGGTTTAGTGTCCCTTTAATATTCTTGTTTAGCAGTAGTATAGTGTACAGCCCATTCTAATATCTATCTATCTGTCTGTTTCTCTCGCTTTCTTTGCCTGTCTAGCTGTCTGTCTGTCTGTTTTTATCTCTCTTTGTCTGTTTGCCTGTCACCTTATGTGCACCAGTGGCGGATCCAGGGGGGGGGGCAACGGGGCAATTGCCCCCCCCCCCGAGAATATACTGAGAGAGGGCTTCCCTACAGTGGCGTCGCTACAGGGGGGCACTTGGCTCCAATGCTAGCCTCCAATTTCAGTCACAGCCGGTCACATTCCTACACAACTCAAGGCAGTGGAACATGACCGGAGACAGAACAGGAGACTGGACTGGAAAGGAAGAGGGAGGAGCCAGCCAGGCGCTGTGGTGTGGTGCAGGAAGACTAGCTAGAGAGCGCAGGAAGGAGCCGAGCAGGACCGGGTCAGCAGGCAGCAAAAAAATGAAGATTTGGGGGTAAGTGAAGTCACTCTCACTCACAACAGGGACAGGGTTACTTAGGACATGGCATGATGGCAGACGGCTCACTCTCTGTAACAGACAGACCCAGACTCCACCGATAAAAAACACTTTAGTTTGGTCTCTAGAGAATCTGTAAAATACTGGCTGCTGCAAATTCCCGTGTCAACTGTCATAATGTTTTTTCCGGTATGGCTGACTTGTCAAAATCTGCAATATACATTTCACACTTCTGCCACCTTGTCAGGCATATCGGAAAAAAACTTGCATACGAAGAGAGAAGCGCTCTACCAGGAACGAACAACAGCTCAGTGGCTTGTTCTATGGCGATTTACCACCCGGAAGCAGCCTCTTTTAGACCAGTGTGCTTTTCACAGAAGAAAACTTTCCTGAAGTATATCAGTCTGATCCCGCCAAGTAAGGTCAGTCCAGCCCCGAAATACCAGGCAATTCTCCTCTGAACAAGGAACATGACAACCCCAGACGATCGTTTCAGCCTTCTATGGGCCTCGTCAGTGAGGTGCAGACACATTCCTCTAAGCATACTGGGCAAGGAGTCCACGTCTGGTTTCCCCCATCACCCATAGGGAGACTTCCCCAGGGTCATAATAATTTGCATACGAAGAGAGAAGCGCTCTACCAGGAACGAACAACAGCTCAGTGGCTTGTTCTATGGCGATTTACCACCCGGAAGCAGCCTCTTTTAGACCAGTGTGCTTTTCACAGAAGAAAACTTTCCTGAAGTATATCAGTCTGATCCCGCCAAGTAAGGTCAGTCCAGCCCCGAAATACCAGGCAATTCTCCTCTGAACAAGGAACATGACAACCCCAGACGATCGTTTCAGCCTTCTATGGGCCTCGTCAGTGAGGTGCAGACACATTCCTCTAAGCATACTGGGCAAGGAGTCCACGTCTGGTTTCCCCCATCACCCATAGGGAGACTTCCCCAGGGTCATAATAATTTGCATACGAAGAGAGAAGCGCTCTACCAGGAACGAACAACAGCTCAGTGGCTTGTTCTATGGCGATTTACCACCCGGAAGCAGCCTCTTTTAGACCAGTGTGCTTTTCACAGAAGAAAACTTTCCTGAAGTATATCAGTCTGATCCCGCCAAGTAAGGTCAGTCCAGCCCCGAAATACCAGGCAATTCTCCTCTGAACAAGGAACATGACAACCCCAGACGATCGTTTCAGCCTTCTATGGGCCTCGTCAGTGAGGTGCAGCCACATTCCTCTAAGCACACTGGGCAAGGAGTCCACGTCTGGTTTCCCCCATCACCCATAGGGAGACTTCCCCAGGGTCATAATAATTTGCATACGAAGAGAGAAGCGCTCTACCAGGAACGAACAACAGCTCAGTGGCTTGTTCTATGGCGATTTACCACCCGGAAGCAGCCTCTTTTAGACCAGTGTGCTTTTCACAGAAGAAAACTTTCCTGAAGTATATCAGTCTGATCCCGCCAAGTAAGGTCAGTCCAGCCCCGAAATACCAGGCAATTCTCCTCTGAACAAGGAACATGACAACCCCAGACGATCGTTTCAGCCTTCTATGGGCCTCGTCAGTGAGGTGCAGACACATTCCTCTAAGCACACTGGGCAAGGAGTCCACGTCTGGTTTCCCCCATCACCCATAGGGAGACTTCCCCAGGGTCATAATAATTTGCATACGAAGAGAGAAGCGCTCTACCAGGAACGAACAACAGCTCAGTGGCTTGTTCTATGGCGATTTACCACCCGGAAGCAGCCTCTTTTAGACCAGTGTGCTTTTCACAGAAGAAAACTTTCCTGAAGTATATCAGTCTGATCCCGCCAAGTAAGGTCAGTCCAGCCCCGAAATACCAGGCAATTCTCCTCTGAACAAGGAACATGACAACCCCAGACGATCGTTTCAGCCTTCTATGGGCCTCGTCAGTGAGGTGCAGACACATTCCTCTAAGCATACTGGGCAAGGAGTCCACGTCTGGTTTCCCCCATCACCCATAGGGAGACTTCCCCAGGGTCATAATAATTTGCATACGAAGAGAGAAGCGCTCTACCAGGAACGAACAACAGCTCAGTGGCTTGTTCTATGGCGATTTACCACCCGGAAGCAGCCTCTTTTAGACCAGTGTGCTTTTCACAGAAGAAAACTTTCCTGAAGTATATCAGTCTGATCCCGCCAAGTAAGGTCAGTCCAGCCCCGAAATACCAGGCAATTCTCCTCTGAACAAGGAACATGACAACCCCAGACGATCGTTTCAGCCTTCTATGGGCCTCGTCAGTGAGGTGCAGACACATTCCTCTAAGCACACTGGGCAAGGAGTCCACGTCTGGTTTCCCCCATCACCCATAGGGAGACTTCCCCAGGGTCATAATAATTTGCATACGAAGAGAGAAGCGCTCTACCAGGAACGAACAACAGCTCAGTGGCTTGTTCTATGGCGATTTACCACCCGGAAGCAGCCTCTTTTAGACCAGTGTGCTTTTCACAGAAGAAAACTTTCCTGAAGTATATCAGTCTGATCCCGCCAAGTAAGGTCAGTCCAGCCCCGAAATACCAGGCAATTCTCCTCTGAACAAGGAACATGACAACCCCAGACGATCGTTTCAGCCTTCTATGGGCCTCGTCAGTGAGGTGCAGACACATTCCTCTAAGCATACTGGGCAAGGAGTCCACGTCTGGTTTCCCCCATCACCCATAGGGAGACTTCCCCAGGGTCATAATAATTTGCATACGAAGAGAGAAGCGCTCTACCAGGAACGAACAACAGCTCAGTGGCTTGTTCTATGGCGATTTACCACCCGGAAGCAGCCTCTTTTAGACCAGTGTGCTTTTCACAGAAGAAAACTTTCCTGAAGTATATCAGTCTGATCCCGCCAAGTAAGGTCAGTCCAGCCCCGAAATACCAGGCAATTCTCCTCTGAACAAGGAACATGACAACCCCAGACGATCGTTTCAGCCTTCTATGGGCCTCGTCAGTGAGGTGCAGACACATTCCTCTAAGCATACTGGGCAAGGAGTCCACGTCTGGTTTCCCCCATCACCCATAGGGAGACTTCCCCAGGGTCATAATAATTTGCATACGAAGAGAGAAGCGCTCTACCAGGAACGAACAACAGCTCAGTGGCTTGTTCTATGGCGATTTACCACCCGGAAGCAGCCTCTTTTAGACCAGTGTGCTTTTCACAGAAGAAAACTTTCCTGAAGTATATCAGTCTGATCCCGCCAAGTAAGGTCAGTCCAGCCCCGAAATACCAGGCAATTCTCCTCTGAACAAGGAACATGACAACCCCAGACGATCGTTTCAGCCTTCTATGGGCCTCGTCAGTGAGGTGCAGACACATTCCTCTAAGCATACTGGGCAAGGAGTCCACGTCTGGTTTCCCCCATCACCCATAGGGAGACTTCCCCAGGGTCATAATAATTTGCATACGAAGAGAGAAGCGCTCTACCAGGAACGAACAACAGCTCAGTGGCTTGTTCTATGGCGATTTACCACCCGGAAGCAGCCTCTTTTAGACCAGTGTGCTTTTCACAGAAGAAAACTTTCCTGAAGTATATCAGTCTGATCCCGCCAAGTAAGGTCAGTCCAGCCCCGAAATACCAGGCAATTCTCCTCTGAACAAGGAACATGACAACCCCAGACGATCGTTTCAGCCTTCTATGGGCCTCGTCAGTGAGGTGCACCCACATTCCTCTAAGCACACTGGGCAAGGAGTCCACGTCTGGTTTCCCCCATCACCCATAGGGAGACTTCCCCAGGGTCATAATAATTTGCATACGAAGAGAGAAGCGCTCTACCAGGAACGAACAACAGCTCAGTGGCTTGTTCTATGGCGATTTACCACCCGGAAGCAGCCTCTTTTAGACCAGTGTGCTTTTCACAGAAGAAAACTTTCCTGAAGTATATCAGTCTGATCCCGCCAAGTAAGGTCAGTCCAGCCCCGAAATACCAGGCAATTCTCCTCTGAACAAGGAACATGACAACCCCAGACGATCGTTTCAGCCTTCTATGGGCCTCGTCAGTGAGGTGCAGACACATTCCTCTAAGCATACTGGGCAAGGAGTCCACGTCTGGTTTCCCCCATCACCCATAGGGAGACTTCCCCAGGGTCATAATAATTTGCATACGAAGAGAGAAGCGCTCTACCAGGAACGAACAACAGCTCAGTGGCTTGTTCTATGGCGATTTACCACCCGGAAGCAGCCTCTTTTAGACCAGTGTGCTTTTCACAGAAGAAAACTTTCCTGAAGTATATCAGTCTGATCCCGCCAAGTAAGGTCAGTCCAGCCCCGAAATACCAGGCAATTCTCCTCTGAACAAGGAACATGACAACCCCAGACGATCGTTTCAGCCTTCTATGGGCCTCGTCAGTGAGGTGCAGACACATTCCTCTAAGCATACTGGGCAAGGAGTCCACGTCTGGTTTCCCCCATCACCCATAGGGAGACTTCCCCAGGGTCATAATAATTTGCATACGAAGAGAGAAGCGCTCTACCAGGAACGAACAACAGCTCAGTGGCTTGTTCTATGGCGATTTACCACCCGGAAGCAGCCTCTTTTAGACCAGTGTGCTTTTCACAGAAGAAAACTTTCCTGAAGTATATCAGTCTGATCCCGCCAAGTAAGGTCAGTCCAGCCCCGAAATACCAGGCAATTCTCCTCTGAACAAGGAACATGACAACCCCAGACGATCGTTTCAGCCTTCTATGGGCCTCGTCAGTGAGGTGCAGACACATTCCTCTAAGCATACTGGGCAAGGAGTCCACGTCTGGTTTCCCCCATCACCCATAGGGAGACTTCCCCAGGGTCATAATAATTTGCATACGAAGAGAGAAGCGCTCTACCAGGAACGAACAACAGCTCAGTGGCTTGTTCTATGGCGATTTACCACCCGGAAGCAGCCTCTTTTAGACCAGTGTGCTTTTCACAGAAGAAAACTTTCCTGAAGTATATCAGTCTGATCCCGCCAAGTAAGGTCAGTCCAGCCCCGAAATACCAGGCAATTCTCCTCTGAACAAGGAACATGACAACCCCAGACGATCGTTTCAGCCTTCTATGGGCCTCGTCAGTGAGGTGCAGACACATTCCTCTAAGCATACTGGGCAAGGAGTCCACGTCTGGTTTCCCCCATCACCCATAGGGAGACTTCCCCAGGGTCATAATAATTTGCATACGAAGAGAGAAGCGCTCTACCAGGAACGAACAACAGCTCAGTGGCTTGTTCTATGGCGATTTACCACCCGGAAGCAGCCTCTTTTAGACCAGTGTGCTTTTCACAGAAGAAAACTTTCCTGAAGTATATCAGTCTGATCCCGCCAAGTAAGGTCAGTCCAGCCCCGAAATACCAGGCAATTCTCCTCTGAACAAGGAACATGACAACCCCAGACGATCGTTTCAGCCTTCTATGGGCCTCGTCAGTGAGGTGCAGACACATTCCTCTAAGCATACTGGGCAAGGAGTCCACGTCTGGTTTCCCCCATCACCCATAGGGAGACTTCCCCAGGGTCATAATAATATTATGACCCTGGGGAAGTCTCCCTATGGGTGATGGGGGAAACCAGACGTGGACTCCTTGCCCAGTGTGCTTAGAGGAATGTGGCTGCACCTCACTGACGAGGCCCATAGGAGGCCGAAACGATCGTCTGGGGTTGTCATGTTCCTTGTTCAGAGGAGAATTGCCTGGTATTTCGGGGCTGGACTGACCTTACTTGGCGGGATCAGACTGATATACTTCAGGAAAGTTTTCTTCTGTGAAAAGCACACTGGTCTAAAAGAGGCTGCTTCCGGGTGGTAAATCGCCATAGAACAAGCCAATGAGCTGTTGTTCGTTCCTGGTAGAGCGCTTCTCTCTTTGTATGCAAATTATTATGACCCTGGGGAAGTCTCCCTATGGGTGATGGGGGAAACCAGACGTGGACTCCTTGCCCAGTGTGCTTAGAGGAATGTGGCTGCACCTCACTGACGAGGCCCATAGGAGGCCGAAACGATCGTCTGGGGTTGTCATGTTCCTTGTTCAGAGGAGAATTGCCTGGTATTTCGGGGCTGGACTGACCTTACTTGGCGGGATCAGACTGATATACTTCAGGAAAGTTTTCTTCTGTGAAAAGCACACTGGTCTAAAAGAGGCTGCTTCCGGGTGGTAAATCGCCATAGAACAAGCCAATGAGCTGTTGTTCGTTCCAGGTAGAGCGCTTCTCTCTTTGTATGCAAATTATTATGACCCTGGGGAAGTCTCCCTATGGGTGATGGGGGAAACCAGACGTGGACTCCTTGCCCAGTGTGCTTAGAGGAATGTGGCTGCACCTCACTGACGAGGCCCATAGGAGGCCGAAACGATCGTCTGGGGTTGTCATGTTCCTTGTTCAGAGGAGAATTGCCTGGTATTTCGGGGCTGGACTGACCTTACTTGGCGGGATCAGACTGATATACTTCAGGAAAGTTTTCTTCTGTGAAAAGCACACTGGTCTAAAAGAGGCTGCTTCCGGGTGGTAAATCGCCATAGAACAAGCCACTGAGCTGTTGTTCGTTCCTGGTAGAGCGCTTCTCTCTTTGTATGCAAATTATTATGACCCTGGGGAAGTCTCCCTATGGGTGATGGGGGAAACCAGACGTGGACTCCTTGCCCAGTGTGCTTAGAGGAATGTGGCTGCACCTCACTGACGAGGCCCATAGGAGGCCGAAACGATCGTCTGGGGTTGTCATGTTCCTTGTTCAGAGGAGAATTGCCTGGTATTTCGGGGCTGGACTGACCTTACTTGGCGGGATCAGACTGATATACTTCAGGAAAGTTTTCTTCTGTGAAAAGCACACTGGTCTAAAAGAGGCTGCTTCCGGGTGGTAAATCGCCATAGAACAAGCCAATGAGCTGTTGTTCGTTCCTGGTAGAGCGCTTCTCTCTTTGTATGCAAATTATTATGACCCTGGGGAAGTCTCCCTATGGGTGATGGGGGAAACCAGACGTGGACTCCTTGCCCAGTGTGCTTAGAGGAATGTGGCTGCACCTCACTGACGAGGCCCATAGGAGGCCGAAACGATCGTCTGGGGTTGTCATGTTCCTTGTTCAGAGGAGAATTGCCTGGTATTTCGGGGCTGGACTGACCTTACTTGGCGGGATCAGACTGATATACTTCAGGAAAGTTTTCTTCTGTGAAAAGCACACTGGTCTAAAAGAGGCTGCTTCCGGGTGGTAAATCGCCATAGAACAAGCCAATGAGCTGTTGTTCGTTCCTGGTAGAGCGCTTCTCTCTTTGTATGCAAATTATTATGACCCTGGGGAAGTCTCCCTATGGGTGATGGGGGAAACCAGACGTGGACTCCTTGCCCAGTGTGCTTAGAGGAATGTGGCTGCACCTCACTGACGAGGCCCATAGGAGGCCGAAACGATCGTCTGGGGTTGTCATGTTCCTTGTTCAGAGGAGAATTGCCTGGTATTTCGGGGCTGGACTGACCTTACTTGGCGGGATCAGACTGATATACTTCAGGAAAGTTTTCTTCTGTGAAAAGCACACTGGTCTAAAAGAGGCTGCTTCCGGGTGGTAAATCGCCATAGAACAAGCCAATGAGCTGTTGTTCGTTCCTGGTAGAGCGCTTCTCTCTTTGTATGCAAATTATTATGACCCTGGGGAAGTCTCCCTATGGGTGATGGGGGAAACCAGACGTGGACTCCTTGCCCAGTGTGCTTAGAGGAATGTGGCTGCACCTCACTGACGAGGCCCATAGGAGGCCGAAACGATCGTCTGGGGTTGTCATGTTCCTTGTTCAGAGGAGAATTGCCTGGTATTTCGGGGCTGGACTGACCTTACTTGGCGGGATCAGACTGATATACTTCAGGAAAGTTTTCTTCTGTGAAAAGCACACTGGTCTAAAAGAGGCTGCTTCCGGGTGGTAAATCGCCATAGAACAAGCCAATGAGCTGTTGTTCGTTCCTGGTAGAGCGCTTCTCTCTTTGTATGCAAATTATTATGACCCTGGGGAAGTCTCCCTATGGGTGATGGGGGAAACCAGACGTGGACTCCTTGCCCAGTGTGCTTAGAGGAATGTGGCTGCACCTCACTGACGAGGCCCATAGGAGGCCGAAACGATCGTCTGGGGTTGTCATGTTCCTTGTTCAGAGGAGAATTGCCTGGTATTTCGGGGCTGGACTGACCTTACTTGGCGGGATCAGACTGATATACTTCAGGAAAGTTTTCTTCTGTGAAAAGCACACTGGTCTAAAAGAGGCTGCTTCCGGGTGGTAAATCGCCATAGAACAAGCCAATGAGCTGTTGTTCGTTCCTGGTAGAGCGCTTCTCTCTTTGTATGCAAATTATTATGACCCTGGGGAAGTCTCCCTATAGGTGATGGGGGAAACCAGACGTGGACTCCTTGCCCAGTGTGCTTAGAGGAATGTGGCTGCACCTCACTGACGAGGCCCATAGGAGGCCGAAACGATCGTCTGGGGTTGTCATGTTCCTTGTTCAGAGGAGAATTGCCTGGTATTTCGGGGCTGGACTGACCTTACTTGGCGGGATCAGACTGATATACTTCAGGAAAGTTTTCTTCTGTGAAAAGCACACTGGTCTAAAAGAGGCTGCTTCCGGGTGGTAAATCGCCATAGAACAAGCCAATGAGCTGTTGTTCGTTCCTGGTAGAGCGCTTCTCTCTTTGTATGCAAATTATTATGACCCTGGGGAAGTCTCCCTATGGGTGATGGGGGAAACCAGACGTGGACTCCTTGCCCAGTGTGCTTAGAGGAATGTGGCTGCACCTCACTGACGAGGCCCATAGGAGGCCGAAACGATCGTCTGGGGTTGTCATGTTCCTTGTTCAGAGGAGAATTGCCTGGTATTTCGGGGCTGGACTGACCTTACTTGGCGGGATCAGACTGATATACTTCAGGAAAGTTTTCTTCTGTGAAAAGCACACTGGTCTAAAAGAGGCTGCTTCCGGGTGGTAAATCGCCATAGAACAAGCCAATGAGCTGTTGTTCGTTCCTGGTAGAGCGCTTCTCTCTTTGTATGCAAATTATTATGACCCTGGGGAAGTCTCCCTATGGGTGATGGGGGAAACCAGACGTGGACTCCTTGCCCAGTGTGCTTAGAGGAATGTGGCTGCACCTCACTGACGAGGCCCATAGGAGGCCGAAACGATCGTCTGGGGTTGTCATGTTCCTTGTTCAGAGGAGAATTGCCTGGTATTTCGGGGCTGGACTGACCTTACTTGGCGGGATCAGACTGATATACTTCAGGAAAGTTTTCTTCTGTGAAAAGCACAC